>NC_046166.1:68419308-68759308 GCF_011064425.1 Rattus rattus
AAAAAAAATAGTTTATGTAAGTCATGAAGGACTAGGGGTGTGCTATAAGAGGAGTGAATACAAATTGCAAAGGTCCGAGGAAAGGATTTAAGGAGTGTCAAGATGAGTCGTGAGGACCATACATAGGATGCTAAAACTTCGGAGTTCTAGGTTTGACACTCACCGGGGGATTTCTGATAGACTATTCATCTAGCATTGCTGAAGCTCTGCTTACTGTCACCACAATCAGAGGCTCAGAAATGTTTCCTTTGCTTGTTTTCTAAACACAGATTTAAAAGTGCTTCTCACTCGACACACTAGGATGAGAGGATACCCAGGGGTTCCCCACCAGCTCAGAGGAGAAGAAGAGGGGGCATGAGGGATGGATTGTGAGAGGGAGTGACTGGGAGATAGGCAGTGAGTGGGATGTAAAGTGAATAAGTAAAATAATAATAATAATAATAATAATAATAATAATAATAATAATAATAAATTTAAAAATAATAGATTACCATATCAGGGAAGTAAGAAAACAAATGAAAAAATTTTTAAAGTGCTTCCCATTGAGCTGTAAACACCCCTGTCCAATCTACACTCGCCCAGGCCCAATTCTATCACACTGACATTCTTCAAGCTCAGCTTTACTCAGGCTCAAAGGTTTGGGTGTCCTCCAGCTGTTCACAGACACTCCTTGGCTGCTTTCCCTACACAGACATACAGTGAAGATTATGGACACTGGCCCTGCTAATATATCTAAGACGTTCATCTCTTTTTGTAAAATTTTAAAAATTTGCATAAGTTTAAGGCAGTTACAACTTGGATCCATCTAAACAGGTCCAGTGGACTCCAGGATCCTTTGCCTGGATATTCCTGTCAATTAGCTTAAGTTTTTCTGTCTATAGCCTGCCCCTGAGGGTGGGCTCTTTCCTTCCCCTGGTCTTGGGGTTCCTTTTCACTCCCTACCTCAACCCACCAGGACCACGAGTCAGGCCCAGAAGATTCAAGTGTACAACCAATATAAAGATTTTTCCCTTAAGCTCCTTAACTTTACAGTGTGTCCCTAGTCTGTGTCTATCCCAGTAGATTTCCACTCTGCTGACAGACACCATCAAGAAGTCAACCATGGTCCTGCAGCTGCTCCAAAGTGGTCTTCATCTCATTAGCCTAAGGTGGCCGCAGACCCTGCACAGTGAACCAGATGTGTCTTGCCATCACCGATGCCCCTCCCCTCACCACACAACTTTAACCAGCCTTCCAGGTCTGCATGAAGACCCTCCCCAGCCTTGAAGCAATTACAGAAGAGACAATACCATCCCTAATCATTAACAAAAGGTTGGAATGTTAGGTCTCAGGCTGTGCAAATATCTAAAAGTGAGTTCAACCTGGACTGTAAGAAAATTTCTGGTGACTAGATAAGAGCCAGCATTCCTCAGGGACTTTTGAAGCTGGTTCCCATCTACCCAAAGGAGTCATTCCCCTTACCCCTGGCAGAAGGGACATATGGGCTACCTGTGGCACCTATCAACATATCAAAGCTCATGCTAGCCCCTAGGATCCCTCAGTATCACAAGTATCTATAATATATTTCTAAGTATTTCTAAGCCCATGATAGCATCCTAGCTCTTCCCAACTTCTCTACTTGAAGCTCCCTCAGGCTCATCGGTTTCCCTCTCCAACAGCCACATATCCTTCCAGCTGTTCTCCCTATTCATGCTCCATATATCTATCTGTCTGTCTATCTAATCTATCTCTATATATCATCTAATCAATTATCTATCTATACCATCTGTCTCATCTATCTATCTAATCTATGTATCATTTATCCATCTATCAATCTATCTATCTATCCATCTATCCATCATCAAATCTATCTAATCTATGTGTCATCTATCTATATATCTAATCTATCTATGTATCATCGATGTAATCTATCATCTATATCACCTATCAACCTATATTATCTAGCTCCCATCTAGCTCTCTAATCTATATATCTATCTAATCTGTCTATGTATCATCTATCTATCATCTGTCTATCTCTCTTTCCCTCATCTATCTATTTTTGTTCTCTCACTATGCACTTATTCTTGCCTCTCTTGTAGATAGTCCTGGCTATGTCTGGTCTGTTGGCCATGTTTAGTCTCTCTCTCTCTCTCTCTCTCTCTCTCTCTCTCTCTCTCTCTCTCTCTGCTCTGGGCTTTTCCAAACATTCCTGGCTGCGCTCTCCATCTATAAAAAATAATTTAACTATAAAAAAAGACAAGTGTTGGCAAATTAGATTGCAAAACCTTACTTAACTATACACTGTCTGTAAGAAAATAACTTCCAATGCAATTACACAGGCATTTGCGAATAAGAAAGTAGGGTAGGGTATGTATGTATTAACTCTAAAAAGCAAGAGTAGCCGCATTAGCATCAATCTGACTGCAGAATAAGTCTGGCTTTATATACAAAGGATAAAGAAAAATAACTATAGTGAGAGAGAAAATCTAGCCAGAAGCCATAGCTATTTTAAACAGCAGTGCAACAAACAGATATATCAGTATTTAATACAAAGAATGAAAGCATAAAAAGGAGAAAATATAGAAATGCAAGGTTACAATGGGAGACTGCCATGACCTTCAAAAAGGGATGTAAAAGCTGACATAAAATTTACAGAGATGTAGGATAACCAAACACTAACAAACACAAATCCAATACATCTTTTTTTTAAGTTTTTTTTTTTTTAATGTGGGTGACTGTTTTCCCTGTATGTATGTATGTGCACCATGTGTGTACAGTACCTACACAGGCCAGAAGATGGCACTGGATACCCTGAAACTGAAGACGGCTGTGAACCAAACACACATTCTTAGTAAGAGCATCCAGTCCCTGCTCTGAACCTCCAAGCTTTCTCTCCAGGCCCAAACTTAGTAGCTCCCATCGAACAGGCTCCAAGACCTGAAGAGGATGATAGTGGAAGGAAAGGAGAGGGAGGAATAAAGAAAGTAGTTTTGTTTCTTCATACAGTAAAATTATTTTGAAATAAGAGAGACCCAATCCATTACCTTGTGAGACACCTCTTTTGGTAATATTTTTGAAAAAGAATTATAAGTCTGTATTCATTTTTTTAAATTTTGAACTTTGTGTTATTTTACTAAAAATTAACAATTGGAGATGGTTTGTGAATACAAACAGCAAATTCACACAACCAAGCTCCAAGCTTCTGGAAGGAAGCACACACACACACACACACACACACACACACACACACACACACACTGCAGAAACCAGCAGTGTGCCTACTGATAGGATATTCAATGACTGGAAATCTCAGAACTTGATATTAAGAACAGAGACAGTTCTACAAAATCTATGCATAACCTTCTGCCAATTTCTTATCAACTTAAAATAAGTGCATATCTTTGCAATGGGCAATATTGTTCCTTGGTTTGTTAAATAAGAAGTGAACAAACACATTCACCAAAATCTTTGCCCAGGAAAACTCACTGCAGCTTTATTGGGAAAACCCAGACAGAAATGGTTTGAATCATTGGAGGATTGGAGGCACACCATGGGACACTCAATGGAACTGACTGTGATAGGAAGAACAAACAGATGGCCCAAGGAATTCCCAGCAATCCTTGTGATAGACAGTCCTATGCCTGGGACAGTTCTCTACAAGGAGTGACACTGGAAAGAGGGTACCTGGAACAAGTGTGGGGTCAGCATTGGAAGGACACCAGAGATCTGTCTGTGGAAGGTAAAGCTTCCCTCTTGTGGGTATCATAGTTGCCTCACGTCAGTTGTCAGAGTCCTGAGCACCTAAGGTCCTTTCACTGGGTTGAGCTTTAACTCTGCTCTACTGGAAAAAACAAATTATATTCTATAGTCTGGCAAGATGCTGATCAGAGACTGGGGAGAAGGAACAACTGAATGTCATTGCAACCTTCCTCTGTTTTCATTTTGAATAGTTTCCTGATTAAGGAGAACCTGTGAGGAATCACAAACAAAAGAAAGAGAAATCAATGGTAAAAAGGACACTTGAGACCTGCGCGCAAACTCACACATGATTTAGAAAGTGAGCACTTGTTTCAGGTATGCTCTACGAAGGAAGATTGAAAAGAATGGCCATGGTGAACGGTCTGCATACCAGCAGACAGACCCTAAATCCAGCATAGAAATCAATCCATCCATGGGAAATTTTACATTAAAAATCAGGGACTATCAATACTAATAAGATAAGGTGTGGAAAGAAAAAGAAATTAAAGACATTGTTCAAAGATTTCCAATGGTGTCTGTGACATTGTTTTCACAAGGATCTTATGAGCATTAATTTTGAAATGTTTTTTTATTGAACCACTAAAGACTCAAGGGACCATGTCTTTGTTGACTGTCACAGAGACTGGATCTAATTTCTGAGCTACAAGTTCCTAAGTCAGTGCAAACACTGTCACCTTCCCCTCCTTGATTGAACTCTGGAGTGTCCATTGAAGCATTTGTTTTGATGACATCGGCATCTTCTGACACAGAACCCACAACCCAACCCCAAGTCATTGCAGTGAGAGGAAGCACCACCAAGTCCAGTTGAGCTGAGCTCCAGCCTGGTTCAGCTGGGATCTCTTGGTCCCCTCACTGACCTCTTCACAGAAAGAGCCGGGCCTTGGCCTGCAGGATCCCCATGATAAATGAAGTTCAGCTCCACTAAAGAACATGAATCCTTTGAATTTGCTCAAGCCAACATTTTCTTCGACACCAACAGTGTTTTTTCTTCCATCACAGGAGAATAGAGACTTAGAAAATTGGTTTACAACACACTCTGTTTCTTTCAAAATTCCCTCGTGAAACATTTAAGTTCTCAAGGTTTTTTTTTTCCAGAAATTATGTAGAACAACCACCACAACAATAAACAGTTGAAGAAACAGACAAGTCCAAGTCACATTTCTTGCCACTGAAGTCGGTCCACCAAGCCTTATATCTGCCTCTTTTGAGTGTGCCACTCAGGAGCGATCCAATGCCCGACAAAACTACAGGGGTGGGACACCATGGATGAAGACCCAGAAAAGATTCTGGGAGTTTATGAAGGCTGTGGTGAGCTAAGCCACACAGTACTGTCAGTGAGAGGCCACGCTTTCTCTCTCTTTCTCATTATCACTCTGTGCCTCTGCCTGATGACGCTGAATTCTGTGGAGTCTGTGACCTTTGTGCATAAATATAGGAAAAGGTAGCTGAAGGACGGGGGTGCGTAGAGTACAGAGCTGGTGACTGGTTGGCATGATGCCCTCTGCCGTTAGCTAGAGAAGACAGAGAAGTGGGCTGATTTCCCAGAGAGGTCTTTACTCTGTAGTCTGGGGATACTTAGGTGATCACTGATCCAGGGAAGTCTATGGGGAGGGATGTACTGTGCCTCCCTGTCTGCACTTGAGCTCCCATGTTTGGAATCTACACTTATCAAGTTGTGTGACTGCTTGTCCTAGCTCAAGAGAGAAGTGGAGCAAAAACACCGTTTTGGGCAATGTTATGTAAATTTGACACAAGCTGGAGTCATCTGAGAGAAGAGGATCTCAATCAAGAAAAGCTGGATTTTAAATGGAATAAAGCGGGCGAGCAGTGGCCTCATGGCAAGACCCCCCATCCAGCTGAGCTCCCAACTTATCCTAAGGTTTTTTTTTTTTTTTTTTAGAAAAAAGCTCAGCTCTAGATGCAGTGGTACTTGCCTTTAATCCCAGCACTTGGGAGACAGAAGCACATTGTAGATCTCTGAGTTCAAGACCAGCCAGGTGTTCAGAGCAAGTTCCAGGGCAGCCAATCTTCAGCAGTGAAGGAAGTCATCAGAAACAGGAAGCTGGTGAAGATGTACTTGAGTAGGGGGCCATGTTCCAGCCCAGCAAGCAGCAGAACCTGGCAGCTTTGGCCATCTGGTTCTGGCTCTAGCATCAAGGGTAGGAAGCAAGGGGTTATGGAATCTCTCTCTCTGTGACTAAGGAAAACTGCTGAGGCCAGGCATATGGCAGGGATGTCCCTGCATGGAAGCCCAGAGAGGCCATTGTGTGAAGCCGTGAAGGTAAATCCTAGATTGCCTTGGAGAACCCAAGATGTTGGAGACACCAGACTTGTGAGATACCCAAGGAAAGTTAATAACAGGGAATGGAACCAGCCCAAGAAAAAGAAGTATGTCGGAGTCAACAAAGTTAAAAGGAGTTGGAGATCTAAAGAGTGTTTTGACATCAGACATGAAGATGCAGAATTTGGAGTTTGCCCAGCTGGATTTTTGTGTTGATTTTTTCCAGTATTTTCTCACTATGTTTTGAAACAGTAATGTAGATCCTGTGGTATTCTATGTTGGAAGTATGCTTGGCTCAAGGGGGATAGCTCTATTAAGAGGTGTGGCCTTGTCGAACAAAGTGTGTCCTATGGGAGCAGGGTCTGAGGTTTCCTGGGCTCAAGCTATAGCCAGTATGGTCTGCAGTCTTCTGTCACCTATGGATGACGGTGTAGAATTCAGCTCCATCTTTAGCACCGTGGCTGCCTGGATGATGCTATGCTTCCCACCATGATGATAATGGACTCTCTGAAACTATAAGCCAGCCCCAAATAATCGCTTTCCTTTATAAGAATTGCCTTGCCTTGGTCATGGTATCTCTTCATAGGAGCAAATAAGAAACTCCTCAACTTGCTTTTTGGTCATGGTGTTTCTTTGCAGCAATAGAAATCCTAACGAAAACATGTGCTGAGGCTGGTCTGTTGACCACTGATCCAAACATCTTCACCCTCACTTTCTTCGTGTACATCCATCCCACACCTCATGCCTCCTTGTTTCCTAGCAGACTATCTCTTTCACAATTCAGGTCCAGCCACATTTGTATCATGGGTGAAAGTCATAGTCACTGGTAAACATAGACCAGAGTTACAATCCAATGTCTAGTGAGTCTGAGAAAATAGTGACACACATGTGTCTACCAGTTGTCAGATACCTTTCCCTGACCTCGGAATGGGGCTGCAGATGCCAGGACATCATAGTGAAACCACCAAACACACCTGTATATAAGACATGTGTGTGTCCTCTCTAGCATGTAGCACATACCTATGAGCATGTATGTCTATATGAGTGTGTGTGTGAGAGAGAGTATGTGCGTGTGACTGTGTAGTGTATGTGGTGTCTGTGTTTGTATGTGAATGTGTTGTGTGAGTGTGAGTGTGTATGTGTATGTGAGTTTATGTCGTGTGTGCATATGTGTTGTGTGAGCGTATGTGTTGTGTGAGTGTATATGTTTGTGAGTGTGTGTAGTGTGAGTGTGTGTGAGTGTGGTGTATGTGGTGTCTGTGTTTCTATGTGAATGTATTGTGTGGGTGTGTATGTGTATGTGAGTGTGTGTTGTGTGAGTGTGTATGTGTGTGTTATATGAGTGTGTATGTGTGTGTAATGTGTATGTGTTATGTGAGTGTGTATGTGTGAGTGTGTGTTATGTGTGTGTATATGTGTGTGTTGTGTGAGTGTGTATATGTATGTGTGTGTGAGTGTGTGTAGTGTGAGTGTGTGTGAGTGTGGTGTATGTGGTGTCTGTGTTTGTATGTGAATGTGTTGTGTGGGTGTGTATGTGTATGTGAGTATGTGTTGTGTGTGTATGTGTGTGTGTGTGTGTGTGTGTGTGTGTGTGTGTGTGTGTGTGTGTGTGTGTGGTGTGTGTGTGTGTGTGTGTGTGTGTGTGTGTGTGTGTTGTGTGTGTGTGTGAGTGTGTATGTGTGTGTGTATGTGTGTGAGTGTGTGGTGTATGTGAGTGTGTGTGTGAGTGTGTGTGGTGTGAGTGTGTGTGGTGTGGTGTATGTGGTGTCTGTGTTTGTATGTGAATGTGTTGTGTGGGTGTGTATGTGTATGTGAGTATGTGTTGTGTGTGTATGTGTGTGTTATATGAGTGTGTATGTGTGTGTAATGTGTATGTGTTATGTGAGTGTGTATGTGTGAGTGTGTGTTGTGTGAGTGTATGAGTGTATATGTGTGTGTTGTGTGAGTGTGTATATGTATGTGTGTGTGAGTGTGTGTTGTGTGAGTGTGTATGTGTGTTGTGTGAGTGTGTGTGTGAGCATGTGTATATGTACATGTGGTATGGTATGAATATGTATGGGTGCAAATATATGTGAGACAATGGAAAGGAGGGAGGAACAGAAATGGAACCCAGAACCCAGCCTGTGGGTCCAGGAGCTGCTACAGTTTGACTCCCAGGGCAGCCATGTCTACCAGGAACAGAACCTGTCTGTAGGCAGTAGCTCCCAGCTTACCATGGAGGTGAGGTTGTTTGGAAACTCTCTGTGCCCTGATCACCTGACCAACCAACAGGTGAGTTCATCAAGGTACAGGCTCCTCTATAAAGAGAATGCCGTAGACCAGCTGGCTTTAATCAATTGTCCTAAACATTAGCCACTGCCATATCCCTCCTGTGTTTCCATACAGCCACTTGGGTCGGTACATTTCTGGCCACACTGAGACAGTTCTATTGGCACATACTGAACTGCTCCTGCAGCTCTGCCTTCCCCATCAGGAATGAATGTCTCTTCTGAAACCATGACCTCCAAATTAATCCCTCCTCATTAGCCATTCCTGTGAAGGGGAAGAGTAACTAATACCCAGTCTTTGCAGAAGACACGAGGTGCACGCATATGTCTAAGAGAGTAAAAGGGCTCACTAACTGTGGTCTGTGCTGCCTCCACTGACATCCACACCCCTGAAACACACGGGTCCCACGTTCCATCAGACCTCAGCATTTAGCTGGTTCACACAAAACAAATGAACTAAGAGCAACACCGTATAAGAGACCAAGGTGATGCTCGCCACCAGAAAGCAAGGTAAAGGCAACACAGGGTAGATCTCTGCTTTGTTTTACTTCTGTTGAAATAAGTGGGATATAAAATATCACAGAGAGGAAAATGTCCTGTTATAAAATAAAAAGAATTCAAGAGCTCTAGCAATTGAAAACGGATAGATACGGGCTGAATCTTTCTCCCTGAGAAACCATTACAACGAGATACTTTTCAATAGAGGAAGTTAACACTGATTCAATGTATAACTCAGAGGAACATTGGAGGATAAGCACGAAGAAGCTTGTATGGGAAGGTTCTTATCTGGAATTGTTGTATGTGTCAAAGGCATTGCCAGTGTGGTGGTATTATCTCTGGGATTTAATGTATAATATGTCTTCGAGATAAGCTGGAAAGAAAGGAAAAATGGTGACACAGGAAGAGAAGAGCTCAGACTGCCACCACGGCTATGTCAAAGTACAAGAGGTTACCCAACTTGTCTCCATTCATGAGTGTCTGAAAATCTCTAACTTGAGACAATAGCCAGTTGCCCCACAGGAGTGAGACAAGAGCCTCCCCTTCCCCTAGCCATGGGCCTTTGATTGTGCCGTCACAGGACCCTGAGTCCTCCTGGCAGAGATCTTTACCCTGTGCTGTAAGTTCTGGTTGCTTTTATTTTCATGTATTTCCATAGTCAATAAAAGTCCTGTCTACAGAATAAGTTGTCTCTGCCATTAGACCATATAGGTAAAATACATGTATAATATAGATACAAACTGGAGCTCTCAAGTGCACTGTAATAGACAGTGTAATTTGTATGTTAATTATTTAGTCAATATTTAGTATATTTGCCAAACACGACTTGAATATTTTATAACAGTAAATATATAGTATAAGTAATAAAATAAAAATATTGACATAATTAAAATACAAAATATGTGAAATCTATTTTATAATACTTATCCTTAATGTATTACATATAGCATGCAATAAACCATGTAATAATTCATTTCTGTGATGTAGTAAATGTATACACATCTTATATAATGCATTATATGTACAATGTAATATTTTATACTAGTCTATATTCTAAGTTGTTTAACATTATATATTATTATTATACCTAAAAGCTCTATAACTTTTAATGATTATTTTTGTAATAGATAATAGGTGATTGCTTGATGAATCATTGATTAGATAATGAATTCTTAACTAAAATTTGGATGATACATAATTAGCATATTAGTTGTTTCTGATAGTGCTTTTGGTAACAGATAAAAGCAATTTTGTTACTCACTTGAATTCCACTTGACTTCGGTAATAGTTTGCTTTCAGAAACAAGGGCCTTTGGTGGACCTGGGAAGGGTGCGAGGTGACGTTAGCGCACTGTCATTGAGATGACGCTAGACTGCAGTGTGAACAGAGTATGACAGAGACGGTGACTCCAGGCACACTCACATATGACCCGGTGCTCTCGGGAATAGGCCTCAGGAACTAGAGATGGGCGATTTGTACTTCCAGAAGAGTCCTTTCAAAGAGTTCCTGTGAGGGAGCTTCACCTTGATCCTAAGGGACGCTTGTAGACCGAGGGAAGAAAGAAGTGTAAGAAGAGGAGGGACTCACCACCTGAGATAATTATCAGCCCAGCTTCAGGCAGGATGCTCTTGGTGAATGAGGGGCAGCTAGAGCCCTCCTATTCCTGATGCTGGAGGGTGAAGATGCTCCCATGGCTTCCACAAGGATGTGCTCCTGAGGGATGCTGTGTGGATCGGTATCACCTGGATCTTCTGGGGGAGCTTTTATAGCTTCAGGTTGTCAGAGAGTGAGAGTGAAATTGAGCTTCCTGGCCACAGCCTGCAACACACACACACACACACACACACACACACACACACACACACACACACCTCTTTGCCTGTTAGTCACCTATGAGTACGACCAGTACACACTTAGGGCAGCCTTGCTTGTCCTGTCACTTCACAGTACAGTACGGTACAGTACAGGACAGTACAGAGTAGCCAAGACAAACAGACATAATTAGTAGCTATGGCATCAGGGCACAAAGCAGACTCAGATAAATTATTCTTGGGTGGACACGAAAGGGTCTTGTTTTAAAGGGGCAGTGAGAAACCAAGGAAGAGTCAGCAAGGGAGAGTGAACAGGAAGGGACCATTGGGGACTCAAAGAATTGAGAAATAGAAAACTTCATAAAGCAAGGGGAAGGCAGGGACTATCCACCCACTGGAGAACTGGGTTTCATGCAGGCCTCCGGATTTGGGTGACTCCGTTGTCAGGGATGGCTGGGACAAGCAGGTTGTCATTGCTAAGGTTGCAGTTCCCAGGCAAGCACTGTTAGAGCTAGGTGTGGCTTGGGATCTCTGGGAAGAATGCTGTGCTTGCCCCCAACTGCAGAACACAGAGTGAACGCACTGGAGCAAACCAAGTGCTTGGAGATGGACTTCAGTGTGACAGAGGTGGGGATCACCACACAGAGTGAGTACTGAGAGTAATCTGCTGGTGTCTACCGAGAGTCTGTGTAGAAAGCACTGAGATGCGTGACCAATGCAGCCATCGACATTTTGAATGGAATCCCAATGACACTCTACCTCTCAGGCGTGTGCTGATGTGAACCTGAAAGCTGGCCAGGGTAGCCTTGCTGAAAAACCATACAGAAACCCCATCTTCACACTTGAAAACACGTTTAAAACTGCAGCATGTACTATACCGGGTAAGAAAGGCTGTGCACAGCTTTGACAAACACAAAAATAAAATTCACCACACTTGTGTTTAGTCACAATAACCCAATTTGGACACCTGTCAGATCTTTGAAGCTCACAGAACTCCAATAGGACCTGGGGTCCATAATTTCTTCCACCATTGTCCCAACAACAGGTGGGAAAGGGAGAATGAGACGTGAAGGCAGCTAGCACTCTAGAGCACTGGTCTGGAAAGGGAGCACCACCCTGGAAGGGGAGCACCACCCTGGAAGGGAGCACCACCCTGGAAGGGGAGGACCACCCTGGAAGGAGCACCACCCTGGAAGGGGAGCATCTGCCTGGAAGGGGAGCACAGGCCTGGAAGGGAGCACCACCCTGGAAGGGAGCACCACCCTGAAAGGGAGCACCACCCTGGAAGGGAGTACCACCCTGGAAGGGGAGAACCACCCTGGAAGGGAGCACCACCCTGGAAGGGGAGCACCTGCCTGGAATGGGAGCATCACTCTGGAAGGGGAGCACAGGCCTGGATGGGGAGTACATGGGAACTATACAAAAAGGAAACACTTAATGCTGCTTTCAGGGCATGGCAGGGCTTTGCCCAACCCCAGAGGCAACAGCAATCCTCCTAAGTCAGCTGGCTTCCAGGACTCTGCTGTATGAAACTATAGCTACAGGGTCAGCCTGCTGTGGCCTTGAATGGTTTCACAACTGTTTTGTTCTTTCTTTCTTTTTTTTTTTAACTTAGAACTGGGCAAATATTAGGCAAGGCATTAGGTAGAGTACACGGTTGCTCTGTGACCTCTTAAGTATTTTTTCTTTTTTTTTAAAAAGTGATCTTTTTAAGAGTCTTTTGAAAGAACCTTGAATTTTTAAAACTATATTATGGAAATGTTATAAAATTAGAATGAACAACTAACTTATGTCACAGTTGCCTAGGGTTCCGTCAGTCATTTAGACCATTTTCTCCTGAGTTGGGAGTGTGGCTTCTCACGCTGCTTCCTCCTGTCGTCTAGGAGGCTCTGCGGATCGGGCTCTAGCTGCTGTGGTTTGAATGGCTCGACTCAAGTTTTCACTACGCTTCTCATTTTAATTCATCACTGAATAATTGAATAATAAAAACTCCTCTGGTGAGATAGTGACTGTTTCACCCTTTATTCATAATCTTTTTAATTCAACAATATCTGTTCTTTGTCTACTAACTGACTTATTAAAATTAAATGGAATTTCCAGACACCAAGTGTGCATATATTTGCATAGCTAAATTTTCTTTTAGCAAAACATTACCATGGAAATAAAATAACAGTAAAGGAAGCCAATTAATTAAATTTGTGAATTTTTAAATTCTTAAAAATTTATTCAAACCCAGGCAGCAGCATGTGAATTAGCAAGCGCTTACATTTTAAAGAGCATGACACTTCACTAAATGTGTGCAAAGAGTGGGTGCAATCAGAATAAAATTAAAGGCTTAATGTATGCACACGCGCACACACACGCACACACATATACACCAAGTGTATATATCTATGCATTTATGTTTAATGTATATGCATAAATATTGGCATGTATATACCTTTATATGTATGTATATATGTATATGCATGTGCACATGTGTATACAGTACATATAGTCACAAATATATCTGTGTATGTGTCTATGTAGATATATGTATATGTATATATGCATGAGAAACTCTACAGGTGTATATATGATATATATGCATGTAGGTATTTGTATATGTACATAAATATATATATGTATGTATTTATAAATGTATATGTGTATATACATCTACATGCTTGTGTATGTATGTGAACTAGAAAAGGTCAAGTTGACTTGAAGTCCTCTGTGAATTTCTTCCATAGAAGCAGGTTTGGTAATTACAGCAGGGTTTTTTATTTAGGGTTTTTTATTACATACATTTATTTATTTGTGGGTCCATGAACTTATTTGGTGATTAGAGTACACTGGAGTGGGTTTTCTCCTCCTGCTATATGTGGGTCCTGAGGTTCAAATTGATGTTCCAAGGTTTAGCAACAAGAGCCGTTAACCTCTAAACCATCTTACCAGGCTACCCCTCAAGGGTTTCTAAGGCGAATTCTGTACACAAGTCTCCATGCCTCGTTCCTGCTGGTGTCCTCTGGCTCAGGAGAATGCCAAGAACTCCTCCCTGAAAAGAACAGGGGCCCTGTGCCCAAGAGCCCGGTGGGAGTCCAAGCTATCATAGCAGCTCAGTCAGAGACAAGTCATCTTGGGCATCAGAAGTACTATCCTGGTGGAGCATGGTCATTTGGCAAAGGACAGTTTGTCCCTTCTCAGAACCTAGTCAGTTTGGGCCATCTAATACAGCTTGGGAGCATGGAATTCCTTCAGGAGGGGACAGGGAAAGAAGAAGCCATCTTTCCCTGACACCGTTGTGATGTGTGCTGTTACTGCAGGTGACTGTTTCTCAGTCAACAACTTGAGGACCATGGATGCAAAGGACAAGAGAGAGTAGAGCGCGCTCTCTAAAAAGAGCATGGTGCAGAGAGAGCAAAGAAAGTGCTGGAAATGGCAGGCACTGGAGCTACCCCACAGATGTCCCTAGCCCACTTTCAGCTCCCAGCTTGCCCGTCCACATGCTGTTCTGAGGTTTTCTGGCTTTGGAGGAAAGAGCAATAGAGTCGCAGGTTTACATCACTGTGGCTGTGTGTTCTGCTTGGTCTTCCAGTGTCTTCCATCCTGCTGCCAACTCATTTGGAACTCTGCAGGGGTCTCGCTTACTCCCCAAGGGTGACATTTTTGTTTCTGCCACATTTACAGTTGCTTAAGAAGAGCTAGGACGCTGGAGCTCTAGGAGCTGGAACTCTAAGGAGCTCTGTAGTGATCACAGCCAAGAGCCGATGGCTTTCCCTCCTCTTCCTCTTCCTCCTCCCCCTCCTCCTCCACCTCCCCCTCCTCCTTCTCCTCCCCATCCTCCCTGTCCCCCTCTTCCTCCTCCTCTTCCTCCTCCTAGCCCTCCTCCTCCTTCTCCTCCACCTCACCCTCCTCCTTCTCCTCCCCTCCTCCCTGTCCCCCTCCTCCTTCTCCTCCCCCTCCTCCCCGCCCCCTTCTTCCTCCTCCTCTTCCTCCTCCTCGCCCTCCTCCTCCTTCTCCTCCACCTCACCCCTCCTTCTCCTCCCCCCTCCTCCCTGTCCCCTCTCCTTCTCCTCTTCCTCCTCCTAGCCCTCCTCCTTCCCTCCCCCTCCTCCCTGTCCCCTCTTCCTTCTCTCTTCTCCTAGCCCTCCTCCTCCTTCTCCTCTTCTTCCTCCCTCTCCTCTTCCTCTTCCACCTCCCCCTCCTCCCTGTCCTCCCCCTCTTTCTCTTCCTCTTCCTCCCCCTCCTCCCCCTCCTAGCTCTCCTCCTCCTTCTTCTCCTCTTCTTCCTCCCTCTCCTCCTCCTCCTCCTTCTGGGATCCTCTGAAAATCTCTTCCTAAAGGGAGCCATCAGCATACAGCAACCAGTACCAGCCAATAGGATCAATATCACCACATAAAGTTAAATAAGATAAAGATAGAAACCCCCATTGCATTATATTTTAGTCGAATCTATCTGTGACCTATCACCCACATTTTAAATTTTAATATGTTCTCCTGATGCCGTCCTGACAACTCTTAACCACGAGGATTTCTTTGCCACCCACGCTCCCTTAATCTGCACTACAAGCTGAAGTCCTAAGGGATAATAAAGTGAGGAAGGGGGAGGCCAGCCTAAATGGATTAGCGGGTGCTTGCTGGGGAAGAACTGCTAACTTGGGGAATTAACAGGCGATTCAACTCTGAACATTTAGGTCACCCCAGGAGCAAGCACCATCCTTGCAATAAGGGGATGCAGATTAGTCACCCGCTGCCTTGGGACAGGAAATGAGTTCTTGGCCCATTTGGAGATGGAGAGAAATCCAGTTAGCACTTCACACAGCCAAGTTGCTGACTGGCCTCGAAGAGTGTACAGGAAAGAGAAGCTATTGCTGTCCAGATGGCTGCTCCCCAGGGCCCAGTGGACCTCACCCACGCAAAGCGCCCTCAGTTATGAGGCACTTCCCTGCCAGAAAAAAACAAAATAATTGTCAGCAGGTAACTCCCTCAATAATGGCTGGCAGGTCTCTGGGAGACCTATACTCACCATCACCATCACGGGGGCAGTATGAAGAGAGGGGAACTGCGTCCTTAGGATCCACATGAGGCTCAGTGAGAAACTGGAGCCTTGGGGCTTTGTTATAACACCTATACCCTCCTCCCCAATGCTGTAGAAGTCCCCACGCCTGACCCCGACAATACCTCCTGCAGAAGGCAGAGCACGGCTTCCGGAGTGACTGACTGATTTAAAATACAAGCTATCCAAGAGCAGGAAATGACATAGAGAAACGGTTCTCCATATCCAGCATCTCTGGGGGGGGGGGGCTAACGCAGGTTTTAGCATCAGTACGGTGCCTAGTCTTATGTTTTATCCTGGGACCACAAAAGTGCTACCAGAAAGTGGGGAGGAAGTGTTCAGAGGAGTCTGACCTATTCATTGTTTTTGTTTTTGTTGTTGTTGTTGTTGTTCTTTTTGTTTGTTTGTTTGTTTGTTTGTTTTGCTGCAACTCCTCACACCATGACCAAGGCAACTCTAGACAAGAAAGCATTTAATTGGGACTACCTAACAGTATCAGAGGTTTAGTATATCATCCTGACGACGTAGAGGAGAACATGGTCCATCACTAATAAAGCAGCTGAGAGCTACTTCCTGATCCACAGGCAGGGGGGCGGAGAGAGAGGCGGAGCCTGGTGAGCTTCTGAAACCTCAAAACCCACCTCCCAGGTGAAGTATTTCCTCCAACAGGGCCACACCTCCTAATCCTTCTAATCCTATCAAAGTGTTTTCCAATCCCTGGTGTCTAAGCGTTCAAATATATGAACCCGTGAGACCATTCTTGTTCAAACCACCACAGAGGCCAAACCTACAGCCAGTACTGCCTACAACCTGCAGAACTGGGACCCAGGGAGGAGCCGCAGAAGGTCTCCTGCTAGGAAATCTAGAGTAAAGGAATGATATGCCGAAAGGGAAGGAAAACAAAACTTGGTGAGGGTGAGGTAAGCAGTTTGAACACAGGAATACTTCATAAATGCAGCTCTTACTGAAGAAAAAGGAGAGCGGCAAAACATCACCCGTGTCCGCGGTGTGAGGTTCTCACACTTCAGTGTAAGCGTCCGAGGTCTTCGTAAAGGCATGCAGTTGATACCAGAGGAATCTAGGACCCCCTCTGAGGGTTCTCAGACCCATTAATATCAAACTTTAAGAAAGGATCCAAACGGAAAATTTAGAATGACTTAGGTAGGGACAAACCCTGGGCTGGCAAATCTTGGTGGCTGACCTGGGGGAGAAAGCTGGAGAAAGCCAGTGAGGAGAGCATACTTTTTAAGTCAGATACGGATGTCAGTGGTGTGCTAGACAAGAAGGTACAAGACAGGGAAGAGAGCTTCAGAGAATGCGCAAAGCATCATGTTCCCGGAAATGGCATGTTTAGGCTCAGCCATCCATGCCTACAAAAGAAAAGACAGCATAAAGGAAAAGTTGTGTCTGCTTGAGTCAGCACTCGGACCGGCAGGCAGACCCAGCACAACCTCCTTGTGGCTGAAGGAACTGCCCAAGGGATGAAGAGTTCTGAGAAGGAAAAGCAGTTTATCTTCTTAAAGGGATAATTACTCCTCCGATCTCTTTAGCTTAATGGGAGTCTGCCTCCCTGAAGGGGAGTCTCTTAGCCAGGGTACCTGGTGACCTGCCCAACTGGATCAACTCTTGAGGAAGGAGACAATGTCATGTGTCCATACAGAGGTAGATTCCATTCTTTTGGTTAGGAGGAAACAACTTCCCCCTTCAGTTCAGTGCCCCTCTAATACATGTTATGTAGTTTTTGAGGTGCTGTACAATCCTGTGAATTAGGCCATATTTTCAATAAAATTTCCTAGCTAAAAGTCAAATTTACTCTACCCTAGAAATTTAGTGTCCAGATGTTCCCAAAGGAGAGATGATAGATAGATAGATAGATAGATAGATAGATAGATAGATAGATAGATGATAGGAAGATAGAAACATTCATCTGCATACTTATAAAATCATAACTCAAGTATGAGGATACTGAACGTATTCAATCATGAAGACATTGGCAGCAAATGCCTTTGCTTATATTTATGGATATGAGTATGTTAGTAGAAATGACAGGCTAGAAATTCATCATAAAATGGTAGGAAATTTCTCCCAGAGGCTGATACTAAAATTAAAATACCCTTCAGATATTCCTTTCAACGTAAAAGTCCTTCTGAGAGACCGGCTTAAATATTTAATGTTCAGCCATTTTAACCTCAGCCATAACTTATCACAGTTAAAAATCGCACATTCCTATATCCTGCTCAGAGCTACTCTCTGTTCAGATTATAGCCCTGACAAGAATTGTGCCGTGCTGGCAATGGGGCAGGGTGGAGGCAGAAGATGCTACTAAAAGGGACCGAGTGACTGACTGTACACCTCAGCAAATCCAGGGCATCGAGCGAGCTCATAACATGGCAATCTGTACATCTTTCAGTCAAATGCAGCCTGATACGATGGGAATGATTCAGCAAACCACCTCCTGAGGTGGGGGGGGGGTGTAGTGCAGGCTGTGTCCTTTGCAACCCTAACTGGGCAGGTTTTTACCCAATTCCTGCTACTGAGGCCCAGGATTGATTGATCCCCTGTGATGATGTCCTCTTCTAACCCTGCTCTTATTCAAGGTGGAGTAGCTGGTATGTTTGAATGTTTGAATAAAAGGTACACTAGTGTGTATGTGTGTGTGTATGTGTGTGTGTGTGTGTGTGTGTGTGTGTGTGTGTGTGTGTGTGTGTGTGTGTGTGAACTGCTTGGTATAGGTGCTTGTAACTGAACTCAGGTCCTCTGGGTTTGATGGTCAACATAACAGCCATGAGAGCCCTGTCCACTAGGGCACTTCTGTCAGTTCTGATATCACAGTGGAGCCACCCATGGACTGTTAGCATTCCTTCTATGCTCTGCCCAGTGTTACCCAGCAACAACCAGGTAGGCCTAACTTGCTATAAAAGGGACTCTTTGGCCCCTCCTTGCTCTCTCTGACCCTTCTCTCTCTACCCCTCTTATTCTCTCTGACGCTTTTCTCCCTCTCTCCCCTTCCCCTACCCTATCTCTTTCCCCATGTGTTCCTGGCCTGCCTCTTTCTCTCTGTGTCCCTCTCTGTCCCCTCACTTTCTCTGTCTCTACTCCCTCCTCAACTCCCCTTCCCATGTCCCCATAAACTCTATTCTATACTACACCCATTGTGTGGCTGGTCCCTCAGGGGAGGGATGCCTCAGCATAGGCCCGCAAAGGCACCCCGCCCACCTCACCATACTGTGCTCCACAAAGCATATCCTTGGCTTTTTATAAAATACAACATGGACCACAGAGGTCTTGGGGGCCATCTTCTCCTTGGTATTCTTCTCTGAGGGCTCTAGGGAAAACTAATAGTAAGAAGCTGGGGGGAAAGAAGTTTGTTACCAGAACCTGAATAGCTTTGAACTGGGTTCAGTCAGAGAAGATGTACCTAAGCCTCAAGAGACTGGTGGCCCCCTCGAAGTTTAGAGGTCTGGTGGGGTGGGTGGGGTGGGGACATCCTTGTGGAGACTGGGAGGTGGGGAGGTGTGGATGGGGGTGAGGAGGAGATATGGGATGTGGAACTCTGGGGAGGGGGCATAGATGGAGAGGGGAATAAAATCTGGAGTGTAAAAATAAATAAATAAATAAATAAATAAATAAATAAATAAATAAAATGCTGGAAAAGACACAGTAAGGCATGGGCCCTTTGGGAGAAGTCTGCTACATTTATTTAACAAATCTCACAAGGGTTTCTTAAAGAGTGTCTGGATGTGGGTTAACCACTTTTTGTAGTCATGTACCCTATCGTCTTAGTTCATAAAATAACACTATATTGCCACTTGTAAAGCTGCGTGAGTGTCTTACTTAGTAAATTACACACACATGAACTCAGACGTCAAAGGAATTACATGAGTGAAGGATTAATGATAGATGTGACAGGTTAGATTGGAGGATAAAGACAGAATACATAGATTGAAACACATAAGCTATAGGTGACAGAAAGGCTGACAATAGGTGGGTAATCAATAGATGATAGATATAATAGTCAGATATAGAGAGACTGATCGAAGATAGATGATCGAAAATAGATGACAATAGGTTGGTAATCAATAGATGATAGATAATAACAGACAGATGCAGATGATAATCCCTCTCTCTCTAAATGAGAGATCGATGATGGATTAGGTAGATATAAGATAGAGAATATGTCTCCACTGCCAGACACAGACATGAACACTGGCAATTACGTGTGTGTCGTTTCAGTTTTTCAGATGTGAACACAGAATAGTGTTCAGCGATTCTTTTAAAGACTCAGCGATCTAACACAGTCATCAGTAAACTCAATAAATAATCATTGTTTTCATTCCGCATGGTGAGCTCCGAATGAGTTACTATTCAAAGGAGGCAAAACAAAGAAAAAGAAAAAAGCAAACCACATCTTTGGGGGGAAAAAACAGAGAGAGAGAGAGAGAGAGAGAGAGAGAGAGAGAGAGAGAGAGCAAGTAGCCCTTGCTGTCAAAATACACCTCTGTTTACAATCTCTCTCGTCCTGAATGCTAATCTCCCTTTCAGACTCCAACTCCCTGAGTGTTCATGGGATTAAACCTGCTTCACTTTATGCACATATTTTATGTTTTATCATAATGACTTAGTGATAAACGGTTCACCTACTTCTCAAAAATTACCATACTCTTTCAGAAATGCCTTCAGAAATAAATGCCACCTAGGGTTAGTCTAGGTTTTCTTTGGGCCCTGAGAAATTGTGCATCAAACTCTTGTCAAAAACAGTGATTTGCTTTGCATCTTTGGCGTGGAAAGCACCTGCGGATGGTGCCGCCTTTGATGGAAGCAGATGAACCAGATGAACGCAAAGGGAGGAAACGAAATCAGCATGTTTTCAGCGCCAATGAGGGAACGCTCGCGCGGAGCGGGCCCTGTACTGGGCATGCGCACTTCCGCTCCACAAGGTCTTCAGAGCCACTGATCTCCAAGGAAACAGGTTTAAAAGAAAACCCTGTAGTTCTAACTCTGCCTCCATCCAACTCTTATTCTGTTATCCCACCAGGTACTGAAAGGCCATAAATATGGAAAAGCATCTGAGTGATTGAAAAATACATTATTTTTATTTAAATATTTTTCATGCCTTGGAGGAGATTTTTTTTAAGTGGATGATACCTTTTTAAAAAAAATTATTTCAGAAGCTGTCTTTAAAAATTCTATCTCACTATAACTCTAGAACCGAACAGGGATTGATGCTGGCACGATTCCTTTAAGCTGGGACCCTACGGCTTATGGCTGGGCTATCCATCGTGGTTCAGCTTCGATGCAGCAGCTTGCCCCACAAGCTCACGTATTATGGGGTATACCTCATTCACTCCTGTATTTGAATGTTTGTTTTGAGGAAGGCATGAGGAATACAGCCTTGCTTGAGGGAGTACCTCATTGGGGCAGGCTTTGAGAAGCCATGACTCTCCAGTTCTTTGAGGGTTTTGTTGAAGAGTCGATCCTACCCCTGAAGCCCGCTGCTACGCCTATCATGATGGACTCTTATCCCTCTAGAACCGTAAGCCAAAATGAACTCCTTCTCCAAAAGCTGATTGGAGTCGTGGTACTTTAGCACACAGCAGAAAGCAGCTAATCGAATGCTTAAACAGTGGTGTGTGTTCTGCACAAGTGGTTTCTAAAGCATTGGGAGGAGAAAGGATATGACCAAAGAATGTTGTATAAAAACCTCAGAGGTTAAACAAAAACATCTAAAATGTACTCATTCTTGAATAAACAGTTATGGTGTTCATAAAGCCCAAGGAAATATTGATAAAACATATATAGTATTGAACATAGGTTCTATAAATACATATGTATATTTAAGCCTATATGTCCTGTAATCAATTACCCAAGTCTAAAGTTAAAACTTTCAAGAATTTCCATCCAGCCAACATAATTAAATTGTTGATATCTACGGGAAAATTACCAAGAATAGTTACTTCAGATATTACACATTAAAAAGTACTAACTTCAAAAAAAGGCAAAATGGATTTAATTTTTAAATTTCTCAAGAGGATTTCTTGCTTCTGGGGACTTTAGTTCAATCATCTTCATTCTTTCATCCCTGTCAGATCAAGACCTTGATCTATATTCAGACTCTGTGTATGCCAACAGCCAGAAGGCCTCTGCATGGGGATAGCCAGCAGTATCCTGCTCAGGTAGCGATGCCCGAGACAGTGACCCAGAGTCAGCAGGGCTGGCCCAAAATACACATACCTTTTGTATGCAGGAATGATATAAAACACAGACAATTACGATGTTATAAAACGACATAAAAACATAAAGGGACCTCTGAAATGACCAGGGGTATCCAAATGTAAGACCTTTCCTTCCCTCCTTCCCTAAACGTGAACAGATGGACACTAGAGACTGAAAACTGCAAAACAATGACTTGATTCTAACTGGAGAATTCTAGGCCAGCGGCCTTTGCCCTGCCACAGGGATCTAGCAGGCCACACAGGTAGCCCTCCCCCTCCTCCTCCCCCTCTTCCTCCTCTTCCTCTTTCTCCTCCTCTCCTCCTCCTCTTCTTCCTCCTCCTCTTCTCCTCCTCCTCATCTTCCTCTCTTCCTCCTCCTCCTCTTCCTCCTCCTCTTCCTCCTCCTCCTCTTCCTCTTCCTCTTCCTCTTCCTCTTCCTCCTCTTCCTCTTCCTCCTCCTCCTCTTCATCTTCCTCCTCTTCCTCTTCCTCTTCCTCTTCCTCTTCCTCTTCCTCCTCCTCTTCGTAGTGAGAATAGACACAACTCACAGATTTGGCAGGACAGAGGAGGGCCAGAGAGACCAAGAACAGAGAAGTCTGGCCACGCGTTTCTCAGGTTACCCATAACAAAAGTCACTTCTCCCAAGGGGAGAGGGTGCAGAGTAGGATGTCTGGTTAAGATCAGAAGCAAGAGGTTCAACTTCCCCGGGCATGCCCAGTGAGGATAAGGACTTCCTCCTCCACTAACCAAGGACAGGACAGTCACACGAATTGCCAAACCCTCATCCTGATCCTCAAAGGACAGGGATTCAGAGGTGCTCATCTCTACCTCAAATGCTGCTCAGTATGTGCATAAGATCTGTGTGGTGAATTGTGCACTAGGACCCAAATCCTACCCCACGAGGACTGAAAACCAACTGTGAGAACCCGGCACATGAAATAAGTTATTTGGATATTCAGCAGGCATGGGGATGATCACCAACTCTACGTTGATTTCAAGAAGAGGGAGCTAAGCCCCAGGAAGCTGTGAGAACTAATGCTCATCACTACCAATACTGACAACTTATTAGGACGCCTGCCCACGTCTGCAGGGTTCCCGGTTGTAGTGAAATGCGTTGGTGGAATGACTAACATGAACCTGCCCAGTCCAGGACCAGATAAAAACCATGAGAACGCATCAGATTGACGTTTGGACTAACAGATTACTTCTCATTAGTTAATATGTCTTCACAGATGTGTGGTCAAAAAAGACAGTTAAAAGTTCCCCGTTACTGTGGTTTTTCTACTACAACACAAAGGCAGCCTGACCGGCTGCTTTTTCTCATTACTGGACCCCTATCTGCACGGCGGCGCTCCCCTACTCAAGCCGAGACGTCGGTGATGAGTTTTAATAAGTTCATCCTGTGCTCCAGGTAGCTCACCGCACACTGCTTTGTGTGCTGAGACAGCCATTAACTGTGCCAATTGTCGCAGCAGTCCCTCACCACCACCTGTGCCCTGTTTCGGAGAACTTCTACTTAGAGGGTAAACTATGAGAGATTCTATTCAAAGCCTGAGTCAGACTCCTGAATAGATTACTCTAAGGGGCCAGGCAGTGTAATGATGTTCTAGACATTCAGCCAGGCTTTGAACTTGCTGAGGATCAGATGGACGGAGGGGTGTGACCCTAAGGAGCAGGGTCTCAGGAATATTTCAAGGAACCTTACAGGACCCCTTGCTTCCATTTACCCCTAGACTTCCCTGACAGCCTGACACCCTCAGACCATAACTTCCAAAGAGTTCACCTTCTTTCGCATGTGACTACCGCCACACCCCCACCATGCACACCGAATTCTAATAGCAGGTAGTGAAGGAGTTAGGCATGAAGGAACCAAGGAAAGCTGCAGATGCATCTCGGCAGCTGTGTTTTTCTGACTGTTAAATGGTTCATTAGTGGCTAAACACCCTTAAAGATACAGTTGGGCTGTTACTGATTTGCTGGAAACCAAGGGCACCAGGACATTTTCCCACACATGAGTAACAAGGAAGGGTCTGCATCCTCAAAACATGTAGTTTTTTTTAAAAACTAGCATCACTATAATGTCCCTTTTATTGCTGTTTGATACCACCAATCTTTTGTGGAAATCAATAAGAAATACTCAAAAGGGGAGATCAGGTTTATCCTGATTTGAGAGGAGCTGCATACAAATGCCACCCATCACATAAAAATTCACAAAAATTCTTTTAACATATAATGGGGGTTCCATGCCTCTGTGGCAAGTCTACTGTGACTTTGTCTTTTATAAAGTTCTTTTTAATTTAATTATATATGTCTGTGTGCAGGTGTGTGCATATGTAGTTTCCTTGAAAGTCCAGGAGACAGACTTAGATCCCTTAGAACTGTAAATATGGGAAATTATAAGTCATCTAATGTAAGTGCTTAGAACCAAACTCAGGTCCTCTGAAAGAGCATCATGTGCTTTTAAATGGCTATGACTGAGCGTTACTTAAATGCAGTGTGTGTGTGTGTGTGTGTGTGTGTGTGTGTGTGTGTGTGTGTGTGTGTGTGTGATGTTTTTTGTTCAAAACCCTCAGCTCATCTTTCTGTCTTCACTTACAGAAAGCACAGGGAATGAAGACTGAATATGGTCTAGAAGGGAGGTTGATAATGGTGTCATGAACACCCTAAAAAGGTGACAGAATTTTGGGGAAATCTCCCGTTTTCTCAGTTATGATGAATGGCCTTCTTACCTCCTTCGTAAAGCTCTGGGAAGCCAGGCTGTAGGTCAGGTACCCCTGACACTAGGGGATGCTCCCCTAGTGAGTCACTACCCTGGGAGCTGCTGCTCCTGGGAAAAGTATCAGCCATGAGTGGATTTCCTTGAACTCTCTTTCTCCTGATGGTGCACTCTAGCAGATAGAAACAAGGAGCCCAAGAAAGGGAGAAACAGAAAATGAGGGTGGGCTGAGAGGAGAGATCCACATTCACACAGTCCAAGACAGAAGGGATGGGAAGACGTTCTCCCGAGCCTCCTGAATGCAATACTGATTACATCAACACACACACACCACATATTAACAAGAAAGGCTGACTACACTGGGCCATGTGGCCATTTTCACAAAGCATTTTCTTTGTAAGACAGATACATTAATAACCATTCTTGAGTAGATAGATCCCACTGAAATGTTAAAACTCATAACCGAATAGAGCAATCAAAGACATGAAGATCAACTTTATAATATTGTCAGTATCAAAACAAGTACATATATTTATACTTTTATTTGTAGGCATGGTTACATATATCTCATTATGCTTTTAAGATTGTGAGATATGTAAAAACACCAATGTACTCCATTGAAATGTGCAGCAAAAATGAAAGGGGAATCCTGAGGAAACTGAGCTGGTTGTTTTAGAAAAGCAAAAGGCAGTAAAAATTCTTCAATAAGGTTTTGAAAAAAAAATGTATGTATGCCTTTTACCTTTTACTACGCTTTTGGGAAATAATTCTAACTGCATGGGTGGATTGTAGGTAACTCGGGGCTGATTCCAATAAAGACTGGATGAAGCAAATGAGATATTCAAGGATTGCCCTGCAAGGGAGCGATCTCTAGCCCACTCATTGACTGTAGAACATACAGGGGTACTTTGTAAGAGACAAATATGAGTCCCAACTGTGATGTTAACATTTACCATTGCAGAAGAGACAGGATAAATTCCAGGAATGTCTGCAAAGCTTTCCTGACAGTAAAATGCAACAGACACACACCCCCATTCCTTCCCCTTGTTTTTATGACGTTCCCTAAATGTTTCTGAGTGTTTATAAAGTCCCCTGCACTCTGGTGTCCTGTCTGGCCCTGTGTCGTGGTGATGTGGCATTATGTCATCTTGGGGTTTTGCAGTGCAGAGCTTTACTTCCATGTCTGCCTCTTGAGCACACAGCCCTATTGTCAGAGCTTTGGGTCCAGTCCACCTTTGTTGTTGGATTCTTTCTCTCCTTGTCTTCACCTGGCTCACCAACAGTGTTCCTTGGGCTAACATTAATCACAGTTAGTACCCACTGTACTGTTTCCATAATCGAAACTTTCTTAATCATCCCAGGGGAGGAGATAAAACAAGGGCTAAGAGCAGGAACCCATAATCCTCTGGAAGTCACAGTATCACGCTATGGCTCCAGCTTTAGCTTGAGGATTCCAAGGCTCTGACCCCTCAGAAGACAGCAACTGGGACCCACCAGCCTCATGGTCTGATCCACACCCACATTCCTAGACTGGAGATAGCAACTGGTGGGCTCCTGGTGGCCAAAAACCGATGCTGTTGGATTCTGGTCCTGTGCCACGTGAACTCTGAGGTTTCTTCAGTAGGACAGGACCCTTCCCATAATGAATCTGTTCAGGTGATAAGCAGCTTGGCCTACGTCCACTTCCTACTTTCTCATGACAGGCACAGAAACAGCAAACCATCTCTAGAATGAACATTTGGTTGCCTTCTCATATGTCTATAGGCAATTCAAGGAAAGGCATTAAAAGATCAAAAGACAGAGATTGCCCCCTGATCTTCTGAACACAGCATGGACAAAGGAAGCTAGAGACAGACACAGATGCTGACATACACCCACACCTGTGGACTTACATATCTGTCTTGAGGTGCACGTCTCTATTCTGACTCTACCTCCCCTTCTATCTCTGTGCATCTCTGTACCCACCCCTGCATCAATTCCCTCATCTTCGCAGAGACCTGTGATTAGATTCAGGCCCTACAGTCCCTCCTCTCAGTGTCTGTCTTGGGTTTCTCCTACTTCACCAGACCCAGCCCACGGAAGAGGAACACGTCAAGAATAATGGTGGACTCCTCAAGACTCGGCTCCCTCCCATTTTTTTTAGCTTTTTTAGTTTGTTTCTGCCCTAAAAGTATGCTAAAATATTTATAAGCTCTTGGCTTTCAAGTTTCTAATGAAGTTCGGTACATGCCTTCCTCCTGACACACAGCCAGCCTGGGTGACAGCCCTCAAAAATCATAGAGAGAGGTGATTCGTACACCTTCACCAATGGTTGCTATCTCAGAAGCTTGAAGAGTCATGTGTCTTCTTCTAAATTAATCCAGCCCATTCTGGTCCTGAGTGTTGAGAGGAGCCTAGGCATGCATGGTACCAATGGGTTCTCCTTACCATGAAATACAATCAATCCTGTTCAATGCTTTGGGAATGATTATTCTTTTATTATTTAGGGAAACATTTCTGCTGTCCATGGTTATTCAATTATCTGTATATTTTTTATCAATTTGTATAAAAATGTAGTCTTGCCTCTTCTCAAACAAATTCCCTGCATATTTTTATATGTATAATTCATTTTTAAAATACTTCAAGATTTTATTCCCATAACAGAGTTAATCCATTCTCACTTAAAATATGCATTACAGTCCCGGGTCTCAAAAGACACAGTGGAATGTTCCTATGTTGGAATATATATAGGGTATTCGTCGGATCTAGCCTTCATCAACTAGAAAAGAAAAAAAAAAATCAGGGATTTCAAAACCACTCTGGTATTTTTCCTTTGAATCATGAAAAATTTTATCAGAAAAAAAGTATCTTATTACATGACTTTGAACATAATTTAGGTCAGAGAAGTGGGAAAAGAAGCTAATACATAAGGGTTGCTTTCTAAATCCAAGCACAATCTAATTTAATCCTCTCCTTGGCACTCTCAGTCTCTGAAGAACCATTAACCTCACTTTGCTGATGAAGGGACAGGCTGAGAGAAGGCTTCCAACAGGGCCATGTCTAGATGCCAACAGCACTGCAATTACAGCCAGCAGCCTTTCCTAGTCTGCGCCCCACCCTACTTCTCAGACATTAGAAAAAGAAAGAAAACAAGCAAAGTTATGTATGAGAGGCATCTCTTTCCTACCACTCTATAGATGGTTGGCTACTCTCCACAGCTCAACAACTTCATTATGAACTTGATAAAGAGGACTTAATGGCTGACACAGGAAGTCTGATGCTGGAAGGCAGAAAGGCAAAGGGCTCATATGCTAACATTGGGCTCTGACATAATGAGATCACCCTCAATAGATGGGTAGATGGTGCTTACTAATGTTCAAAGATAAGAAATGACAATGTGGGTATAGAAGATAGAAATTGACAATGTAATATGAAACAGAGGTAATGACGCCATTTTAGTTGTGTCAACCTTGACATATCTTGGCACACTCTACTAACCTGTCCTCCTGCATCTATCCACAGACTCCTGTCTGCATCAGACAGGGAAGCCTGAGATTCACACAGGAGCCACCTTTCTTCCTACCTCACTCCAATAAAAACAGTCTCTCTTTCCTTTACTTTTGAACCATATGAAAGTTTCTCATTTTGCTGACTACTAATGTGCTTACATGTAAATGGCACTAATTTGCCAAGATAGACAGAAAAGAGACAGTCCTTGACCACTGTGTTCTCTAGAGTAGAAGGCTCAGCAAATGAGTGGTTGGATTTTTTTTTTTTTTTGGACCCAGAAAACATGTTTGCCAACTCTATTGTTCCTGGACACAGGCCTTTAGTCCCAGAACCAAGGCATCCTTCCCCTGGTCTAGAACACTCCGGACAGAGCAGCCACACAAACCAATCTGAGCCACTTGACAAGTACTGTGTTGTATGTAGTGAGGCACCATTAATAATGTCCTCCTCACTGGAGTACCACAGCAACCCTAGGTGGAAGCAAGAGACAGTGTTGAATGATATTTGAAGGCACAGAAAGAAAACCCAGACACCTAAGTGTCTGATATTAAGTCAGTAAGAGAGCTAATGACATATTTGCATTTCACAGTAAAAACAGTGACCAAAAACTACAAATCATTCCTAAGAAACCAAGCTATATGAACACTAGTACAGCCTACGTCACAGTCAAGTTTCATATGTCATGTGTCCAAAACTTAAATCAAGTCCTATTTAGAATGATTGTTTCTCAGCCAGAATAAAGTGAATACTATGCTGAGCTATTCCATCTTCCAGTTAGTGTGTGTGTGTGTGTGTGTGTGTGTGTGTGTGTGTGTGTGTGCACGCGCGCATGCGTGGGCACACTCATGTGTGAGTAGTGACATACAGTATAACATAGTGATAGATGATAGCTGGATGGATGGATGGATGGATGGATGGATTGGATGGATGGATAGATGGATGGATGAATAGATGACTGGATTGATAGTTGACCGGCTGCTGACTGGCTGGCTTGAGGAAGAGTCTTCCTCTATAACCCAGGCTAACCTAAAATTCACTATATAAACTTCAGTCCTGCCTTGAACTCCTTGAAATCCTCCTGTTTCAGTCCCAAGTTGATTACAGTCATTTGCCACCATAATAAGTATTGTGTTTCAAAAGCTACTTCATGAAAATAATAATCTGACAAATCAAAACTGAGTTAAATTGCCACACTCAGTTATTGAAGATGATTGTTTAATACTCAGATGTTTTGGCGACTGAAAGCCTTGTGGTCTAATCACAGCATGTAGCTACATACAGCTCACCAGTGCTCACTCTCCCCCTGCATCAAGTCCTGCTCCATTTCTCCACGCTAGATGCAATTAGCATCTGGTCATTTCACTGAGATCAACTTGGGTCTTGACTATTGCATCTCTGTGAGTGGAGGAGTTCATAGAGCTGGAAATCATATATGCCTATACCTAGCCAAGTAGTAACATTGGGTAAGTTTCAAGAAAAAACAGCAACGACACAATTCTTCATTGTATTTTCAGGAGAAGCACGCCCTGAAAATATATGTCGATCAAGAATCTCAGACCCAGAAAAATAAATATGACATGTTCTCGCTCATCTGAAGCTTCTAACTCCGGATCTTCAGGGATGAGTATATGACCTGAGGTAGCTATGGAAACCTGGAAATTAAAAGGGGACCATGCAGGGTGGCCGGAGAGTGAGATAACAAAACATGGGTGATATGAGAGGGGAATGAAAAACCAGAAGGAGGCTTTAATTGGAGAGGAAGAGGGAGGGAAGCACAGAGGAGAGGTATAGAAAGAAGGAAAAAACTATAAATATAAATAACTGTATATTTAATAAAGCATCAAGAAATCATAATATTTACTATCTATTTAAATGTATGTATAATGCATATACTGTATTGTATACATATGTATGTATAGGTCAAATAAGGTTATGTCACTTGGGTTGACAGTGTTACCCACGAGAGCACAAACTAACAAACACCCCAGTACCAGACATAAGAACCTCCTTTCCAGTTATTGAGAGACCCAGCCTCCAAAAACAATATAAGCTATTGTTCTTGCCCTTGGTTAGCTCTTAGAGGGTGACAGTAAGTCCCTATGGCTGAGGACATCACATATTTCAGAGACAGAACTCAGAAGATCCATGTTCCATCCAACCAGAAGGCTTTCCTGCAGTCCGATGTTCATGGCAACAGAAAGATCTATGCAAGTTTTCAAGGGAAGAAAGCAATTCACAGTCCTCCCACGTATGATGCCTATGAAACACAACAATGACAAATATGTCAAGATAGCTCCAGAGGGACAAGAGTGGTGCTCTTGTCTTGGTGGTAACCAACAGCTGCCTAATTAGATTTAAAACTCCACAGAAGAGAAATCATGTGAGGCACTGAGAACCTAGCCAACTACAAAGGGCTAGTGAAGTCACTGATCTTAGAAGAGAAACTACAACTGCCACCATACTATGTCATCATAATCCCTAGCTGCATTCTAAAATGTACTCTTGTACCATGCCTAGCTCTCACCCCACATTAAGTAAGCTCCTCTTTGCAGCAGGGATCATTACATCTAATCTTGGGTTATGTCACCCAGAGGATAGATCCATACCACAACTGTCTTAGTTGGGGTTTACTGCTCTGAACAGACACCATGACCAAGGCAAGTCATAAAGAACAACACATAATTGGCTGCCTTACAAGTTCAGAGCTTCAGTCCGTCATCATCAAGGCAGGGCAGGGCAGCATCTGGGTAGACAAGAGCTCTCCATCTTTATCTGAAAGCGGCTAATTAAAGACTGACATCCAGGCAGCTAGGGTGGGGTCTTAAGCTCACACCCACAGTGACACACATATTCCAATAGGTCCACATGTTCTAATAGTGCCACTCCCTGGGCCAAGCATATACACACCATCAGAGCAACTCTTGTACCCAAGGTTCAGAAAATCACAGGGGAGAGCATAGAAAAGTTGAAAAGGCCAGAGGACTGGAAGGTCCTGGGAGATAATGTCTCCTGTTTCAACAATATGGCTACCTAAACAAGATCTGCTATGGTAGAAAGAGGAAATCTCACAGACAACTGTAGACAGGGAATGGCCGCTGAGAGTGTGTGAACTACTTTTCTCCCAGGAGTGAGCACACTGATTGCTTATCCAATAGAAAATGGTCAGCTCTGAAGTCACATGCTCATACAACACTGAAGAGACTTAATAGGCTGTGTCTGTATTTAAACATAGACCTGTAACAAGGATAACCAAAGAAAAGGGGGCCCCCAATTTGAGAAGGGATGGGGAGGGAATGAGAGAGGTTAGAGGGAGGGGACAAGAGAGTGGATGGAGAAAGAGAAGGGTAGGAGACATGATGTAATTATATTTTAATTTAAAAAAACTTTAAATTATACTGCCTTTGTTTACTTCCCAAAGTTCCCCCTTACTGACAGCCCTTATAGTTTAGTGGTATAGAAATTACTAATGACAAAGAAAATTGTAAATATGAAATGTTGTCAAGGAAGGTCACAGAGTCGCCTTGGAGAAGACACTGTGCCCAGGCCTAGGTTAAGGCTGTGTATCCACTTCCGCCTTTAGTGTGTGACATATATCATCTTACTAGGGAACGTGTGAGGTAACTCTGGGCCATAGCATGGCCAAGCGGCCATCGGTTTAGAAGCACCTCCCCCTGCCTTACCCCAGAAGCTCTAGGGCCTCTCCTTGACAATGTCACAGTAATTATAGCTTCATTTTCAAACGTTTCACCGAGTGACATTTTAAAAAATTACTTCAGATGGCATCTCAAACCCCCTCTACTGTTTATTGCCTGACAAGAATAGATTTATTTGTCTCCCTAGTCGCAGAGCAGAGCTGTGTCTCGGACTGATGCAATTATCAGATGGCATAATGGGCAGAATTCTCTTTTGGATTTCTTTCATCTTAAAATGAAGTCTTATTTCATAACAGTGGGGAAAATCAAGACTCCTTCTTAAATGATGAAGACAGATTAATGATAACTTCAATGGTTCGTTTTCATTTCATAAAAAAAAAATGGAGTAAATGGAATTTAACAGACCTCTATTCTAAGTTACTATTTTAAATATTAATTGAGATATGAATTGGATTTTTATCTATTTAATTAATAAGATAACGTGGATGACACTTTGAGAGCAGGTTTGGGCACAGAGGAGGGGCCTGAAGATGGTGTATAGACCATGTGTTTAGGTAACATGTTTTATATCTTTTATATCTTTATATCTTTACATTCTATGAACGATGGTATCACCTTTACTCAACATAGAATAAACATACTTCCAGATATAAAAATGTATTTCTGCATTTTAACTCTTATGTTTTATCATTTTTGTAAGAAAAAGTAACATGTTTTTCTTGCTCATAGTAATTCTGTAAAACCCCACAGCAATCTGTTGTGTGCACTGACTCAGTTGTCAGTGTTTTCATAGGACACAAGCATCGAGAAGGGACTCTGGGTGTGAGACGCAGATCCTTACTTCTAGCGGAGCAAAGGCCTGGCACTTCATACACTCTACAACCACTACCCATTTTGAAAGACTTCTGTTCAGTGCATTCTCCTGTTTCCTATCTAGGAATATTCTCTTTCAGCGGGCTAATCGTGTCATTAGCTGATGTGAATATGTAACCCATGATCAAAGCAGACACATGAACAGGTGTGGTGAACTGAGACCAGTGAGCTAAGACCATTTGTTTCTGCTTATAGGTTTGAAATGATTGGCCTGCTAAATACAGTGGCCTGTTAAATACAAGTGTGCAAGTCTCATGGCTCACAGCTCATCAACTATGAACCCTTTCTACAAACCATGATTCTCCTTAAGTCTCATCAAGTCATTTAAACAAAGGGATAAACTCATTCCGGTTAAGAGCAGAAAGTCTCTCAATACTTCAACATCCAATCTGAACAACAGAGCACTATCCTCCACCCTGTAAGTGAAAGTCATTTTCCACTGCAAAGTCACCAGCCTGGTTTGTTAATCCCTATGTTCGCACAGAGCTTTTCTCCATGGTGGCACTGCGTCCTGTTACAAATCAGTTGTGAAACCCTCTGAGTATTTCTCGTCTTGCTACAGAATGTTAAAAGGAGGCCTGGGGGAAGGCCTTTCAAAGTAGCTGGCATCGTTTGCTGCATTCATTTGCAGGGTGAATCTAAGATGTGAAGAACATGGGGACCCACTGAGGTTCAGCCCTATCACCTTGTTGTCTGAGGTAGCAGCTTGACTCTTGAAGCATTGCAGACAATGCAGTGCATAGGACAGATGCCACTTGATGTGATCATGAAAGCAAGCATCAGTATGGTAGAGCGCTGACCAGAGTAACCAGCATCTGGGATGTAGGACCTCTGAGCATGCTCCTACCTAAGCAGCACAGAGATCATCAAAGTAAAGAACGTAAGTTAAGAAAACGCTCCGTAAAGAATGAAAATGTAAACCTCAAGTAATTACCACAGTTTATTGCAAAGTACAGTCTGATCATTATACCTTCTTTATCTCTCATATTGTGTCTGTACTATGTATTAAGAAATACAAATTAATGAAAACTAAATTGACATCCACCTAGTGAACTCTTTAGTTCTTCCTTGTGTGTGTGTTCATGTATGTATGTGTGCGTGCTAAGGTGTATGTTCAGGTATGTAACATGTAGAGGTCAAATGTCAATATCAGGTGTCTTTCCTCAGGCATGGGATCTCTCACTGGCCTAGGGTTAGCTGAGTAGTCTGGATTATCTGATCCACAAACCCTGAGAATCTACCTGCCCACCTGCTCAGCTCTGGAATTACAAACACAAAAAACCACACTGAGCCTTTTTACTTGGGAATCAAAAGCAGGTCTGCATGCTTGGGAGGCAAGGATTTCTCTGATTGAGCCACCCAGCCAGACTCTGTATTCAACCAAAATCATCACATTTTCAGGCACTGCTTATTTGTTTCAAGTTTTTAAGCAAGGATTTCTTTTTCGTAGACCTTAGTTTTCCTCTTGGTCTCTTGTGATCATCCCAGACAGTATATTAATTGATTAGGCTGTACTTATCGATGGTTAGCTTCCACAACTCAACATGAAGAAAAACTCACTTGCAGTCAAGTGACCAAGTCACCATGTACCATGGACGCTGTTCACTTAATGATCAATGGAGCTCAGGGAAGCAGAGGGAGAGTGTGTTAGTTGGCAAACGATCAAGAGACTCGGGGAGAAGACCATGATTCTGCAGGGATCAGCTACAAGGAATTTTGTTGCTGAATTCAGGGAGTGAAGGTCATTATGCAATGGCACAGAAAAGGAATTGGGAGCAATACAATAATCTGTAGGTAGAATTTCAATAATAATAAAATCTATTTTGCTGTGACTGTTAAGTAGGCACCCTCTGCAGGCTTACTTGGAAACCAAATATGGAAACACAAAAGTAATAAACCTCGAGACGTAAAATGGGATTTGTTCCAGAATATGCCATATTTACTGCAATATGTAAAGTCAACAGATGATCCGAAATATCCTCCTCACCCCATGATCTGAATAATTCATGCATTTAAAGTTTTATGTTAGGTTCTGTGGATAGCAGGGCCCATATTTCAAACTATTTATCTCTCAATGAAAACAAGAGTACTGTCTGAGTTTGGGTTTCCATTGCTTGTGAAGAGACACCATGACCAAGGTAATTCTTATAAAGGCAAACACTTAATTGGGGCTGGCTTATAGTTTCAGAGGTTTAGTCTATTATCATCGTGGTGGGATATGGCAGAAAGAGAGCAGACATGGTGCTGGAGAAGCTAAGAGTTCTACATCTTGATCCAAAGAGAGCCAGAAGGAGGATCTTTGCTGCACTGGGCAGAGCATGAGCCTAGGAAATCTCAAAACCCACACACACAGAGCAACACCCACGCACACTTCCTCCAACACAACCACACCTCCTAATAGTGCTACTTCCCATGGACGCTGCATCTTCAAACCACCACAAGCTCATTGCTTAGAACTCTCCACTGTTCATACACTGTGAACAAACAGGGTGGCTCTTCCCTCTGCCTGCATACCGCCTCCTCTCCTCGATGTCTCCTGCCCCACAACTCAGGGGTTTATTCCACTCATCCATTGACCACTAAGAAGCAGCTCTCCATAAGTAATGGGTCAGGCAGTCTGATAGATCTGTGTCCCGGAGCACACATAAGGTAGTGAGACTCCTGAAAGAACGATTTTTATCATCACCCTCCATCACAACCCAAAGATTGTTCTCGCTCAAGTCTGTAGAGATCTTTTAAGAGGGGCAAGGTCATCGCTGCAGAACAGGCATTTGGGACGACCATGGTGAATGAGCTTCTACAGTGCATGCTGTAGGATGCAGAGTTCAAATCAAAGTCCTGAGAACAAGCTTCCTTCAAACCATATGAACATAGCACAATTGACGTAGCATCAAAATAGGCCATCATGTGCACTCTGGTGACAGCTTGAGACCCAAGGATCCCAGAGGCAGTCATGGTATTTTATTACAGTAGTAGAAGAGTAACTAAAACCATGTCCTTGACCATTTATTTAGACCTATTGGAGTCTAGAGCATAGTTCCATGTTTAAATATCTTCTGTGTCATCCTCATTATTCAAATTGCAAACATTCGTGAATTTTATTTAATCATTTCTTGGCCTTTGGGTAAAGTCAAGTGAGATTATTATATTTGTTTGCACATGAGAAGGGGCTAAAAATCCTTACCTTGTTATGATTTTTACATCTACCACCTGCTTAATAGGAACATAATGTTAGTGCACACTGTCCCAGAAATGAAGCTGACAGGATCGCTTTGCCAGTCTCCCATTAATCTAACAGCTTGAGGGAAGTGGTATATATGTCTGAATTTCCATTCCATTCAGCTGGCGGACTTTTGAGAATTTTCTCCTGCCAATCTAGACCGCCACTGAGCATTTCACCTTCCAGTGGTCAAAGCGTCAGTGTGCTTAGGGACCAGTTTCAGAGATGTGACACGGCTTCTCTGTCCAAGATATAATGATTTCCTTCTATGTTTCAAAGTGAGAGAAGCGGCCATGAAACCAAGTATGATCCAAAGGGAGGCAGCCTCTGGGACATTTTTGCCTTGCATTCCTTGTCAACAACAAGTGTTAGATCCATAAATGCTTTATTGACACATGGTGCCAATGAGACATATATGCTGGCACATCGCAGCTTTCATTTGGCTCTTGGAATTTTTGCCTTCTGCTAAATAATGCTTCATATCACAGTTGTGCACCTCACCACCGAGGCTGTTGGTGAACACGCATGTGAGGTCACAAATGGAAAGAGAGCCTTATCTGACTGGAGACGCTGGCCCAAATCCTAGACCAACCAGTCTTTAGAGCCATTCAGCAACCCATTTGAGATAGATCATAGAGTAAAGTTGGGTTTTACTACTTGGTTGTTGTGTGTGTGATTTTTTTTTTGTCATATCAATTTTTTCCTTACACTTTGACATTTAGCTTTTTCCGAACCTAATAAAGTATTTTCCTATATTATTGCTATTGTTCACCAGAGAGTATTTTATCGATGTTTCAAAAAAAGCCAGTTTTTATGTCTTTGGTGTATTTTATGAGTCTCTGAATTTAATGTGGATTAATTTAAAAGTCATGAAGTGAGATTAAGGTGAATGCTGTAATTCATCAATTTACATATTTCTCTTTGGTTCTTTTATATTTTGAAAGTTTTTTATTCTGCTCGATAAATAGCCGATGAAGTTTTCCTCTGCAAAACTGTACTGGAAGTGCAAAAGCAAGCAAGATGGCCCCTTATGGTGGACTCATGAGGGGAAGTTGTGGCTCTGATGTAAGGTTGGGGCTTGTCAGATCAGACAGCTGTGTGGCTGTTTATTCATGCCTTTTGCCCTGGTGATGAAAGCGAGAGGAACTGTCCAAGCTATTATTGCAACTGACAGCTCAAGGAAGGGGTAGGAACCCAGAGTCTTTATAAAGATGGAGAAGCTTGGGTTGGGGGTGAAAAACCTTGGAGAGGGTAGATAATATTGTGAGAGAGCCTTGGGAAGTACGGAGAGACTTGGGGGAGCATGGAGAGCTCCGAGAGGGTGGAGAGCCGTGGGGAATATGGACAACTTTGAGGAAGATGGAGAGCCTTGGGGAGGATAGGGGAGCCTTAAGGAGGATGGGAAGCCTATGAAAAGCCTTGGGGAGGATGGAGATCCTTGAGGAGGATGGGGGAGCCTTGAGGAGGATTAGGAGCCTTGGGAAGGTTGGAACCAGGTGTTGAGAGATCAGTGTTTGCACCTGCTTTTCCTTGGTCTCGGAGCCAATTCCCAAATGGAAAAGACAAAGGCTGATACCAATGCACGAGGGACGCAGCAGTCCATGGACTCCGGGATACAGTCTAGGATAGAGGTGAGCCACGCCTACTGAGGTTAGACACAGTATCATTGACCTTCTGGGATTCACGTGGACAGAGAAAGAATGAATATTTGCAGGCGATGAAGTTCAGTGCTAGCCTACCTCATTTTTTTGAAAGCTGGACTCATTGGAAATTGGATAACTTGTAACTCTGAACCAATCGGGAGTATAAACACAGGGGCATGTGAAGGAGGAGGACACCTTCACCTCTAAATAAAGTGACAAGAGACACAGATGTGAAAAGAGGATACAAACCAAGGAAAAACACTAAAAGCCTGGAGGGCAGGAAGCAGCCTGTGTAATTCCATCAGTGGTGCAACCAAATACCAGCTAAGATACAGTGTGCCCACAGTGTTCACTAAGTTCAAAGAGAAAGTAAAATTCCCCACACATGCTAGATCTTAAAAAGCAGAGATAAAGGTTCTTAACGAATATAAATGAGCTTAAATAAAATCAGTCACTTGGGTGGATGACAGTTTTTCTGCCACCTGTACTGTTTTTACTTGGTTTCAACATTGTGTGCATATAAATAGACCAAAGTTTTCACTCAACTGGAAAAAAGACTAGATGTCTCTTCCAATAGATAGGTTAGCAATAAAATAATATAAAATAATTAATTTGAAAACACAAGACATGTAACAAAACAGATGGTTGCATAAAGCAGATTATAAGAGGAGATAACTCCATTTAGAATGAATATAAATGTTTGGAAAAGCTTTGGATTCATGAACAAATAAGTATGTTTTTTAAAAAACTTAGATATAGGCTATTTCTCCCCAGGGCAGGACTTATAACCCCTTAGTGGATACAAACTATTTCATCCCAACATAGGTCTGGGAACAGAAATGAAAATGCTTCTTAGTGGAAATGCTGAGTCTCAACCCTGATGACCTGAGCAGAGACTGAAGGCAAGAGATAGCCCCGAGGAGTCCTGATGTCATCTTCAGAGTCACACAAATCAAACCATCCCCTGACAGCAAGCATTCGAGCCAGGGTACCCTTGACTCTCTAGAGTGTAGGTTTTCCGAGTGCAGACGGTCAACCCAGCTATGAAAGAGGTTGGAGGAGGAAGATCTTAAGTCCAAGTTCTGCTCAGACACAGGGAGGATTTAAGGCCATTCTGGGCAACTGAGTGAGACTACACACACACACACACACACACACACACACACACACACATATATATATATGTGTGTGTATATATATATATATTAAAAATAGGACATAGCTCTCAGGTAAATCACTTGTCTAGCATGCACAACACCCTGAGTTCAATCTCTAGCACTGAAAGAAAAAGAAACACAAAAATGCATAGTCATGTCTGTGGCCATAGATATGTCCATGACTGCCTTACCTATGGCATCAACGATGTCACCTAAGCTAAAGCCAAATGTACTCTACTTGAGAAGTGGAATCATGTTGAAGAATGGATTAAGAGCCATGCATATCATGCATTTTGGCCTTGATGTCTAAAACACACAGGTAGGTTGAGGCACATATAGCAGCCACACACTCCCTGAAAAGCTAGGTATTGGGGATGCTATGCCAATATTTGTGTCTGAGAGCACAGCAAATAAATAAAGGACAAATGCATGTGTGCGCACGCGCACTCGCGTGCTCACACACACTAATCACCTGGTCTTGCTGGAAAGAGAAATGTTGAAATGAATATGCCATTCTACTGTCTGATAAACGCCATGCAACATTTATAACTTCTAGGAAGACCCAGGCAACAGAGGCCATTTCTGTAGACAGCTGTCCTTCAGGACAGAGCCCAGGAGCTAAGGCAATGAGCAAAGGAACCAAGTTAGAACAAGTCTAATGGCATAGAAACTAATTTCAGCACAGGAAGTCTGTTCCCAACACAGTAAGCGAGACCACAGGTGGGCGAGCCACCTACATGTGCTGTCTTCCTGCTCCGCCGGGCCAGCAGAGCTCATAACTCATCTTCCCATTCAATTGGGTCAGTGGTTCTCAACCTTCTTAGTGCTGCAACCTTTAAATACGGTTCCTCACATAAATTATTGTGCTGCTACTTCATAGCTGTAATTTTGCTGCTACTGTAAATCATAACATAAATACCTGATATGCAGGATAGTGTATATGTGACCCCTAAAGAGGTAACGACCCACAGGTTGAGGACCATTGAGCTACCATGTATCTCTCTGCTAAGTTTATGCAGATGCATCAATTCCATGGAAGTGTTTCCTCTGCTTTCTTGCAAGATTTATTAATTTTTCATTTATTTTTTAAAGTGATCTATGCCCTAAGCTTTCCCACTCTTTTAGGAGCGAGTAGGACTGGCATCACAGGAGGTGCGAACATAGGTAGCTACAGTAGAGAACAGTATGTTTAGGGTCCCCCAGGGACATCAGTTCACTGGGAAGGAGCCATCCCTGTGTTCTGGATCTGTCTCTGTACCAATACTTTTGAATCTGTGAAGAACTTCTCTCTCTGAGTCCTACACATGGGCATGCTCCTAACACTTATATTTCAGATTTCATCGCCACTAACCATGCTGATTTCTTAGAAAAATAGCACATTTTCATTTTATTTTGTTGAGATTCCTGTTTCTGTCTTTGCTGCTGAGTTCAGACCACAGTGGCAAGGAGAACTCTGAGACATGAATTTTAATGCCCTGTGTCTTCCCCTTCTCCATGTGATTCCTCATGCTTTGATCTCCACTGTCAGAGATATCCTGCTTCTTAAAGAAAAGAAAATAAAATAAATCTCTTCACGTTGCTTTTAAATCTTCAGGGCACAAACAATAGATATATTCTTAAACCGCTGCATTTGAGCTGAAATATGATCAAGTCAAGTGATTTGATAATTGCTTCAATGACTAAGTGAAATAGTAGATGCAAAGTAACTCATTTTAGCAACTGAAGAAGAGCCGTCCCCAGCACACAACAGCTTCCAAATCCCTGTACCTATGACCACTTCGCAAGCCAGATTTTCATAGAATCTGTATTCCTTGTGGGTCCTTTAAAAAATACTATATATATATATATATATATATATATATATCATAATACATAGTGCACAAGAATAATAAAAATATTTGACTACTGAAGCTAGATTCCACTTTCTCTTTTCGTTTGGGCAAGCACAGTTAAATTCTATTAGCTTACCAATAACATCAAATATGGCCCAAGTATGGCCTTCATGTCGCCCATTACTTATCTATCTTGTTCATCCTATTTGACTGCTACATCCTGCCCTCTGAGCCACACTTCCTCGCTCCTCACAGCTTCTTCCTGTAATTCTACGTATCTATTTTACTTATTTCAGATTCCACCCAGAGGCAAAGATAGTCACGCATGGCCGGACTTGCTTTTCCTGTCTAGTCTCAGGCAGTAAAATGTTTTCTAGGTTAGACCATCTTGTTACAGGCGGCAGAAGATTGTGAGGGATGACTGGTGTTCAATTGTAGCTATGTATCATGTTTTTTTCATTCATTCATTCAGTCATTCATTCATTCATGGTCACTTCGCTTGCTTACCTCCCTGCCTTTGCTGTTGTACAATAGTACACAATAAACATAAGACTGAAATATCTTTTAGTGGCTAGTGATCTCCTTCCCTTCAGAAATGCTAAGTCACATGGTGATTCTAATTTTATTTAGAAAATACTGTTCTCCACAAGGACTCAAAAAGGTTATGTGCCCTCCAAGAGGACACAGGGCTCCATCGTGTATGTTTCCTAACTATGCTGTGGACCACCTCCCTTGTGAGTGTGTAGCTCACGTGAAGCATGTCTGTGATAGCTCAGGGGTGTAAACCCCTTTACGTATATCTGGGTCATTTCTGTTGTTCAGGAAATGTGAACTGTGATAGTTAGCCTAAACTGTCATCCTGATGAAATCTAAACTCATCTGGAAGGTGATCCTCTGGAAACCTGTGAGAGATTGCCTTCATTATATTCCTCTGGGCACACCTGGGAGAGATAACCTCCATTTGGGTACTGAGGTTTGAAAGTTCACCACTGTGGGCAGTGCCATTCCCTAGGCTGGACTCTTAGACTGCGCAAACAGAGGGAACCAGTGTGTTCATTCATGACTGCCTGCTTCTTGACTTCTCCTCCAGCATTAAATGAACCTAGAGGCTGTTGACCTACCACACCCCTTCCTTCCTTGTGTTTCTTCTGGTTGTGTCTTTTAGTCACAGAAAAGAGAAAAGTCACTAGGCCACTCAAGTAACTCAGAAGTAGCTCCTCCATCTGCTCTTTTCAGGCTGTGTTTTCCCATTATGAAGTCACATGCGCTCTTGGTAAATTATGGGCATTAATCCACAGTACTTCAGTCTCAGCCAGCAATATTATTGGGAACACCATCCGCTCTTCATATATTCCCAGACCAACCCTCTGCATAGCCGTCACCTTCTGGCACTGTGTGTCCCAGAAATTTCAACTTAGGACCACAGCCAGGGACTAAGACTCCATTGCCACTGACTGCTCATAGTTTTGGGGCTTAGACATCTTAGGTGCTGGTGCTGGAAAACCCAGGGTCAGATGTAGAGTGATGCCTGGTTCATGAAAGGCATCTTCTCATTGTTCTCTCATACGGAGGAAAGACCTGCCTAGAGGTAAGAGTTCCATGTTTTTCACCTCACATGGATTCAGCTACTCCCACAGACTTCACTTCTTTTTTTTTTTTTTTTTTTTTTTATTAACTTGAGTATTTCTTATATACATTTCAGTGTTATTCCCTTTCCGGTTTCAGGGCAAACATCCCCCCCCTCCCCTTCCTTATGGGTGTTCCTCCCAACCTCCCCATTGCTGCCCTCTCCCCAACAGTCTAGTTCACTAGGGGTTCAGTCTTAGCAGGACCCAGTGCTTCCCCTTCCACTGGTGCTCTTACTAGGATATTCATTGCAACCTACGAGGTCAGAGTCCAGGGTCAGTCCATGTATAGTCTTTGGGTAGTGGCTTAGTCCCTGGAAGCTCTGGTTGGTTGGCATTGCTGTACATATGGGGTCTCGAGCTCCTTCTAGCTCTTCCAGTTCTTTCTCTGATTCCTTCAACAGGGGTCCTGTTCTCAGTTCAGTGGTTTCCTGCTGGCATACGCCTCTGTATTTGCTGTATTCTGGCTGTGTCTCTCAGGAGCGATCTGCATTCACATTTTGATCATCCGTCTTGAGTTTCATTTGTTCTAGGCATCTAGGGTAATTCAAGCATTTGGGCTAATAGCCACTTATCAATGAGTACATACCATGTATGTCTTTCTGTGATTGGGTTAGCTCACTCAGGATGATAGTTTCCAGTTCCAACCATTTGCCTACGAATTTCACAAAGTCATTGTTTTTGATAGCTGAGTAATATTCCATTGTGTAGATGTACCACATTTTCTGTATCCATTCCTCTGTTGAAGGGCATCTGGGTTCTTTCCAGCTTCTGGCTATTATAAATAAGGCTGCGATGAACATAGTAGAGCACGTGTCTTTTTTATATGTTGGGGCATCTTTTGGGTATATGCCCAAGAGAGGTATAGCTGGATCCTCAGGCAGTTCAATGTCCAATTTTCTGAGGAACCTCCAGACTGATTTCCAGAATGGTTGTACCAGTCTGCAACCCCACCAACAATGGAGGAGTGTTCCTCTTTCTCCGATCCTCGCCAGCATTTGCTGTCACCTGAGTTTTTGATTTAGCCATTCTCACTGGTGTGAGGTGAAATCTCAGGGTTGTTTTTGATTTGCATTTCCTGATGACTAAAGATGTTGAACATTTCTTTAGGTGTTTCTCAGCCATTCGCATTCCTCAGCTGTGAATTCTCTGTTTAGCTCTGAACCCCATTTTTTAATAGGGTTATTTGTCTCCCTGCTGTCTAACTTCTTCAGTTCTTTGTATATTTTGGATATAAGCCCTCTATCTGTTGTAGGATTAGTAAAGATCTTTTCCCAATCTGTTGGTTGCCGTTTTGTCCTAACCACAGTGTCCTTTGCCTTACAGAAGCTTTGCAGTTTTATGAGATCCCATTTGTCGATTCTTGATCTTAGAGCATAAGCCATGGGTGTTTTGTTCAGGAAATTTTTTCCAGTGCCCATGTGTTCCAAATGCTTCCCTAGTTTTTCTTCTATTAGTTTGAGTGTATCTGGTTTGATGTGGAGGTCCTTGATCCACTTGGACTTAAGCTTTGTACAGGGTGATAAGCATGGATCGATCTGCATTCTTCTACATGTTGACCTCCAGTTGAACCAGCACCATTTGCTGAAAATGCTATCTTTTTTCCATTGGATGGTTTTGGCTCCTTTGTCAAAAATCAAGTGCCCATAGGTGTGTGGGTTCATTTCTGGGTCTTCAATTCTGTTCCATTGGTCTATCTGTCTGTCTCTGTACCAATACCATGCAGTTTTTATCACTATTGCTCTGTAATACTGCTTGAGATCTGGGATAGTGATTCCCCCTGAAGTCCTTTTATTGTTGAGGATAGTTTTAGCTATCCTGGGTTTTTTGTTATTCCAGATGAATTTGCCAATTGTTCTGTCTAACTCTTTGAAGAATTGGATTGGTATTTTGATGGGGATTGCATTGAATCTGTAGATCGCTTTTGGTAGAATGGCCATTTTTACTATATTAATCCTGCCAATCCATGAGCATGGGAGATCTTTCAATCTTCTGAGATCTTCTTCAATTTCTTTCTTCAGAGGCTTGAAGTTCTTATCATACAGATCTTTCACTTGCTTGGTTAAAGTCACAATCGAGGGTACTTTATATTATTTGGATCTATTATGAAGGGTGTCATTTCCTAATTTCTTTCTCGGCCTGTTTCTCTTTTGTGTAGAGGAAGGCTACTGATTTATTTGATTAATTTTATACCCAGCCACTTTGCTGAAGTTGTTTATCAGCTTTAGTAGTTCTCTGGTGGAACTTTTGGGATCACTTAAATATACTATCATATCATCTGCAAATAGTGATATTTTGACTTCTTCTTTTCGATCTGTATCCCTTGACCTCCTTTTGTTGTCTGATTGCTCTGGCTAGAACTTCAAGAACTATATTGAATAAGTAGGAGAGAGTGGGCAGCCTTTGTCTAGTCCCTGATTTTAGTGGGATTGCTTCAAGTTTCTCTCCATTTAGTTTAATGTTAAAAACTGGTTTGCTGTATATGGCTTTTACTATGTTTAGGTATGGGCCTTGAATTCCTATTCTTTCCAGGACTTTTTTATCATGAAGGGTGTTGAATTTTGTCAAATGCTTTCTCAGCATCTAATGAAATGATCATGTGGTTTTGTTCTTTCAGTTTGTTTATATAATGGATCACGTCGATGGTTTTCCGTATATTAAACCATCCCTGCATGCCTGGGATGAAGCCTACTTGATCATGGTGAATGATTGTTTTGATGTGCTCTTGGATTCGGTTTGCCAGAATTTTATTGAGTATTTTTGCATCGATATTCATAAGGGAAATTGGTCTGAAGTTCTCTTTCTTTGTTGGGTCTTTGTGTGGTTTAGGTATAAGAGTAATTGTGGCTTCATAGAAGGAATTCGGTAGTGCTCCATCCGTTTCAATTTTGTGGAATAGTTTGGATAATATTGGTACGAGGTCTTCTATGAAGGTCTGATAGAATTCTGCACTAAACCCGTCTGGACCTGGGCTCTTTTTGGTTGGGAGACCTTTAATGACTTCTTCTATTTCCTTAGGAGTTATGGGGTTGTTTAACTGGTTTATCTGTTCCTGATTTAACTTCGGTACCTGGTATCTGTCTAGAAATTGTCCATTTCCTGCAGATTTTCAAGTTTTGTTGAATATAGGCTTTTATAGTAAGATCTGATGATTTTTGAATTTCCTCTGAATCTGTAGTTATGTCTCCCTTTTCATTTCTGATTTTGTTAATTTGGACACACTCTCTGTGTCCTCTCGTTAGTCTGGCTAAGGGTTTATCTATCTTGTTGATTTTCTCAAAGAACCAACTTTTGGTTCTGTTGATTCTTTCTATGGTCCTTTTTGTTTCTACTTGGTTGATTTCAGCTCTGAGTTTGATTATTTCCTGCCTTCTACTCCTCCTGGGTGTATTTGCTTCTTTTTGTTCTAGAGCTTTTAGGTGTGCTGTCAAGCTGCTGACATATGCTCTTTCCTGTTTCTTTCTGCAGGCACTCAGCTTATGAGTTTTCCTCTTAGCACAGCTTTCATTGTGTCCCATAAGTTTGGGTATGTTGTATCTTCATTTTCATTAAATTCTAAAAAGTTTTTAATTTCTTTCTTTATTTCTTCCTTGACCAGGTTATCATTGAGTAGAGCATTGTTCAATTTCCACGTATATGTGGGCATTCTTCCCTTATTGTTATTGAAGACCAGTTTTAGGCCGTGGTGGTCTGATAGCACGCATGGGATTATTTCTATCTTTCTGTACCTGTTGAGGCCATTTTTTGACCAATTATATGGTCAATTTTGGAGAAAGTAACATGAGGAGCTGAGAAGAAGGTATATCCTTTTGCTTTAGGGTAGAACATTCTATAAATACCCGTTAAGTCCATTTGGCTCATGACTTCTCTTAGTCTGTCTACGTCTCTGTTTAATTTCTGTTTCCATGATCTGTCCATTGATGAGAGTGGGGTGTTGAAATCTCCTACTATTATTGTGTGAGGTGTAATGTGTGTTTTGAGCTTTAGTAAGGTTTCTTTTACGTATGTAGGTGCCCTTGTATTTGGGGCATAGATATTTAGGATTGAGAGTTCATCTTGGTGGATTTCTCCTTTGATGAATATGAAGTGTCCTTCCTTATCTTTTTTGATGACTTTTAGTTGAAAATTGATTTTATCTGATATTAGAATGGCTACTCCAGCTTGCTTCTTCCGACCATTTGCTTGGAAAGTTGTTTCCCAGCCTTTCACTCTGAGGTAGTGTCTGTCTTTGTCTCTGAGGTGTGTTTCCTGTAGGCAGCAGAATGCAGGGTCCTCGTTGCGTATCCAGTTTGTTAATCTATGTCTTTTTATTGGGGAGTTAGGCCATTGATGTTGAGAGATATTAAGGAATAGTGATTATTGCTTCCTGTTATATTCATATTTGGATGTGAGGTTGTGTTTGTGTGCTTTTCTTCTCTTTGTTTTGTTGCCAAGGCGATTAGTTTCTTGCTTTTTCTAGGGTATAGCTTGCCTCCTTATGTTGGGCTTTACCATTTATTATCCTTTGTAGTGCTGGATTTGTAGAAAGATATTGTGTAAATTTGGTTTTGTCATGGAATATCTTGGTTTCTCCATCTATGTTGATTGAGAGTTTTGCAGGATACAGTAACCTGGGCTGGCATTTGTGTTCTCTTAGGGTCTGTTTGACATCAGTCCAGGATCTTCTGGCCTTCATAGTTTCTGGCGAAAAGTCTGGAGTGATTCTGATAGGTCTGCCTTTATATGTTACTTGACCTTTTTCCCGTACTGCTTTTAATATTCTTTCTTTATTTTGTGCGTTTGGTGTTTTGACTATTATGTGACGGGAGGTGTTTCTTTTCTGGTCCAATCTATTTGGAGTTCTGTAGGCTTCTTGTATGCCTATGGGTATCTCTTTTTTTAGGTTAGGGAAGTTTTCTTCTATGATTTTGTTGAAGATATTTACTGGTCCTTTGAGCTGGGAGTCTTCACTCTCTTCTATACCTATTATCCTTAGGTTTGATCTTCTCATTGAGTCCTGGATTTCCTGTATGTTTTGGACCAGTAGCTTTTTCCTTTTACATTATCTTTGACAGTTGAGTCAATGATTTCTATGGAATCTTCTGCTCCTGAGATTCTCTCTTCCATCTCTTGTATTCTGTTGGTGATGCTTGTATCTACAGCTCCTTGTCTCTTCTTTTGGTTTTCTATATCCAGGGTTGTTTCCATGTGTTCTTTCTTGATTGCTTCTATTTCCATTTTTAATTCCTTCAACTGTTTGATTGTGTTTTCCTGGAATTCTTTCAGGGATTTTTGTGACTCCTCTCTATGGGCTTCTACTTGTTTATTTATGTTTTCCTGGAATTCTTTTAGGAATTTTTGCGATTCCTCTCTGTAGGCTTCTACTTGTTTGTTTATGTTTTCCTGTGTTTCTCTAAGGGAGTTCTTCATGTCTTTCTTGAAGTCCTCCAACATCATGATCAAATATGATTTTGAAACTAGATCTTGCTTTTCTGGTGTGTTTGGATATTCCGTGTTTGCTTTGGTGGGAGAATTGGGCTCCGATGATGCCATGTAGTCTTGGTTTCTGTTGCTTGTGTTCCTGCGCTTGCCTCTCGCCATCAGATTATCTCTAGTGTTACTTTGTTCTGCTATTTCTGACAGTGGCTAGACTGTCTTATAAGCCTGTGTTTCAGGAGTGCTGTAGACCTGTTTTCCTGTTTTCTTTCAGCCAGTTATGGGGACAGAGTGTTCTGCTTTTGGGCGCGTAGTTTTTCCTCTCTACAGGTCTTCAGCTGTTCCTGTGAGCCTGTGTCTTGAGTTCACCAGGCAAGTCGTTTGTAGCAGAAAAGTTTGTCTTACCTGTGGTCCCCAGGCTCAAATTTGCTCGCGGGGTGTTGCCTATGAGCTCTCCACGGCCTCAGCAGCCAGGAAGATCTGTGCCGCCCCTTCCGGGAGGTTCCGTGCACCAAGGTTCCAGATAGCTTTTGTTTTCCTCTGGGGTCAGTACTGTGTGCAGCGTGCAGTCTCTTCTGGTTTCCCAGGCGTGTCCGCCTCTCTGAAGGTTTAGCTCTCCCTCCCACGGGATTTGGGTGCAGAGAACTGTTTATCCGGTCGGTCCCTTCAGGTGCGGTGTCTCAGACGAAGTGGATCTGCTGCTCCTGGGCCCTCCTCTACGGGTACCCAGAGGCCGTATACAGTTTCCTCCTGGGCCAGGGATGTGGGCAGGGGTGGGCAGCGTTGGTGGTCTCCTCCGCTCTGCTGCCTCAGGAGTGCCCGCCCGACCAGGCGGCGAGAACTCCCCTCCAGGGGGCCTGGGAGCAGAGAGCTGCTGAAGGCAGGGATCCTCCGCTGGTCCGGGACTCTGGCCAAACACCCCAGACTTCACTTCTAATAGCTATTACATGGAGAGTTGGGGACCAAGATAGAAAGTGATGGACCATGAAGATTAAACCTAAAGTCTACTTACGTTGGAGTCTAGTATTTCTTTCAGTTAAACAATGTCCCATAGTTATACTTTCACTGGAACTAATTTGGCTCCTTGGATCTATCTTCTTCCACTTCACTAGCATGGCATGTATCACGCTTAAGATTGAGTCATGATTCCGAAACAAATCCCACCCCAAACATGACACCCCAGCAAGACCAGGAAGGGCCACGAAAGCTGAGCCCAGGCCTTGTTATGCAAAGTCTGGGGGCCAATTTAGGGTGAGAGTGAGAACTCTGAAGACGGTTTCATGTATGGTATTTGAATGTTGCTCTAGCTCCTTCGGTCATTGATAGCACGTGTTCATTTTAACTTAACTTGAAGACCCTCTCCTCTTGTGTGTAAAGACATAGCAAGGGTCGCAGCGCAGGACCAAGGAGTTGGCTCAGGCTCAAGCCCCAGGGCTTGCTGTGTGCAGCTTGCCTTTGAATCCCTAAGGTCACATAAAAGTCAGGCACAACTGTGCGTGCTTGTAGTCCCAACATTAGAGGTGGACACATGGTTCCCCAGAGCTTGCTGACCAACCAAACTATAAAACACCTCAGCCCAAAGTTCAGTACTGAACTCCTATTTGAGGGAGAAGAGGAAAATCCAACATACTGACTGTTGAGAAGTTTCATGAAGATGCTGCTACTATTTTTATGGAAAAGAGGAGAGGAGAGTAGATGACTGCGGGAGGAGGGGTTAAGAGGAAAGGAGAGAAGAGAGGCAAGGTGAGTCAAGGAGGAGAAGGAAGGGAAGGGGAGGGGAGGGGAGGGGAGGCTGTTGTAGTCAGTTGCCTCTGTTTATTTCCCTTATACCTAGACATCATTTCTCTTTTCATAAAAACTTGAAGCTGCCGAATACTAAAAATATTTCTTGATGAATCTAATCTCTGGAGCTTATCTATTGATTCTCACTCCTCAGTTACTTCAGCAATGTTCATTAAAAATTGGAACGCGGTCTCTAATGAGCAGCTTTCAAAAAGCAGAGACTGAGAAAAAGCAGGTACGGACATCACAGTGTTATACACACATGAGCAGAGAGCTGGAGCTAAGGGAGACGGTGGGGGCCACCTCCCCTTTCTTAGTGTCTGTAAATCTTGTCTCGAGGTCACCATGCCAAGGTCAGCTCCGTGAATGTCAGACAAACCTCATTATGCTGTTTCTCCACTGATGACTATGGTGTGGGACTCTGAGGTGCAGCAGGAGAGAGAGGTGAGTCCCTTCTGCCTCTATTGTCTTCCTCCTGATAGGGGAGGCTAGAGTTACTCTCCCCCATTCTGCAGGTGTCTACAGAAAGAGGTCCCCTGGTGCCTGCCAGTCATAGCCAAGTGCAGTGACATCTCCACAAAGCCATCTCAAGATCTGGTGAGCAGGCTGGTGGGGTGCAGAGCTTAACTTCCAACTTCAGTTGCCACAAAAAGATCTGTGCCTGTTGAGTCGGGATCAGAAAGAGCCTCCAGTTCCCATGGATATCTGACTACTTCCTGGAACTGATGTTACCTGTCATTGTCACACCCACCCTCCCTCCAGAAGACTTCACAGGTGCCAGTTCCTTCTGCACCAGAGTCCTGAGGAGGTCCTTCCAGAAGGGGTTTAAAGACCCCTCTGGCCCTACCGAGAAGCGCCCATACCTGAAGTGTTACCATTTCTGTAATGGAGGAATGACTGACTTAGGCCATTTCTCCAGAAGACTCTGCTCCCCACCGCAGAACGCCCCAGCATCCTCACTAAGTTATCAGGTCATCCAGATCAGCATCACTCCCTTCTATGAACAGCTATCTCCCTCAACCCAGGCACAGCCATCTTCTGGTATCTCTTTAGTTAACCATCAATACTAGAAACATAGTAGCTTAGAGATACTGCTGCAACTAAATTAAGGGAACACGGGTACAGGGTCATCTGGAATGAAATACAAAGTACTGAATGAATGCCTAAGTCTTGGAAAATGTGTAGGTGTCTACCCTTGGTCTCCATCCCAAGCCTCTTCCCTGAGGCCCACAACCATGGGAGTTTCTGGCATTAGTCCAGACAACGAATGGTCTGTCAGGGTGACAGCATCAGAGCAGTAAAGATGCCCCCTCTTACAGAGAGTAGGTTAGGTTTCCAGTACCCACATTAGGCTCAGGACACCCATAACTCCAGGATCAGGGGATTTGATGCACTCCTGTGTCTTCTGCACAAGTGGTGAACCTACATAAAGGCAGGAGGTTACACAGCCACATAATTAAAAAAAAAACTTTAAAGAAATGTCCTAAGATTTTGTGAAATGCCAATAAATATATGTATGTATATATGATACATACATGTGTATATATGCATTATGCCTGTGTATATATGTATGTGTATATATGTATTATCCCTTTTGTATGTATATTCATATATGTAAATACACATGTATGTGTATCTATGTACATATGTTATATATGTGTGTGTATATGCATGTGTATGTATGTGTGCATGTGTATATGTAAATATCAAAATCTGATTACTTATAAAAATTGCTGTTAAGTCATTTACAGTAGCATTTAAGTCAGCATGTCAGCAACACAGATAAGCATGAACATTCACAAATGAACACTTCCTGTGATGAAATGAAAAACTGAAGAACATAGAACTGGGTCGAAACCACACCAGATTAGATCAAGCTTATCTCCAAACGTAGGCATCTATGCCTGCATTGTGGGTACCTGAGATAGGTTACAATGTGAGTCCTACTTGGAAATAATAGTCATTATTAACCCTGGACCCATCTGTGTGGCCAGAGTGCTCCCCACTACACTGCAGACCCCAATGGAGTCTGCATTTGCTTTTCTCAGACCAGAACCTCACACAGTACTGGTGCATCCCAGGACTCCCTATAGCCCAAGAAGTCTCATGATTTCTGGCATAAACGTGGCAGAAGTCGCCATCCATCTCCTCTCCCTGTTCTAAATTTTACAGTGCTGGCATGAGAGTTAATACTGGGTATCAACTTGATTGGGTGGATCATTACCCAGGACTAACTACTACAATATACTTCCCAGTAAGGGAGCATCCTGACAGTATTACCTCATACAATATATTCTGAATGTGGTCAGCATCATCCCATAGGCTGGGTCCTTCAATGGAATAAAAAGAGAGAAAGGATGGACTGTGATTAGCCGGTATTGGGCACAGAGATGGAAAGACAGTGTGATGCGATCATCGACTCAATCATTTTGTGTGATGAATGCAACTCTCTGTGTCTTGTGTGGTCTCGGCCATCTTTACCTCCTTCTCTGTGTTGCTACTATGCCCCTGTGCCTCCAGTTGGCATTGTAAAACATCATGTCTATCTCTCCCACATCTTGTTGCTACCTGTTCTTGGCTAGCAATGGCTAAGCAAGCCAAGTCTCCATGGAAACTATCCAGAAAGGAATCAGTGGTCTGGTACCTTGTGGAATCTGAAGGTTGGGCTTCCCCATGGTACCCAGTGGAGTACCTGGTGTCAGCCTGCAGAGGTCAGAGAGGGACACAGACGGATTCTGAGTGTGGCTAAAGTTTAGGCACCAAACAGACTCAATGTAGCCCATGGTGCTTAGAATGAAATTTTCTGATTTTCCTCAGAGTTGTCAATCAGGTCACGGTCGACCCTTGTCCCACATGACATTCAAAACAGCCTGCCTACATTCTTTAGAAGCTATCCTTTTAATCCTTCAACAAAAAATTCAATATATACTCCTTCTACATGAAGGAGCGTGGAGATCTCTGCAGCATTTTAAAGATCCAGATAGAGCACACCACTTGGACTACCAATCGCCTTGTTTGTTTATTCTACTCGAGCTGTAGAGAAAGAATAGCTTCCTTGCCTCATTTTAATTTTTCTTTATTACCGCTCAGTCTCTTTCTTATCGTTCTCATCATTATAAGATGTTTGTATAAACCTTTTCCTCTGAGGAACTCAAATCATATCACAAACTTAAACGGCCAAATAGACATTAATCTTCACAGTGCCTGTGTGAGACAAGCTGAAGCCCCAGTAATTAAAATACTGAATAGGTATCCAAGGCAAGCACCACACCGGGAAAACGAGACACAAAAGGAGTCAGGAGTTCATTACTTCAATTGTAAAAAGAAATTATGAGATTACAACCAATTCTCCAAGATAAGCACCTCAAAACAGTCATAAATTAAGCCCAGATGCTTGAAGATCTATCGCTCTGGATGGAAACTATTCTGAGAGAGAGTACATGCTATGACGGCTGTATTTGTGAAGGACTCAGGGCTTTTATCTCTGACTACAATCCTCTTTGGTCTTCATACAGCATTATGGGATAAGCAGGTAGGGACTATTGTCCTAGTTTGGTAATGGGACTCAGACAAGAGGGACTACGGATGACTGGGTGTCACAGCTAGAGATAGGCTTCCGGTTTGTCCATCATCTTCCAACACCACGCTATGTGCCAGAGGATGTCAGGGGGCCTCTGCTATATCTACCTTCTATATGCTTTTGTGTTTGGGTATTTAATGTTGATATAAATGTGGGTACATATGGATATTTATGGAATATACATTAAAACATATCTTAAATGGCAGTCCAGCAAAGTTCTGTGTTTTCCTATTTTGATCTTGCCAAGTTGAACCTTTGCCATCATCTAACAAAGTTGCCCCATTTTCCTCTCTTCCTGTTTTGGTGCCACCATTTCCGTGTCTACAAGTTTTTTTGTTTGTTTGTTTTGTTTTGTTGTCTATGTTATTTTGCCTTTGGATCTGATCATTCCAGAGACTTCATATAAGTGACAAAACTTAATTTTTTTTCTTGTTGAAACAGAAACACTTTCCTTAGCAACATGCCTTGAAGGTGCAGCATAGCAGCGGGATATGCCAGAGTCCCTTTTAAGGAATAATTAGCAATGTTACAATGAGTGGATGACCATGTTTGCCCCCAAATCCACTCATTTATACATGCTTGTGTTATACCAAGTTCCATGCGAATCATAGTACATGGTCCATGCATGTTCCTTTGAGACCCGGCCTTCAGATATTGCTGCCTACATATCCAACACAGAATGGCTGAACCCAATGGTGACTGAATGTTTAAACCTTTGAAGTCTCCATGAAACAGCCACAATGGATTGCAGTACCCACTAAAGAGAATTCCTGGAGAGATTTCCCACCGTACATAAAACCAGGCCTCCCTTGTGTGGTGCAACCCAAGCAAGTATGTCAGGGAAATAGATGGCTTAAAAAACCCGGAAGAGAACATGCCCTGCTGTCAAAGCTTCATCATCTCCCAAGAGGAAAATAAGCCAAGGGCCATGTTCATCAAGGCTTGGTTTAGAAACCTGACCAGGGCAACTCGGAAATGAAGAAATGACGGACACACATAGAGAAAAGCTGGGATCTGGTGGGTTGTACTTGCTCTGATGTAGGGCACCTAATAAGCAACCTAAGAACCCAGTGCATCCATATGTACAGCACTAGGACCAAGCATTAAATAGTCTCAATGGGAGGTCTCTGTTAGGAGAGCAGTCTCAGGCTGGAGTACACTGGTCAATCATTTGGAAACACTCATACATGTACCGGAAGAAGGCTTTGCCATTTCCATGAAAGTGGGGTCCTTGACCTAGTGATGGTCATGTCAGGATACATATTCAATAAGGACATCATCAGCTCCTCATTCATTCATTCATTCATTCATGGCTTCCTCTGTGGACAGACAAACAGCTCAACAAGGAACACTGTCATATGACAGCAATGTGGCCTGGAACAAAGTTTGAACAGCATCTTTCCCTGACTTGTCCAGTGTTTGTTGTACTAGGGGGTAGAGATGGACCAGAGTCTCTTCCTACTAGAGCACTAGGAAGGAGAACCCTAATCTGCACATTACACTCTCAGTAGAACTCAGGCTGTGTACACCCTCATGGAGGGTTCATCTCTGATGCTCTCTTCACTTTTGACTGAACTTTGAAAGATGTAATGTCAATTTCTAAGACGACCTTCTAATAAAAATGATGTTTCTGTAAGTCTAATGGATACACTGCCTCCAGTTTATTGGATCCTCTAGACTCATCCCAAGTGCCAAATATTGACTGAAATAAAGGCAGCTTCTTTCATAAGATAAAACTAATGGTTGCCTTGACCTACTGGGTGTGCTAGACACAGACTGTTTTAGGCGATGGTCCATTATTAAACACCTATAATTTAATATGCCTTATCAAATAGTGATTGATTTTTTTCAAAGGAAAAACAAATTAAAATTACAACACTTCTTACAAAACTCTTTAGTATTCTGTTAGTTTCTCACTAACACCACAGTTTAGCTTAATGGTGGTGTAATTTGCAAATATCTCTGTACTATTGTGAGCTTCTGATATTTTCATATGAAGATTGTTAGTTATGTGTTTTAAATTTTAATATCATCAAAATAGAATTTTTCCTTTATGGGAGTAGAAAAGATAGGGAGTAAAAGAAGGAAGTGGAAGAGAAAAAAGAGGTGAAGGGGGGGTTGGAGAAGAATTTACATCAGCCATGTGTTTTCTATGAGCTGTGATTGTGGGCCTGAGCTGAGCTCTAGAAGGTTTCCAGTAGAACCCAAGCGGGGTCTTTTCTGCACTTGAGATGGTAAATGCTTGTGTTCAGATTGTTTCTGTCTCCTAAATGTTCTTCAATAAAACATTCTAAGAACAAATAAGTCTATTTATTTAACTAATACCAGTCTTGCATGTCTTTTTTAATTATCTTTAACTGGGGTTTCTAGTAGTAAGAGCAGCAGATAAAGACTGAGGACAGAAAGCATGGGAGATGGACAGCAGGTGTGGGAGATGGATAGCAGGTGTGGGAGATGGACAGCGGGTGTGGGAGATGGACAGCAGGTGTGGGAGATGGACAGCAGGTGTGGGAGATGGACAGCAGATGTGGGAAATGGACAGCAGGTGTGGTAGATGGACAGCAGGTGTGGTAGATGGACAGCGGGTGTGGGAGATGGACAGCGGGTGTGGGAGATGGACAGCAGGTGTGGGAGATGGACAGCAGGTGTGGGAGATGGACAGCAGGTGTGGGAGATGGACAGCAGGTGTGGGAGATGGACAGCGGGTGTGGGAGATGGACAGCAGGTGTGGGAGATGGACAGCAGGTGTGGGAGATGGACAGCAGGTGTGGGAGATGGACAGCAGGTGTGGGAGATGGACAGCAGGTGTGGGAGATGGACAGCAGGTGTGGGAGATGGACAGCAGGTGTAGGAGATGGACAGCAGGTGTAGGAGATGGACAGCAGGTGAGGAAGATGTGAATGGATCTTTTTGTGCCTCAGTTTATACCCACCAGTTTCCCTTGCTGACAGGAGACTCTAGCTCAGTGATTTCTATGACTGATTGACTTATGAAGCTCGGCTCTGGGATTCAGCTTCCAGGCCAAGGCAGAGGCCTGCAGATGCCCCAACACCTCATGCACTCTTTAAAGTGAGTCTCTCACAGTCTCTCACTCTAATCTTCAGAACCAGCAGGAACCATTTCTCAACACACCCAACAGGCCATGGTGACCACACTACTCAACCCACAGAACCCCTTCCTCCATACAGAGCCTACCCAGGAGTGCTAGAAGACTGTGTACTATGGTTCTTGCCAGGTCATTATTATGTATTCATTTCTCCATCGTACACATTTGCATGTCCCTGTCTAATATGCTCCCAGGTCCTGATGGCTTTGCGTGCCTTCTGGGTGACATCACTCGTTTTTATTGCCAAGAACACACAACCACAGAGCAATTCTTGGGGGTAAATTAGATATTTATATTTATATCTAAAAACAAAGCTCAGAGTCTGTAAGCTCTACTGAGGGTTCTGGGAGGGGAGGGCCAGGCTCGCATAGGGTTCTTGCACAAATTAGATTCATAGTGATTAGCTGGTACATTGTAGAGCTGATAAACCATGCCGTAGGTTAACATCTAATGCCCTCTTTGTGACACTGTAAAAGACTTGTCTCTAGAGAACTAATTACAAGAAACTGTGACCACTAATCCACAGGCACAAAACAACTGGATTCGGGATGGAAGAAAAGAAATCAGTCCAGGGCATGTTTATGAAAAGGGAGGCAGGCAGTGCGGCCTGCTGTACTTTCTCCAGCCCACTATGCTAGCTGGGGCTTACCCAGCATTGGTGCACAGAGGTGCAATCATTCGTGCATTTGTGTCTTCTTTAACAAGTCAGTTAATCGATCCGTGTGTGCTTCCCCCTTAACACAATTCTCAGAAAACACTGCACTGTGCATCTACCTAGTAAATAACTAACAGCCAAGGATTCCCTTCTGTCACGTACATGTTAAGTCAGCCAAATTGTTCCATATTTTCTTGGTTCAAAGTTATTCATTCTACAAATGGTCTGTAGCAAGCATTCCACAATATATTGTGCGTTCACAGAGATAAATACTTACAGCCCAGTTACAAAGCCATTCCAAGATTAGAGGCGTAGCTACTATCAAAATAGTGACGAGTATTATAAAAAATGCCTTGTATTCATGTATGAAATTCTCAAATATTTCTAATTATTTATTTACTTTATGGATGTGAGTACACTGTAGCTGCCTTCATGACACCAGAAGAGACATTGGATCCCATTGCAGATGATTGTGAGCCACCGTGTGGTTGCTGGGAATTGAACTCAGGACCTCTGAAAGAGCAATCAGTGCTCTTAACTGCTGACTCATCTCTCCAGCCCAAATATTTCTTTCAATAAACATGAACCAGGGTTTGGAGACACGTGGCTTTGCAGAAGTAGGAAACAGTGGAGATCCTCATTCTAGAATGTCTGAATCTTGTCAAAAGCACTAGTGGAGCAGGTCAAATATTGGTGACTTGCAGGTGACTTTATAATTGCTACAACTTCAGAGGTGAGAGAGAATATGGAAGGGGTGAGGGACAGAAAAAAAATCAGATGTCAACAAAGTCTCTGAGTCCCTCATCAGTGCCTGGGTGATAGACAGAGCCATGGAACAAAAGAAAAGAGGTAGTTGGAAGGGGGACAAAGTTGAATCAGATTTAGAACCTGTCGCTTCCAACACTGGGAGATATTGGTTTGAACTCTCCACATTTCTTGGCAATGAAAGCAATTTTGTATTTGTCAAAATGGCAGCCGTGGAATGTAAGGCTAGGAGATCTCATTTGAAGTCAGTCCTGGGTCAGAACTCTAATTGTTTCAGCACGTGGTACTCACGGCATCTAATGTTCTAACTTGAGATAGTTCCATCAGTTGCCTCTTCATCTACCCAGGTCCCATTAGGTCCCTTTCGAAGGCATGTACGCAGTTCCCACTTCGTGATTTCACACCCCTACTCCCAGGCCTTGTGAACGGTATGATGACCCTACACTGAAGTCTGGGGTCACCAAAAACCTTTCCTGTACTCCCCACCCCTGGTCAGTAGAAGTCTTGCTGTTTTGCCCCATAGACATAACTTAGACCATCTAACGATCATCTCTCAATTCAGGCTGTCCCTTTGTTAACACCTGACAGGACCAAGCCACCCTTCATATCTCTAAATACCCATCTCAACATCCTTTAAACAGGATTCATCCACACAGGTGGATTCTTTCACTTTCCATAGGATGGAAACTGTATTTCACATGAGGCACCATGGGTTTTCATTGACCCTGGTATTAACACAACCCCTCAAGCTTCCATCCTCCCACTCCATCCCCAACTCTCTGCCCATCTCTGATGACTGTAAGTCCACTACCACAGGACTGCTTTGGTCTTATCTTTGAGATGCTGACAAAAGTGCAATAGTGTCAGAGACTGTTGATTGATAATCCACCCTCCACTGACTCGCAGCCATTATTATAATGGTCCCATAGGAGATTCAAACTGTCCTAAAAGGAGTTTTTCCCCTGAAACAATATTTCAGTTTACAAGAGTAAGTGGAGATGCATAAGAAGAAGTGTCAATATACTTGCTATCCAGAATAAGGTGCAGGAGCAGAGGAGGAAGCAGACTGAAGGAGAAGGCACTTTATCAGGTGGCCAAGATGAGGCTGGTGCCAAGGCCATAGCCCAAGCTTAGCTACACTTGACTGAAAGAGTTCTGCCAAGGACACATGTGCCAGGACCACACGGCACAGGCCCCTTTTCTGACATTCCCCCTGGTGTGCATATTGGCTCCAACCAGGAGGACTAGCCCCAACCTCAATAGTCTGAGGCTACTATGGTCTCTCTGCTATGCTCTGAGTGTCTGGGAAATACGATTCCCAGATTCTAAGTGACAGTCCTAAGAGATGGGTCTTTGAGAGGTAGGGTTAGATGGGTGATGGAATTAGAGCCACAATGACATTCCTGGCTTTCGAAGGAGGACAAGGGATACCACATCAGTTCATTCTAATGTGGCCACAAGTCTCTACCTGCTAAGTACACCACGCTTTGGAATCCTCAAACTCTAAAACAGACATATTTGCTGTCATTATAAATTACCAGTTTGAGATCAGTGAGATTGACTCCTGCCACCACATCTAAGGACCTGAATTTGATTCTCTAGAATCCACAGAGTAAAAGGAGGGAAATGACTCCTACAAGTTGTCCTCTGACCTTCACATTGTAGTTACTGCAAGTGCACAAGTGTGCATGTACACATGCAAAGACACACACACACACACACACACACACACACACACACAAAAACAGGTACATACACTCAAATACACAGAGTCATGCACACAAAATAATAGATGAAAATGTATTTTGAAAAATCAAGTTACTCAGCCTTAGGTATTCTCTTACAACCATGGAAACCATTCCTAGCTACTCTCCTGTTATGTTCCTAGCAGTGCTGAACTGCAGGGAAGAGCCCATGGTATTACAGCAAAGCAATGTGTGGAGACACCCATCTCTGGGGGTGAAAGACTCACCTCTGGTCCAAATTTCTCTCCCTGATTCTGCATTCCCTGTGCCATTTTGCACTGCAGAGTAATATGGACAGCCACACCATTAGGCACACTCCCAATCACTTCTGACTGACTGAAAGGGTCTTGAAGAGACGAGGGTCCCCCTTCTGGTTGACCCTGAAAGCCCTCTTCATGCATAATGCTGAGCAATGGAGATGTTACTGTGGCTGCGATCAGAGCTTGTGAGTTCACACAGCTTCCCAGACACACAGCACGGAGTTGAAAGAAATCTAGCAGTAAGAAAATACCTTCAAAAATCATTAGAATTCTGGTAAAAACCAAAATTCAATTATTTTAGATGTATCTCATTTTATAGGGGAAAATAGTGTTCAGAAGTGGCCTGGAGTTTTGTTTGGTTGCTGATGAAAGAGTTGGATGGCCCTCGGCGAGGAGGACCCAAGGCTACCCCATGTTCCACAGTTGAGTGAGGATGACAAGTCACAAAGCTGGAGCCACAGCCTTCTCTCAGACCTGGAGTAGATGACAAATCAGGAGTACCCAACCCTGGAAAAACTGAACAGCTATCTCCCTAGGGTTGCAGACCGGGGAAATTTGCAAGGGCAATTAATTTTGATAACAAGGCAAAACATACAACTAAAAGAACAGGCATAATTCTTTGAAATAATTGAAAAATAGATTGAGTTCAAGTTAATTCATGGAAACACAAAAAGCTATAAAAGTAGGTCAAGAGGTAAAAGTGGGATTCAAGCAAGAAACTCTGATTGTGTTTTCTCCCTAAAAGAAAACCGTTGGACTGAGCACGGGTTCCCCACAGGGGGAGTTAGAAAAAGGACTGAAGGAGCTGAAGGGGTTTGCAACCCATAGGAAGAAGAACAGTATCAACCAACCAGACACCCCAGATCTCACAGGGACTAAAACGCCAAGTAATGAGTGCACATGAAGGGAACCATGACTCCAGCTGCATATGTACCAGAGGATGGCCTTGTTGGACATTAATGGGAAGGCCCCATTGTAGGTAAATGCCAGGACATGGAGGAGGGAGTGGTAGGTGGGTGGGGGAGCACCCTCATAGAAGCAGAGGGAGGGAGGATGGGATAGGGAGTTTTCAAAGGGGAAACTGGGAAAAGGGATAATATTTGAAATGTAAATAAATAAAATATCCAATATATAAATATATATTAAAGACTTATTGGCAATACCTTCTTCTAATCTTTATGACTAGCACCCAGGTTTTATATCTCACAGCTCCTGGTAATGTGTCATGAGAGTAGATGGTAGAAACCCTGACTGTTTTAAGTGGATCTTGTGCTTGATGGGTCTCTTCAGGCTGGTAAGAATTTATGTATGTATTTCACAAATGCATATGTGAACATATAAAATTTTAACTTTAAAGTGTCTTTAAGTGCTGGGAAGTTGTTACTTGTAGAAATGTTTGATCTTGACATAAGCTAGTAAGATAAACTCTGTAACAAGTACAAGATTTGAGGGGCTAGAGAGATGTCTCAGTGGTTAAGAGTGCCTGCTGCTCTTGAAGAGAATCGGAGTTCCACTCCTAACATCCAGCTCAGACATCGCACAGCCACTTGTAACTCCAACTCCAAAGTAAGCAGCTTTCTCTTCTGGGTCCATAGGTACCCTCTCCCCTCACAGAATTTTTAAACATAAGTTTATTAAATATTTTAAAACAGGAAGTACAAGAAAAGAATACACTATTTGAAACTTCAAGGAAGTGCTCTCAAATCTCCACTCAACCTCCCAAAGATTATCAAAGAGCAGATTATTTATCTCATATAAATTAAAACTTCAGTATTCAGTATTCAGTATTCCATATAACCTGGACTCTTCAGACCAATGCAGTCTTTGCCTCCCTGTCATCAGTGCTGCCGTTTATGGACTTTTTTTCTTTTTGGCCTTCTGTTAACCCTGCTCAAAGTACAGCTGTAAATTCACTTCTGTCTCCAATCTAATGACCTCCCTAATCCCTGAATTAGCCCTGGGGAACTCTGTCTGATACCCCACTTTTTCCTATTCATCATCCGGGCCCCAGACTAGCCAGCAATCACTTCTTCATTGGCTGTGGCTATCTGGGGCCACTTGCTCAACTCAGACCTCTCTGAAGAAATAATAGCCCTAAGAAAAACACCAAAGAGTTTTGAAATATTGAATTGAAAACTTGAAGGAAATCCCTCCCTCACCACTACCTAGGAGGACTGAACAAGGCACTTCTGATGGCTTCTTTGAGAGGCTAAACATGAAGATAAAATCACGGAGTCCAGGAGTTGGAGGAGGTCCGCAACCAAGGAATGGAGAGAGAGGGAAGGAGCTGACTGACTCCTCTTTGAGAGTCAAGTTGGTCCACTACTCACCCCAAATTTCCTCATCACCCTTGCCCTGGATATGTATCCGGCACAAGTAGAGCTGATTCCACCTTAAATGAATCTAAAGGGATATCAGGGGTGCATAAGGAAAATGAGGGGAGGGAAGAATGGGAGAGAAGAGACAAAGACAGAAGGGAAAGAAAAAGAAGGAAGAAGAATGGGGTGCAAAGGAGGAAGGAGGGAAACTGGATAGAAGAGGGGAAGAAAGGAAGAAAAAGGAAGGAAAGGGATAAGGGAAGAAGGCGAAGGCAGGAAGGGGAGAGAAGAGAACTGGAAAGAAGAAAGGGGAAGAGAACATCTGGGGGGGAGAGGCAGACAGGACTGAAGAGGAGGAAACGGGAGGGAGAGTAATCATGTATTTGTGTGCACTGCACACCTCCCCTGTTAAAATATAGATTCAAAGATAAAAGGAATCTCTACCCTATTTTAGATAGGTTCCATGATAGCAGTGCCTTGTCCTGTGTTGCTTGGGAAGCAGTAAGCAGTGTCTGGTACTAGCAAGGTATAGTGGTATATGCCAGCAATCCCAGCACTTGGATGTTGAAGCAGAAGGATCAGAACTTTCAGGCCTACCTAGAGCACATTATGATCTTAAAATAAAAGGTAGAAATAGAGAGAAGCAAGAAGGGAGAGAGAGGGAGGAAAACATTAGTCCATATATGAATGATGTACCTTTTGTGGGTTCTTAATTCTGGCTTCTTAGTAGCTGGATGGCTTGCCTTACATAACTTCATCCTGCTTCTCTTCCCCAGGCCATGCCCTTAGGCCCCATAGTCTGCTACACTATAGCAATGCATGCAAGTCATGTTGTTCAGCTCTGTGTATAACTGAAGACCACCATGCTTTCCCTCAGTCTGCCTTCTCAGAATCTTTTAAAAAGGAGCAAGATATACTATCTAGGATCTCCCCCAGAAAACATACACATACACACTCATGAATACCTCTCTGGGAGCTGGGAAGAACACCAGCTACATCTCTGTGTGGTACCGTCTTACGATCTGCTCTCATCTGGAGAAATCATGTAAGCTGGCCATCATCATGGCACCTAGCCAGGCAATGTGAGTAGAGCGAAGAACTCCTTCCTCCTGGAGCATCACACCTGCAATGGTTACCATGACAACGCAGCTTCCTAGCATCTCAGCACCCTTGGTTTCTGTCAGTTGGTCAACACTCAGCAGGTAGATCTCTGGCAAAAAAATAAAGTCACACCTGCCCTATCCATGAAAACTCTTAACAGTACTGAGCTAGATAGGATGTGCCTTCCACGGGCAGCATATCAGAGCCTATGGCAAACTCTAGCACAACACTTACGCTGAGTCCAGTTGCTCCCCGCCAGCTGTGGACATACAGTTTCAGACATGACCACCATATACCTAAAGCAGGTGATTGTTCCCCTTGGTACAAGCCTTCCTGCATGCTATAGGAACCATCAATAGTCTGCTATGGAGAGGAGGGTACTAAGCTACCTCTTATGTGCTGCAGTTTGAATAAAGCTCAACCTATCAAACCAATGACATGAGGTAGAGAAACTAAAGTTCGATTCAATCATCAATGATCGAATAACATCACATATAAAATATTAAGCATATCAAGGGTGAGAAGGTATCAGAATATATCAACATTACAACATACAAAGTGTGTCAGGGTCCCACACCCAGTTTTGACATCTCAGCAGCTCCTGTCAAAAGAGGATGGACAACCTGCTAGAGTCCAAACCTTCGTCTCAGCAGCTGAATAGGCCATGAGCGGACATGTTGGTTTGAGGTCTTAACTTTGAGCTGAGGTGGAATGCAGGACATGGGAAGCCCATCCTCCTGTTCCACCCAACAGGACCCAGCAGGAGGTTTCTATTACCACCCTTTGCCAGTACAGCTCACCTGTCACTAGGGAACTCATTCTTGTTCTTCTTCTATCTCACTTTAGTAGGTTTTATTTATATCCCTAGGTTACCAGCATCAGATTTAAATATTTAACACAATGCAATACAAGACACATTTAAAGGAAACTAAGAGATGAGTGTTACATTTTTAAGTAACTATTTTTTACTACTCTTTAAATTGTTCATACACTAATACAATGTACTTCTACTGTTATCCCGTCCTTGTTCTTTTCTGGTGGGAAGCCAGGTCTCCCCCACCCCAACCCCATGCTGTGGAGCTCTGTTTTGCTTCCTTTTGCTTTCTTTTGCTTCTTCATGGGAGACTTTTCTGGCCATTATATTTGCTTCCAGCATAAAACAGACTCCATGGGTTTTATTCTGTCTGGGGCTTACTCCACAAACAACTCACCAAACATCTACATCAATGTACTGCTGTGTAAAGAGCCATTTGCTTTTCCATTTTTCCCTGTATCTCATTATGCATAATTTAAGAAGCATGAATATTAAGCACTAACACTTCAAATCACTGAGCTAAGGACCCTCCATTACCAATGGGACAGCAAGGGAAGCCCAGGAGCACTGACCTCATGTCCAGTGCAGGGCATGATCCCTGACCTAAGTCTTGACAACAAAATGTCATCATGATGAGTTCTGAGTCCTGGATCCCTTTGCTATAGTGTTAAATCCTCAGTGCTCACATCTGGAGTCTACACCCCAACACCCAGGCACCACAGGACAAGTTAACCTCCAAAACACAAAAGTATGACAGTAACAACCTTACAGGTAAATGCTATGTGCATAGGCAATGTAGACAGCTGAAGCCTAGCAGAGAGAGAGAGAGAGAGAGAGAGAGAGAGAGAGAGAGAGAGAGAGAGAACTGAGAGGCAAGAGGACAGCACAACCAAAGCCATAGGATTAAAGGAGAGTGTAGATTTATATTTTTTAAATCAATTTTTAATAAAGGTGCTCAAACACTTCCACCCCCTTCTAGCCCACTGTCCAAAGGTAGGAGAGAAAAGATGGTGAATAGGACAAGGGGAATGGACATGTTTAGAAGTAGGTCTTTGGGGAGATTCCAATCTCTGTCAGGATAAGAGCAGTCCAGGTCAGTAGTGTCAGGACATCAAACCCGAATCAGCAGCAGTGGCACGATCCAGCAGAAACAGCCAGGCCCCTGCTGAATTGACAGAATTCAGTGGGAGTGACCAGAACCAGCGGGATGCTAGGAATTCTTTGCCATGCCTCTCTCAATGAAGTGAAGATCAGAGAAGAAACTAGACCAACAAAGGGTTGCAAGACTGGCTATACAAGAGCCCTGTCACTGTCTGTTGAGTCCTATTCATATTTTCTCTAAATATCACCTGTGCTCCCATGGGTCTTGCTTCATCAAAACACCACGTGAGTCTGCATCACATGACACAACCAAAGACTTCCACTTCAGAGGAGTGACAGAGAATCTGAACCAGTTAGACATGGAGACCGTGGGACTCTAACACTGACAGCCAGCAGGCTCTGCTCACCCTCTCATTTCCTTGACAATCAGAGGATCTGGTCACCATTAGCCAGTGAGCCTTTCTTTCCCTTGGATGTGAGAACATCCTGTATAATGTGATTATTGTCTGGAAGGCTTCATTCTTCCTGTTTTGAAAGATGTACAAGTGGGTACTGAGATTATCCTACCCCAGTACACAGCTCAAATCCACCCTTAGGTTTTCTCAAAGATTTTACAGACTTTTACCCTTTGCATTTTTTCTTAATTATGATTAGATAGACCTTTGGTTTGAAATGAGTCAAACCATGTAATCAGTAAATGCACTAATAAAATCCACAGCTCCCAGAAGGCAAGGCACAAAAGATCAATGAGGACATGGAAAATATTCAGCACACTTTGACACCAAAGAAATGCAAATCATTCAGATTCCAAATCCACTCATCAAAATCGTCAAGAAAGTAACAACAAATGCTGGTGAGGATATGGGGAAAGAGAGGAACTTCTGTGCCACTGGTGGGAGTGCAAACTGCTGCAGACACTGTGCAAATCAGTATGGCAGTTCCATAAAAATCTAAAACTAGAACAACCATATGACCCAGCTAAACCACTCTTGAGTATTTACCAAAGGACTCAAAGTGTGTCAACATACCACATAGGTACCAGAACACCCATATATATATATATATATATATATATATATATATATATATATATATATATATATATATGGTACCCATATATATATGTATACTGCAGCACTGCTTATAGTAGTTTAGTGTATTAGATTAAATACCTCTCAAAGAGTGACTAGATATAGAAAATGTTGTGCATATATGTGTATATATAATATATTATATATAGTTTGTGTTATATTGTGTGTATAATAAAGTTTTATTCAACTATCAAAAAGAACAAGATTATAACAATTGTGGGAAAAAATGGAAGCAACCAAAGATCATCATATTAAATTAAGAAAGTCAGAATATAGCTCCTTCCTTGTGAATCCACACTTTTTTTTTTTTTTGATGGAAAGCAAAAGCAATGGTTTGTACTAAAGAGAAAAGGTGGGCGGATACGGTTGAAGTACATGGTGTGCCAGAATAAAAGCCGCAGATGAAGCCTATCACTGTGTGCAATGAACACACACAAACCAACAATTATTTTACTGTATCAAACATTTCTACCGCGGATTCAAAGTGTGACTCACCTTGTCACTTCAATTAGATTAGAAACAACTCAGCCGTAAACTCTGCAAGGTTGCTGTCAGAAACTCTCACAGCCAGCCAGCGAAGTCGTTCTGACACTCGGGGTGCTGTTGGGTCCTTTCTATTAACCTCACTGACACAGCCTTGCCCCACTCTGGAAGGGGAGAAGTGTCTGGGGATGCTATGAAACCAAAGGCAGCAAGCATTCTCCTCTTCCCCGGGTGGCCAGAGCCTGGGAGGCATCTGTGCACCAGCCTGCGTCTCAGTCTGCTCTGTGACTGTGTTATGTTGACAGTGTCAACCATCCATCACAGTGAGCATGGTGATGTCACTCCTTGGTCTCCTTCCCTCCTATCTCCCATGCTTCCTATACTTCCTCTGCCCATCTCACACTGCTCCCAAACACAGTACCTAACATGCAAGGCTCTGCTTCTGCAACCTCCACCAGCTCTCTTCTCTCTTGGTCAATGTAACCCATGTTTCTGCCCCACTGAAGCCTTGTCCAGCCTTAGAGCAGGTTGGGTGAGCCCTTTTCTATATGGTCCCATGCCAGGGCCATCTGAGATTTTTGCCTCTTCCCAGATGCAGCTGCCTCTCATCTCAGCCATGGTATGTAGACCCTCCTTTGTAGAGCAGGGTACACAGTAGGTTAGGTAGAGGGCACTCAAGTACAAGCTGCACCTTAGAGAATCCTGATTGTCCCTGTTCCTGTGGAAGACTCTTGTAGCCACACAAGCAGCTGCTGCCCAAGGAGATGGGTTGACAGAACCCAGCTCCTATGGCTTCTATGATGGGACAGACATGTTGCTACTGCTCTTACCCCAAAGAGGAGAGATGGGACTTACCAAGCTCTGTGACCTATGAAAGACACTTTTGACCTACAGGATGTGAATTGGGTTGCCCTGCTACAAGGACAATGGGGCTGTTCGCTCTGTATAACCAGAGGGGACACCCAGACTTCTACTTCCTCCAGAGCTCAGCCAGAACTATCTACATGTGAGTTAGTGCCTTTATGCTGAATTGCCATGGCTTTCATGGCACATGGACACTGGCCCTTTTGGAAACAAGTTTCTTTGTGCAACTTATATTCGCCAAAAATATTTTGTGGTTTCAGTGTTAGAATTGAATTCCTGGAAACGTATCTCTACTCATAAGCTTCTGGGAAAAGCATCATGTTACTAAGTACTGTGGGTCTGAGATGTTTATGCGTGAACCCACTGTGCATGTTAGCCTCAACATTCTGGAACTTGTGTAGCAGTGGAGTGGTTGATGAGCCTATGCAGGCCTTCATGTCAAAATGGGAGCTGTGTCCCACCCACGTTTAATTGTGGGTGCAATGATTACACACTAAGATTCATACAGAGAATAGGAATTTGTGCTAAAATACTTAATAGAAAGATCGTATCGTGTATTTTGGCATGCATATAAAGACAAGGCATATTCTGTCCATTTGGAACAGTGTATTAAAATGTGGTTGCTATGTCAACACAGGAAGTCTGAGTTTAGTGGGACATTCAAATCCCTTCTTCATGTTCAGTTAACTAATCCACAGCGATAAAGTGTCAGTGTTGCATGATAACCAACTTCAGTAGTATAGCCTTGGTCCCCTTTTTGGCCACACTAAATCCTGGGTTCAATTCCCAGCACCCACGTGCTGGCTCACAACCATCTGTAACTCCAGGACAAGGGAAACTAATATAATCTCTGTTCTTCATAAGTACAAGACATACATTGTCAACACGTATGTAGACAAAATTCCCATATACATAATTTTTAAAAATTAGCCAGCATCATCGTACATTATCATCCAGTATACACTTTTCTTTTTGTTTTATTACACTTATTTTTACAATTTTACGTGTGTGTGAGTGTCTCAGTTAGGGTTTTACTGCTTTGGACAGACACCATGACCATGGCAACTTTTATAAGGACAACATTTAACTGGGGCTGGCTTACAGGTCAGAGGTTCAGTCCATTATCATCAAGGTGGGAACATGGCAGCATCCAGGCAGGCATGGTGCAGGAGGAACTGAGAGTTCTACATCTTCATCTGAAGGCTGCGAGCAGAATACTGGCTTCCAGACAGCTAGGATTAGGGTCTTAAAACCCACACCCATAGGGACACACCTACTGGAACAAGGCCACACCTTCTAATTGTGCCACTCCCAGGGGCTGAGCATAGGCAGACCATCATAGTGAGGGTGTGTGTGTGTGTGTGTGTGTGTGTGTGTGTGTGTGTGTGTGTGTGTAGGTTTCCATGGAGACCAGAGGTATCATATTCCCCCTGGAGTTACAAGTTAAAAATGGTTACAAGCCACCTGATATGGGTTCTGGGAACTAAACAACTCTGGTCCTCGGGAAGAGGAATAAATCTCCTTAGTCACTGAGCCGTGGTTACAGCCCCTATTTATTTCACGTGCACGCCGATGCATATAGGAATGTCCCAGCATGGAAACCAGAGGGCAACTAACCTCTTAAGAGGTTTATCCTTTGCCTAATATTGAAGCTGCTCATAAAACTACACACTGGAGCATTTATACCTCTTCAACTACTAAAGCAACCGTGCCCTGTCTACCTTTGTGCATGAATTTTTTTCTAAGTAATTGACCTATGATATAAAATTTAATGAGGCCATCAAAGAACAGGGAACAAATGACACCCCCCCCCAAGTTCTGGTTTCTGAACCTCCACCATGCTTGTTAAGTGGATCTGATTCTCTGGCCATGCTTGAGGAGCCAGTGTCCTCCCTGGATGCTGCCTTCCCCTCTTGTGTGAATCCGTAATTCTCAGCTCTCCCTCTGAGTGAGTAAGGGATGTTGATAATGTGCACAAAACTCCACAGGAAAATGCTGCGCTTTCAACCCTCCACACAAGACTGGTTAATTGGTTAGAGTTCAGTGGTTTTGGTGGGCGGTGATCTTAAGGGTCCAAAGCCTCCTTCTTCAGTTCCTCAATAGCCACTCCTTGACTTCCTTTGTGTCAGACCAATAGAAAAACGATCTTAACAAAACCCTAGTTTCCAGGACCTAAAGGATGGGGGTCATCAGAATGTCTGAAGCCTAAGCTAAGCTCTCTCTGCCTTACTGTAGCCCCACCCCCTCCACTTAATGTTTGCAACAATGTATTGCAGAATTGCCTTCATTCATGACTTTTCTTGTTCTGCTACTTTAAAAGCTACAAAAAACTGCTTCCCTGTTGGACCATAGAATTCAGGGTGACCCAAATCTGTGTTCCTGGGAGTAGTCACTACTATTTAGCTCCAGGATAAATTATCTATTATCCTCATTCACTGGATAGTTATGTTGTTTCTTGATCAATGGTAATGCAGTCAGACTGAAATAATTCCATGTTTCAAATAACTGAAGTTATTTAATTTCAGTTTCAGAATTGCCCTTGACTGGTAGAGTACCACATCCCAGGGATGTCTCCCACAAGCAGACTCTCCATCCTCTGACAGGAGCTTTCACATGAGAGGGGAAGGCAGAATCCAGGGAGGACTCTGGATCCTTGTGCAAAGAGGAGCGATGGCCGGAGACACAAATCCACTTAACAAGCTTGGTGGAGATTCACATAGCAGAACTCGGGGGTTGTCAAGCACAGGCTGTTCTGCTGTGTGAGTCTTTGGAACACATATTGTATTGGTGAGTTGCCATCTTCTGTTTAAGCTTCTTGGAAGTGGTCTCTAGCGTCTAGGAAAATTCTCCTGTCCTAGACATCAACAAGTTCACATTCATTCCAGGCCTTCTCCAAGGTCCCTTCTTTCAGGGCAGGCTGATATCCTAACTCTATAGCAGGGCTAAAACAAAGCATGAGACATCTGAGGGCATGAGAACCATGGTGCTCTCAGGAACAGCTAGAAGGAAAACTATTTCCCATCATGTAAAATTCCTGTAGTGAGAGCAGGAAGCCAAACTTCATTCATGTGAGGTTGGATCAGGAACTCAGCTGACTGCCTCATTTCCCCTCCCCCCATTTCTGAGGGAAGACTGCCAATGTTCAACTTGGTGCTGTTAATCTCTCTGTGTTGTTATCCGATCTTTTACTTGGAAACTTCACCTGAGGTGACACTCTGCTCCATTTGGACTCTCTCAACTGGGAACTCCAGCAGGTTTTCTCAGGGGCGCCTCCTCAGCCCACTTCTGCTACACGATTGTGAGCTCCAGATCGGATGGCGTTACCTTTAGTCTGATCTCTCTGTTGGGCCACTGCAGTCACCTCTGCTGGATGCTCTGAGTGCCCCATTTTAACGGCAGCTTCTCCATGTCTGCTGGCTGATGTTTATTCCTCGGCTTCTGGTGGTTGCATGCTTAATAAACCCACACATTCAAATCCAAAAGCATGGCTGTCTAAGATGACTCTCCAGGCCTCCTAGAACATTGCAGGAAAACAAAGCATGTAGAGCAGCGAAGGGACTATCATCTCTCCCAGAACATGGTCTATTTTTGACATTTACACACGACTTCAGGTTTCACAACTGGGCCAACAGAGAAGAGCATCGCTTATTTGCAAAGAACAAGGTCAAGGCGGCAAGTCAAAAAGGGAAGCCTGGAGGTCTGATGTGTGCACTTCCATAGAGGGAAGGACAGCTGGAGAAACATTGGTGACTGGAAGAGATGAAGGGAAAGTAAGCACTCACAGAGGTAGGGCTGAGGCTGAAACATTGGGAAGGTCTGCAGCATCGAGGTCACCCCAATTGCACTACTCATGGTTGCCCTGTGCAACCTGTTCATTAAAACACTGCAGAATCTGATTGTCCAGCACAGGGCAGCCTTACCAGGTTGGGGAGCAGCCCTGGCTCCTCTACCTAGTGACTAGTTGGCTTCAGTGCACTGACTGACGCAGGGGTTGATTTTTGCTCCTCTCTCAAGTCCTTGTGTGTGCCTACAGAGAGGAGAGAGAGAGAGAGAGAGAGAGAGAGAGAGAGAGAGAGAGAGAGAGAGAGAACAGCCTGCAGTACCACTGCAAGCAGCCTTCCTGTGAGGCCCCTCCTGGCCTCTCTCAAAGGCCTTGGAGCTGAGTTCTTGAACCTGCAGAAAGCACTCAGGAGAAGACTCAAGGAATACATTAGAACAAGGATTCCCACCGGAGAAAGACAGGGAGACACCACTTTCTAACACTGGGTGGGTTCTTCTTAAAGAGTATCAGAGCTTCACATTCCAACTCGTGTCCAACATGAAGACAGTGGGCTTGTATGTGACAGAGGTGGGATAATTCAGCCATGTCCCAGACTTCTCTGGCCGTCACCTGAGTCTGTCTCTGGCATCTCTTCGCCTACATATGGCTTCCGTTGTTGGTCACACCCCTCCCTCTGCTCCTTCCGTGTGTTCGACCCTCTGATACTGACCATTGGAAGTACTATTTTTAATACGTATGGAACTCCAGAGCCTGAATTTCCTCGGAGGGGGCAGGCGCACCCTCAAGTTCTGTGGCCTTATGGATAACGTCTAGGAAGTGGATATGGCAGTGATGTGCAGTGGGTAGACCTGATGACGCCATGGTTCCCCTTGGACTTAAAGGTTCTGTGGTTCTCATGTGGCCCATACATATACAGCCACCCAATTAGATAAGATGGATGAAGCAAGGAAGTGCAGGCTGACAGGAACCGGATGTAGATCTCTCCTGAGAGACACACGCAGAATACAGCAAATACATAGGCGAATGCCAGCAGCAATCCACTGAACTGAGATAGAGACCCCTGTTGAAGGAATCAGAGAAAGGTCTGGAAGAGCTTGAAGGGGCTCGAGACCTCATATGATCAACAATGCCAACCAACCAGAGCTTCCAGGGACTAAGCCACTACCCAAAGACTATACATGGACTGACCCTGGGCTCCAACCTCATAGGTAGCAATGAATAGCCTAGTAAGAGCACCAGTGGAAGGGGAAGCCCTTGGTCCTGCCAAGACTGAATCCCCAGTGAACGAAATTGTTGGGGGGAGGGTAGTAATGGGGGGAGGATGGGGAGGGGAAGCCTATATAGAAGGGGAGGGGGAGTGGTTAGGGGGATGTTGGCCTGGAAACCGGGAAGGGGAATAATAATCGAAATGTAATAAGAAATACTCAAGTTAATAAAGATAAACAAAAAAAAGGTTCTGTGGTTCTAATTCTGGAAGTATGTGACTGGAGAAGCAGGATACAGCAGACCGGAAGGGGAGATAGGAGTGGAGGGTGGGGAGGGGAGTATACATTTTCTGTTGTTTCTGCCATGTAGTCATTTATATGCTGACAGTGTCACTGTGTCCAAAGAATGGTGCCATGAATCACCCTTTGAGACACTGGTACTTCCATCATAAGTCCCCAAAAACTACCTTAATTGGCAGCCATTAAAGATGCATTATTCATGGATTCTGTCAGACCGCAAGGAATCGCTTTATTTCACTACATTGTCCTTAAATTGATTTGACCACTTTTGATTTAGAGCTACTAAAAACCCCGGAAAATGACCATCCTATCAAATTTCAAGATGCCAAAGTAACAGGGCCTGATTTTTAACGAATGAAATGTACCTAACTAACACCAGCCATTAGATTCCGGCTGTCTGAAAGGACCAGAGCTTAGAAGTCAGGCACGTGTTTTGCAAATAGTGATTTCTATAAGAACAAAAGCCATGTTCTCATACGTCATGCTCAAGCCCCGTATGTCCCTTCCCAGCCCTTTCTTTAACATAGGGTTATAGTACATGGACCACTTGCTGGTTCCATCAGGTAGTGTGCCTGAGACAGGCACGTTGTCTTCGACCGCTCCGCACCCTGTGTCCAGACGGCAAAGCACCGAGAACATTCTGCAGCAATCACTTTGTTTTTGTCTGCTAAAGTTCAGAGGAAACGTTCAGGTAGCTTCATTTGCCAGGTTGACCTCGGCACAAAAGCCCTCGGTTATTTCTTATTAAGATGCTTAAATCCCACGGCAGGTGTTGTGCATACAGACGTCCCTCGGTCCCCAGCAAAACACAATTTCCCCACTAAGAGCAGAAAAGTCTCAGAAACTTCCCGGAGGCCCCTGGCTGGAGAAATACCAACTTCAGAGACAAAAGGGTTCACTCAGTCATTTTGATTCACCGCCGTGGGAAATTTTGATTTTAGAGTATGGTGGGAAGGATGCGGGAGGCTCTTTGCATGCAGGGTTTCGTGCCTACAGATTCAACCGACCCATGATTGAAATTATAGGATTAAAAAGAAATCGAGGGCGGTCAGGAGCAGCCTGGGTGATGTAGGGAGACTGTATAACAATAAGGGTTTTTAAAAGGGCGTGGCTCAGTGGCAGAGCACTTGTCCAGCATGTGAGAAGCCCTAGGCTCAGCAAGTATGTCTGCACAGAACAGACCAGTTTTTCTCTTCAATTTTCCCACTGGACACTATTCCTGGGAAGACATGAGGACCTACCCGCTGAGAACAGACTAAAGACAAGACATCATCAAAGTCCAGCTTGGGGAACCAACAAGTTCTTATCCGGTTACTAACAGGAGTATGGGTGAGGATCTTATGGGAACAGTAATGACTCACAGACAGCAGCCTCATTAAAAGCCCACTCTAGCTTGAGTGACAATTCACAAAAGATGGCTACCTAGAGCTCACTGCGTAGCCTGCATTCAGCTCACGTGCTGCTTCTAGGCATCTTGGTGGGTCGTCCTCTTCCTCAGCTGCCTTTACTGTTTATATTGTTTGGAGAGTGAGGTTTGGGACATTAGCCGCTTCCTGAGGCTTCTGAGCTGCCTGCTTCCTAAGTCTATGAAGGGCAACTCCTTCTCAGAATTCCCTGAGTCTTTTGAGCTTTCTCAGAAAGTTGCTGCACATGAATGAAGTCGATAAAACATGATACAAAAGTAAGATCAGAAGCTTGAGCTTCTCCATTTTATGTAATAAGGAAGGAGTTAGCATCAGAATGGGACTGTATCCGGAGACAGGCTATGCTAAACTGAGGCCATCGGCTGGGGTCCTCACCCAACTATCTTGGGTCCTTGTCAGAAAATGTAGAGGAAACACAGAGGATGGCAGCTCCAAGGAGAGAAGCCAGACAAGGCCATCCTCAATCCTGGGAAAGTGGTCCTCAGGATGCATGCTCTGCCTATAGCTATACCTGCAAATCCCAGCCCCCGGGACAGGAAGAAGAGCAACACCTGGCATTCATGTCTACAACACCTGTCACAGCTTTGGCACTAATAAGAAAGAGCTACGGCACCCATTTCATCATAAAAAGCCCTGTGGCTTTGGCCTGGGTCCATGGCAATACTCACTTTGGAACACAGTTACCATGTAAGAAATTGGAAGACACTGAGGAACACCAAAAGGAGGCCCCAGCCCTGTGTCATGGTGTGCGTGTGCTCACCTCGGCCACAGCCTCAGGTTACATAGTTCTGTGGAAAAGCTGGCACACGTGCTTAGCCTTCCGGCGTGTTCTAGAACACCCTCCAATCTCTCGAGCCCTTCCAGCTGTGATATAAGATGTCACAGGGGAGATAAATGCCAACTTGTACCATGACACAGCATGACACAACATGACACAACATGACACAGCATGACACAACATGACACAACATGACACAACATGACACAGCATGACACAACATGACACAGCATGACACAACATGACACAGCATGACACAACATGACACAGCATGACATGACACAACATGACACAGCATGACACAGCATGACACAACATGACACAGCATGACACAGCATGACACAACATGACACAGCATGACACAGCATGACACAACATGACACAACATGACACAACATGACACAGCATGACACAGCATGACACAACATGACACAACATGACACAACATGACACAACATGACACAACATGCCCAAATCCCTCACATGCTGAACCAGAAGCATCAAACAACTACTGCTGTCTTTCATCACCATTCAGGGGCTGTTTGCAGCAGCGGGTACTGTGTCTGCCACATTGTGATTTTTATAACAAAATACCTGAGCCTGAATAATTTATAATGAGCAGAAAATTATCATCACTCTGGACTCTCAAAATCTACAACCATGAAAGCCACTGCAGTAGAGCATCCTGCTTCTGCATCCCCTGAAGAAAGGGACTATGTGCTCACATGACAGGAGGAACAGAGAAGCAGAAGGAGGAGTGGACTCTCACATCAACCTAGTCCCTCATTCATGGGGCAGAGCCCTCAGGAGCATATCACTGTACCCAGGGGCCAATGTATAACAATGTATATTATACAGCGATCAGTGTATAACAGTGTATACTATACAGCAATCAGTGTATAACAGTGTATATTATACAGCAATCAGTGTATAACTGTGTATATTATGTGGCTGATTGTATGTATTTGCTACTTTTCCATTGCTGAGATAAAACACCATGACTAATGCAATGTACAGGAGAAAGAGTTTATTTCAGCTTGTAGCTCCAGGGAGTTAGAGTCCATAGTGGTGGGGACAAATGACAAATGGCAGGCAGAGATAGCAGCTGGAGCAGTAAGCTTGGAGCTCACAGCTTGAGCCACAGCACAGGCAGAGAGAACAGACAGGAAATGAAGCAAGTCCCTACCTTCTCGAAGTGTGCCTCCAGTGATGTATTTCTCCGACAAGGTCCACCACCAACTGGGGTCCATGTGTTGAAACACCTGAGACTATGGGGACATCCTCACTCAAACCACTACATGGTATTACCTCAGAGACCCCACTGCAGTGGGAATTTTGGAGATGTACAACCCCCCCCCCCCAGTGACAGCAGCCACCTCTTCCTTCACCTGATTTCTGATTGTCTACACTCGGAGTGCAAAAGGTTTTTAAAAAACAGTAGTTGTTTTCAGCTCCAACCTACAAGACTTCACAGCCGTGACTCCTATCCCTAGACTCTGAAAAACTCCACAGTGAATGTCCTATGCTGGTTCTAGGGACTGTGTGACCTAACATGGTCAGCATTGTTCCACAAAGAGAGAGAGGCAAGAGAAAGGAGATGCTTCACAGAACGAGTGAACTAAGGGATTCAGTCAATCTTCGGAAGCACACGTGCTCATCTCGAATACTGCCATACATAAACAATGTTTACAAAGCTAATGAATGTTCACTGGTTCCTTGCTAGTTATAAGTATAAAGCTTCAAAGTGAATCAGGACTGTAGTTATCCTACCCAATCAGGATGTAAGGCAGAATACCGATTTAATCCTACCAAGAAAGAGGGCCTGATTTAAGCAAATGCAGAGTAATTGTTCTCCATGTACGACTCTGTGAAGATGTAAGACAAACTCCCTTCCATAAGAATTCTTGAAAACAGTTCCTGGGTGAGACCCTATCCTTCCTCCCAACTGAAGTATAAGTTTAAATTCACCCATTTTCGAAGGCATCACATTACTTGTCCAATCCATTCATACCTCTGTGTGTCAGAGTCCCCTCTGTAAATCTTTGCCACCTGAGAGCTGATGTATCCCTGCCTTTGGGACTAAAACATGGTTCATATGCATGGTCCTGAAAATCAGGCAGAGCTGGAATAAACTTGTTTCATGTCTCTTTCTATTCCTGGCGACCCTTCCGAATGTAGGAGAGCATCGATAATGTATGTGTACAACAAGAATCTCTTTAGCCCATGATGTCATCATGTAAAACTTGCAGCTTACGGGAGTTAAGAGAAGGGAACTTCAGTAGCCACTGACCTACTGTCGAGAATACATCTGAGACTGAAGGCATGGGAAGACCGGGAGAGGGATGGACTGAGAAAGGGCTGGTGGGAGGAAGGAGCGGGAAGGGAGGACGAGAGGGAGAGAAGACATTCATTACACCTGTACTCCAGAACATTTGGGCCCAGGCCCTAGATTTCCTTCCTCTACCCACTTCCCAGAGACAGAGATTGCAGGTCCGTAACGGTGGTTCTCAACGTTCCTGAAGCTACAGCCCTTTAACACAGTTCCTCATGTTAATACACACCTCATGATGTGGTGACCCCCGACCATAAAATTATTTTCACTGCTGCTTCATAACCGTAATTCTTCTACTGTTGTGATGTGTGAGGTAACTATCAGATATGCAGAATATCTGGTAAGCGACCCTCAAAGGGGTCACGGCTTGAGAGCTGCTGCGATACGGTGAAGCTAGGAGCAAGACAAGCCTGTGTTGATGGTGCCATGTTTGTTAGGTGAGAACGATGCAACTAAATTCGGGTGAGAAGTGGAAATAAAAATGGTCAAACGATAAAGCTCATTAACTATTGTATTGAGAATTTACAGAAGTGAGAATATCTTAATTAAAACTGATACTAGACAGTAATTAGGTAAGGGAATGGAAGAACATGAATATTAAAATTGGACAAACCTGAATTGACTACTAGGACAAAAATATAATTATTTCAAAATACCAGAATAATTTTTAAAAGAGATCGGCAAAGATAATGCCTATTAAAGGAATGTATAATGAATTTTTAAATGCTGATAATAATTATAACACAAATTATTAAAGTGACCCAAACAAACAAGTCTATATTTGGAGACTCTTAATATATGTATACACAAATACATGTGGACTTAACAGATATATTAAAATAAAAACGTTTTAAATTTTCCTCAAGAATAAGACAAAATCATATATTATAGGTACGAGACAAAGTTAGCTTACTGTCAAAGTAAATACAGGGCAAGCAAATGATCAAGTTAATTGGGAAAGATGAAGCATTTTGGTAATCCTACTAAGAACTCAGACTAAAAGGATTTAATTACTCTGCATTGTTATTATGCATTAAATTCTCCAAAAACAAAATAGAAGTAAATAAGTAAAATATTTAAAAGGAAAACTAACCAAGAATACCATGTTTCCATCATTAAAGGTGTAACTTAAAATGGAACTGTAATCATAAAAGTACATGTGTGCGGGCTGGAGAGATGGCTCAGCCGTTAAAGGCTAGGCTCACAACCAAATATATAAAAGTACATGTGTGCTAATACAGCACCCATGCCACTGAGAAACAAACACGCCATGCAAGGAGGTATACATATGCATTAACTAGACTGGGTTCACGCACACAATGTAAGTTCAAATAAATCATGCTCACAAAAATAACGAGGAATATGTTGTGCATGACACAGTGTATCTGAATAAAATGGATCACAGCCTGACTGGCAGCCAGGCGGAGAAGCTCCAACAGCTTGCCCGCTTCTGGACTTCTGTGCAAGCAACAGGCTCCCGCAGGGTTCTGTGTATCAGAAGGTCTCGCTCTTGCAGGGCTCTGTGTCTCAGAAGGTCTGGTCTTAAGAGAGTAACAAAGTAACAGTTGTTAGCTTTGGTGCGTCTCTGGGTACTTACACAGCCCTTGGTCCTCTTGCCGGATCATTCTGTGTCTGTGTTGTCTCTGCAAACCTTTGCCACGAGAGAGATGAGAGACGATGGACCACAGAGCCGCTGCTCATGTATGTGGGCTTTCAGTCAGACAGAACTTGAACCTAAGTTACTCCTTATTTCTTTTGGTTATTAGTCACTCTTCCATTGTACACGAGCATCAGTGAGGCACGTGCTTCATCGGAGTCTCTTTATCCTGGGACACTGGTGAAATAAGCATCTTACAGCTTTCAGAAGTGGAGTGAATGGAATTTTACCAACCACTACCCCAAAACCTTACTAAGGAGGATACTTCTGAAATGAAAGAAAAATATCTCCGTGTCAACCGCAAGTTTGATACTTGGGATTGTTTGAATTCACTGGATCACGATTCCATTGAATAGAAACGTTTAGAGACTGCTTTTGCATTTGTCTTTGGGGGATGTGCATTTCAGATCATTTAACCCTGTTGATGGGTTTTCAGCTCCTAGATTAAGGAACTTCCTGGTTCAGAGAGTTTAAATCTCTAAGAGGAATTTCTGACATCTGCAATGTGTAACATGTGCAGGTCTTACCTGGTGCTGGTCAGTGCAGACAAACAACATGTCACATTCCCCTGAAAGTGATATTTTCCTTGTTCTCATCGCCATATCCCTACTTCTGAGATTCTTGCCTCACATCTCATCTATGTGGCCATCCACACCGACCTCTTCTCTTCTCTCAGTCCTCATTCCAAACCCAGGACAAGAACCAGACATCTGAAGAGCCCAGAAACACATACACTACTCCAGATATGCAAATGCCAACAATACTGTGCATGGCTGCAAACCCCTCTGCCTGTCCTGGGAGGCTTTTCTTGTTGTAAAAATAACTGGGCACCTTTTATAGTCAAGGGGCTTATGTATCTGTCACCCAGGTTTCATGAGAATTTCGTTAGACTGTGTGAGTTCCGCGCTGCAGAAAAGTAAGAGGTTTAATTCAAAAAGTGCCACAAAGATTTTCCGGCCCATCTTTTGTCACAGCGATAGTAATTAAAGTCCCGTTGAGGTTAATGGAGTCAGCTATTGTTAGAAGCCACAGTGACAGCTCTCGGGTTCTGATTAATTGTTATTCTTAAAGTTAGTCTGGCTTCTAGACAACTTTAGCCTAAACCTTCCTTTAAATAACTCTGTGATTGTGTCTTGGCATGCTTTCCCCCGCATGGTTTATAATTGTGTGTATAAAGTACAAGTTACCCAGATGCTCTAGTGTATGGTGGGTTAACAGCATCCTGGAGTAGGTAGAGAAGATGCCAAGTTGACTGGACTTGGCATCACCAAGGAGACACACTTCTTGGTTTGTCCATTGAAATTTAATTAAGAAAGAAAGGCCAGCCATAAATGTTGCTGGTGCCAACACAGACAATAGGACAAAGGTCCCAGACTTAATAAAATGGGGGGCAAAAAGAAAGCAACAGAACGTCCTCATTCATCTGTCTGCCTTCTGCCTGAGTATACAGTGCAACTGCCGATTTACACTCTTACCACCATGCCTTCCCAATATGATGGACTATTAACACCTCACACCATGATACGTTGGGCAGCCCTTTAAGATATAGGGAAGATTAAAACTTTAATATCAGTCTGACAGCCTTCCTTCACTTGAGAGGCTAGGACACGCATGGGCTTCTCCTGGATGCTGTTTCCCACCAAGCAAGATCCACACAACAGCCATGAGGTAAAGTAGGACACAATTGACCCACAAGCTTGACAAGAAAATGAGGAAGAGGGAAATGGCACTTAGTAACTATTCACTGGTTTCCTTTGGTGAAAGAGACTCAGGTAATGAAGCCTCGTGAGCCACCAAGCAAGCTGAGTAGAGGGGTGTGGTTCTGCTACTTGTTTGAGATTTAAACAGCCCCACGAGGAGTTGAACATACAACCCTGCAGAAACTGGGATGTTGACTTAGTGAGCTGTGAGTTCTTGGAAAGGTGGGCCGCTGTCAGGAGGATGTAACTGAGAATGATGCAGGGTTTGTCCTTGAGAACAAGACCTTCACAGATGTCATCCTTACATGAAGTCAGTAGCTGGAGAACTTGGCACAGACTTTAAGGACCTCATGTCATTGTGTTTAATTCCTGGGTCACTTGAAAGAGGAAGGAGATGCTACAGTTCCTACAGAGAAACTATAAGTATTCCTTGTTAAAATAGCATTGCTGTTCCTTGTAACCTCAACCAAGACAGGTTTTAGTACATGTATAACCCACCAATCCAAAGTCATTGGCTACCTATCTCTTTCCTAGACTGTCAAACAGACTTTTAACTTCTTATTATCTCTCATGATTTAACTGTTTAACACCATGCCCAACCACATAAACTTCTATTTTCATAACTATTATGTGTCTAAGATGCATCTATTTAAGCTCCTTTGTTGCCCAATGCTTTTATGGAATCACATTCAGTTGTGACTCATCTACAAGGCAGAGAATTATTTTACTGTAAAAAGTTTTGTCCACCACAAGACTGTCTTTGCAAACTCAGAGTTTGAACTCCTTAAGATTAAAGAATTTAAAAAATCTCATGGCTATTGTTCTATTTATTTTTAAAAGCCAGCGCTATTTAAAATTCAAACCCTGAGCTGTTCAGTCAGCTTCCTATTTGCTGGAACAAATGCTCAATCGCTTTTCCCCGAGCCTCAGAGGACATGGAAAACTCAGCAACAGATTAGAACAACAAGAACTTCGAGCACTTCATAGGAAATGATAGATAAAGCAGAAACGGTACAGTTGCACTCTGAACACAGGGAGTTAGCCACCTGGGTAAGTTACAAAACTTCCCAGATAAAGGCAAAAGCAATTCCCCATCTCGGTTCTTAAGATAGAAAAGAGAGAGCAGCCCAAGCTTTGTTCTAATTCCCAAAATTCTTCTGCTTGTAACTTGGAAAATACACAACAGATTTAATATTTAGGTTTCGTTAAAAAGATCTTTCTTTGTTTGGTCCCCAGTGTAAGCTTTATTAAAAAACAGGATAGAGACACAAAATCTGCAAGAGGTCTCTATTATACAGCCTTAGACAAAAAAATTCTTTTCCTGATTCCATTCAACAAGGGATGGGAGCAAAACAGATTTTTTTTTTGGGTGTGTGTGTGTGTGTGTGTATGTGTGTGTCTGTCTGTCTGTGTGTGTGTGTGTGTGTGTGTGTCTGTGTGTGTGTGTGTGTGTGTGTGTGTGTGTGTGTGTGTGTGTGTGCACATCAAGGAAGAGGTTGGGCTAGTAGCGTTCATGGGAGCTAAACTCACTGTCTTCCTCAGAAAAGGTCAAAGTAGGAGTGTTGAGTGAGGAACCCCTGACCTTCCTGAGACCCTCAGCCTTGGAAGCAGTCAGACTCAAAGCATGGAGGTTGAAGAGCCCCTGAGGGGTCCCTCCTCTTCGGCAGACAAATGACATACTTGCTCACTCCCTTTGATCCAAGCAGTTTCTTTCAATGCTATCGCTGTACGCAAAGCCAATTTAGAGAAAGAATGGTTTCATCTAAGAAATTCAGAGTTCCTCCCCCCCCCCCCCGTAGGAACGAGCATCTTAGAAAGATTAAGAAAACAGCATGGCAGCTGACTGGGGCTATGGGCAACATCGTACTGATACAGGAGTGCATACTGCCAAGGACCTAGCACTGCGACCAAGACCCAGTGAGGAACACGGTGTTTGGTGCTTTCTCCAACAAGCCATCTTCAGTACAAACCCCTCTGCTCATGTTATTGTTAAAGATGACAACTTCGCTCCAGCTGAGTAATCTTTTTTCATTCATTTCTTTTTACAACCCACTCCCACTAGGGGTTAGAGGTGGAAACCAAGACCTCAGGCAAGCTAGGCAACTTCTCTACCTCTGAATTACATCACCCACCTTCTCCTGGTTCTTAATTAAAGTATGGCTGGCATAACTCAGGCTCAACCTTGAGTATAGACGTTGCTAATCATTACATATGATTGCCTCATATGGAATCAAGACAGAGAGCATTTTCAGAATACCCAAAAATCCTCCCATAAGCCATATCCCTGCAAACACTCCTGATGTCGTAGATATTAATTTATCTTCATTCTTTTATCTTTCTCCTCAAAGTAGATTTTATAAATGCATTTCAATTATTGTCTTTAGGTTATTAAAATGTCTGGGCTGTGTGAGTTCAAAAGTACCTATTACGTACTTGTGTACCTGATGGATGAAATTAAACCTTCCAGTTTATTCTTCTGAACTTTCATATATCCAGGGCTCCTGTTAACTCTGGTTTTACTCAAAGTCTAATCATTCGTTTCCACCCACATCTGTTTGCTGCCGGGTACTGCGTCATCCGGTTTCTTTCTGAGTTACAGATTTCTGCACTCGTTTAAGTTGGGCTTGAAGACTTGTTGTTATTAATGGGAACTGCTGGCTCAAGTAGGGACTGTGGAAGAATAATTGTCACTTTGCGTCCTAGAATGGCTTGCATGATGCCTTCCTACTTAGTACACCTCCTTGTCAAGGGAAACAATGGAGTGGTAGCCCATTAGACAACTGCTATGATGTCAAGCAAGTATATCCCAACAGGCTTTCAGGTAGATTAGGGAATAATGTGTCTTCATTCAGAGACTGCCCCACCTGGGGATCCAGCCCATATACATACAGCCACCAAACCCAGACAATAATGCTGATGCCAAGAAGTGCATGCTGACAGGAGTCTGATATAGCTGTCTCCTGAGAGGCTCTGCCAGAACATGACAAATACAGAGGCGAATGCTCGCAGCCAACCATTGAACTGAGAATGGGGTCCCTATTTGGAGGAGTTTGAGAAAGGATTGAAGGAGCTGAAAGGGTTTGCAACCCCATAAGAACAACAATATCAACCAACCAGAGCTCCCAGGGACTAAACCACTATCCAAAGAGTACACACGGACAGACCCATGGCTCCAGCTGCATATGTAGCAGAGGATGGCCTTGTTGGGCACCAATGGGAGGAAAAACCCTTGGTCCTGCCAACGCTGTACCCCTCAGTGTAGGGGAATGTCAGGGTGGGGAGGTGGGAAGGGGTAGGTTCTATGAGGAACAACTTCATAGAAGAAGGGGGAGGGGGACGGGATAGAGGGGATTGTGGACTGGAAATGGGGAAAGGGAATAACATTTGAAATGTACATTTAAAAATCCAATAAAAAATGTTTAAAAGTTACAGTGAAGACAAGATGTTTGATATCCAAATCTATGTATGAGGAATTTAGCAGTTTTACCTAACATTTCATAGGGAATTGGCTTAGAAGTCTTCAAAAAGCTAGGACATTTCTAACTATGTAAAAAAAAAATCTGGTTTCATGCCAGATATATTCTAGCAAACAAATTAATTTAAACTTCTACTCTATTCTATGGCCCTCTTTCCTGGATTAAAGAATTTATGTAGCTCTTCTGGGCACAACTTTCAGAAAAAATAGTTTTAAAACTACAATTTTATGTAATATTATTTAATATTAGATATTGGTTTATCTTACAGTAATAATTCATCAAGTTTGCATTGTTGATCTTAATTCAGTTCTAGAATATTCAAAAAGAAAAAAACCGCTCTCTATCTTCTCATGGCCTCATCCATATCTATTTTCCTCAACTACAGGAAATGGGATAAAAACTGTTCCTTCTCCCTGACCAATCTGCAGATGGACTGACCACTCCACAAAGCTGCACTTGGTACCTGGGTTCTGAATTCCTAGGTCCTGTGTAAGAGCCATTCACACATCCCAGTGACTTGGGAAACACAAACAAACCCAGGTAAGTTTTTTGCTTCAGGGACCTCTGGGTACAAACTCGATCTTGGAGAAGCACCTGTCAAAGTCATCCCAGAAGCCTCCATCTCCAGGAAGGATGCTGATGGACTCTGACGCCCAGGAAGAGTTACATAGTTAGCTAGATGTTGGTACAGTCAGGGATCATAGTCAGCAGCTGCGAGACTGTGGTGCGACTCAAAGGGACAGGGTGTGAGTTGTATCTCTGAGCAGAGGCATGACATTCTGAGCTGCCTAGAGGATCGTAAGACTAGTGACTAGCCAGCGGAGACCCTGCTACAGAGCAAGGGCTTTCCATGGTCTCTTCCCAGTGCAAATGGGCCTATCAATCACCCAGACAGGGAAACCCCTCCAGAGGAAGCTGTCTGTACTGGAGAATTTAGAAATTATATAAAGCCTGCCTAAGGGGGTGATTGGCGCATCTCTCTTCCCATTATCTGTTTCTCTCCTTTATGGTATGCACTGCTCTGCCATGGTCCCTTTGGCTGCTATTCTCTCTCAGCCCCAGTGCATGCCCCGCTCTGCAATGAAGTTCACCCGTCGTCTATGCAATTTTCTGTGTGTTTCATCTGAATCCTTTCAACAAAGATCAACAGGATGGGAGAGATGAGGAATCCAGGACAGGGGCTCCAAGGACACCACAGAAATAAGATGGGAACCACATGACCCAGACCCAGTGGGAAAGTAGACAATGAAGTCAGTTCACAGAGAGGACCTTAGGCACTCAAGAGCTGCACACTTCCCATGCAAAGTGAACTGTCCAATCAGTGGGATCCCAGGGGTTTCGGGGGAATTGATAGGAGTCTGTTTGGCTTGGAGTTAGATGTGATAACTGGACTGGCTGGTCTTATGTCAGCTTGACACAAACTAGAGTCACCTGAAAGAAAGAAACTTCATTTGAGAAATTGCACCCATAAGATCCAGCTGACAGGCATTTTCTTAATGAGTGACTGATGGAGGAAAGCCCTGCCCATTGTGGTTGGGATTATCCCTTGGCTGGTGGTCCTGGGTTCTATAAGAAATCAGCCTGAGCAAACCATGAGGAACCAGCCAATAAGCAGCATCCATCCATGACCACTATATCACCTCCTCACTCTGGTTTCCTGCCCTATTTGAGTTCCTGTCCTGAGAACAGCAACATGAAGTGTAAGCTGAAATAAACCCTTTCTTCCCCAACCTGCTCGTTAGTTGTGATGTTTTGTTATAGCAATGTAAACCCTAACTAAGACAACAGCTTGTAAGGACTCATCTGGAACCCATCTGTATAATCTTAGCTCTCTGGAGTTCCTACAGGAGACACCAGTGTGAGCCCCTTATAGGATTAGAAGAGCCACCATAAGTCTACTGGATAGCTCATGTGCTATTTAAAACTGTGTCCTATGTAAGGAATAAGGTTTAGAAGACCATTGATTTCCCTTTAGCCAAGAGTGCATGTCCAAGAGTGCAAACCCCAACTGTGAAAGTAATCTTTCACCTAGAAACAGAGTAGCCTTGGCTTAGGATGACTCTAACCTTGGGTGCACTCTTGTTCACCCACAGCTTAGCCAAGAACCCCAAGTCCCTGCCTTTTCCCTAGCTCCCCTTCAACATCTTTCTTCTTTTACATGTTGCACTGCCCTGAAACTAGTGGCCTGCCTTTCTCTGTCAATCCCCACGTAGAAAGATAAAAGCAAATCTTCTTTTGTCTCTTGCTTATCTCCAAACACTGAGCCTTGCAACCTACTTGGGTAAGGTTTTCTCCATCAAGCCTTGAGTTTCAGATGGTAGAATGAGGAGCACCAGAAAACATTGCGGGGCGCACCAGGCAGTAGAGTGGGGAGCACCAGGCAGTAGAGTGGGAGCACTACAGTGGTATGGATGTCTGAATGGCCACAGGTTGACCAACAAAGGAATCGAGCTGTTGTATACACTTTCTAAAACATTAGTATTTTCCCTATAGAGATGAAAAGTTTAAAAAATAACATTTCATGTATTCTGTGGAATGGAGACTCAGCCACAGAGGTGACATGAAGGGACCCTACTGCTCCCCTTCCTAGAAAATGAAAGGTATCAAAACCCCAAATCCGTCCTCAACTCTTCCAGATGAAACGCTGCTTGTGCTTGGTTCTTTCTAGACAAAAAGGTTCCATGCTGCTGTCAACACAAATTACTGGAAGAAATTGGTTGTCAGTGTCTACAAACCTCAATTATGAGATAGGAAGATTAGATTTGCTGCAAAGGTAATTAATATGAGTGGAGTTTCTTGTGCATTTTCAGTTCAGATCTTTGAGAGCTGTTTGGAGCTCACAGTAGCAAGAGACCCCTCCGACACTGTGCCTGACGCAGACCCTCCCCTGCTTGCATCTATCAGACCATAAAAAGCCTCCCTGAGCTCACAGAGATGAGCCATTCAAAACGAGCCAAGCACCAAGCCTGGTAGTGTAGCCCCAATGCTGTGAGGTTATCCCTGATAATGCTTGTTATCCCTGAGAGGAGAGAAGGAAGAAAGGGGCCTATCACAGTCTGGTGGAGGATGATGGTGCAGAATACCATGGCTCCAAATGACTCTGGACCTCTGTGTGTCATCCCCAGGACCTGTGTCTCTAGTCAAGGACTTTATGCCTAGCAATGACAAACCTAGAAAGTGGATGTAGGTGGTGTTTTCTGTGTCATCAAGTGTCATGCCTACTAGTCAAATTCAGAAGACAGGAGCCGCACAGAGTGAAGCCCCTGAGGATCCTACCCACAGAGTCCACAGTGTCACTAGCCCTGTGAGCCATGTTCTGAGCATGCTCAGAGCTCGCTAACCCTGTGAGCCATGTTCTGAGCATGCTCAGAGCTCACTATTGAGCATTGTATCCAAGGATGGAGTTAACTGCACTGGCATCAAATCAGAAGCACCACGCTGAGAGAGAGAGGTCAGAACGTTAACGCAGCCCAGCACTGTGTCAAATAAAATCTATCCAAGTCAGAAGTACTCAGCTGGAATAAGAAGGGATCCCTGAGAAAGGGCAACAGCCCTTGTGTGTCTTAAGTCACAGAATTTGTCCTCCTGTTTCCTTTGTTTGGTGTTCACTGTTGGAATGGGGTGTCTAGAGTAGCAGTGACTTTAGAGTTACTTAATCCATTTGTTCACTCAATTGCTTGTTGATGATCTCCAACTTGGAAAGAAACCCTATGAGAGCAAGAGGGGACACCATGAGCAGAGGCAGATAAGCCCATGCCCCACAGGGCCTAAAGGCCTTTATATGAAGGAAGTAAGTTCATACCTCAAACACACACACACACAGAAACAGCCATAGATACACATATACAGACACTCATGCATACACTCACACACACACACATACACACACAAACACCTATATACATACATACATAGACATTCATACAAACATACACACATCCAGACACAAAAACACCCATAGACACACATATGCAGACACTCATATATACTCACACACACACAACAAACCCTCACACACACATGCAGACACACAAACACCCATAAGCACACATACACAGACAGTTATACACACATACTCATACACACATACAGACGCACAACTATATAAACGCATATTCATGCACTCACACACACAACACATCCTCATCTACACAAACAGACATGCATACACAGACACTCATACACTCATGCACATACACACACACACACACAGAGAGAGAGAGAGAGAGACAGAGACAGAGAGAGACAGAGAGAGAAACAGACAAACAGACACACACATACAGACTTACACAGGCAAGCTCTCTAAAGTTGCTTGACTGTGACCAGTGGATATTTGGACAAGCATTCTGCAAGAATTAATCCATCAAGGAAGAAAAGGTTTTATCTGGATTGTTAGATAAGCCCATTACTACTGATACCTACTCCCAGCCCCAATCAGAAAAGATCTAAAGATAACCAGTGGGTGCTCATCAACTTAAAGGGAAGAGAACAGGGAGAGGGAGTTCTTGAATGTTAAAGATCTATGGAAATCCTAAATCCTGTAACAAATATTTTCAGGATGTGTGCAAAGCTGATGGATCTTCAAGGGCTTCACAGCTACCTCCCTCATCAGCCACCAGGTGCTTGTACACACTAACTACATCTTCTCTCCAACCATCTCAGAAGCCCTCTGTAGGGACATTCTTGCCCTAGCCACCAGAGCAGATTTCTCAGAGTTAAAATCTACCACCTCCCTTCCTCCACTCCAGGCCATCACAGGGAGAACAACAGAGAGAATGAAGCAATCCTTCAGCTGCCTCACAAAGTCCAGAAGAGTACCCGCAATGCAAATGGGGGGCAGAGAAAGGTCTTTAGTTAACAGTGTTCCAAGAGACACGTCAAGAAAGGAGACAGAAGCAGGCAGAATTAATAACATTATTTTCTCTGGGCCAATGAGTCTAAAACATTATCATATGTAAAAATATATTGAGATTATTTTACATTTTACTCTGCACTCAATCCCCATGATTCTCATGCATATCCCCCCAAAAGCACCATCTCCACATTGCATGTAAATTGTTTTTTAATTATGCATCCGCCGTGCAGTAGGAAGTCATGGGTCACAATGCTTAAAATAAAGTGCTCCTCCACGGGCATCATCCTGTACAATTAAAATGCTAACCAAGCTTGTACTGGCTCCAAGCATGGCTTCCCTTGACCAGTTCATACCTTTGAGTTATGGACATAACTAAGAAAGAAGTTATGCTTAATTGTGTGTGTGTGATAGGTACGGTGTATATTCTTACTATAAGGCAGTAAATAAATAAATGCAAATTGGAAATCCTTACCTCTGAAAATGTTTCCTTTGCTTAAAACGGTGGCTCAAAGTTGAAAAAAATAACGTCAAGGCAAAAATGAGTGGTGCAAAAATGTCAGCTTTTAATATGAGAGCAAATGATAAACAGAATAGAGTATAGAGAGAGGTAAATAAATATGCCTACATAGTTATGCATCCACTTCTCTATCATCTTTATTGTCTGGGTAGCAGAGATAGATAGAGATATTGATGTGTAGATGGTGATAAATGAGACCAGTGAAGAGACACCGAATCAGCATGTCCCCTACACCTGCCAGGAGAGGATCTATGTTGACCTCCTATGAGCACAGGTGAGCTCCCCCAGCCATGGAGGCAGCCCCATGTCCTCAAGCACAGGGGAAGCCACTGGTCCTGCTACATACCTACACCAGAAAAACATGTCTGCTGCAGAACTTACAAGGACCCAGGATCAGGATAGAGTTGTGACATGTATGGCTCCTGTCCTTGTAAGACTGAGGGTTAGATGTCAGGAATATGGAGCTCCATGGATCCTCTGAGATGGTGGCCTGCACCCTTGGGAAGAGAAAACGTTGCTCACACCAGCTGAGAGGGAGGGCACAGTTATGAGGAAACTATGGGAGCACATGAGTTTACAGTGTTCAGAAAACACTGAGGGTTGGAGACCCGGAACTGAGTCCTAAACCTAGGGCAGTAATTCACAGACATAAATTAAAGAGAGGCAGGAGGATTACAGAGTACTCCTGGGATCACAAGTCCCTGAGGCTCACTGGGAGCAAACTCTTCTATCGAAATAAAATAAGACAATGACTCCAACTCCCATTTTCTCAGCAGACTAGATGCCTGGGGGACCCTGAAGGAGACAAGCTGGAGAAATGTCTTCACTAACTCTGCTCTTTCCTCAAATGGAGGTATGGTCTGGTAGAGCATAAGGAAGTTGGCTGGAAGGTTCAAATGTCTCAGGATTGACAGCCGGGAATGGGGGGAGGTTGCTTTTGTGCTACTGCAAATAATAACTGAGAATGACTAAATTGGGAACAATGGGAATATGTCCTGGAGTCTTGAAGTCCAAGACTGAGGAGCCGTACCTGCAAGGGTTTTCTCCCTGGGGGAAAGAGGAAGGTGCATCCTTCCATAGAGAGCCCACTGCTGTCATAGCATGTGGCAGGTTCAGTCCGTTCAACGGGAAGAGGCTTCCAGAGGTCCTGCTACTCAACATCATTGCCATGTAATTAATCCTTCCATACACAGATACCACAGCAGTAGCCTTTTCAAAATAAATGTTCAATTCATATACAAGGAAGTCTATAAAGTCTCCTGGAAAACCTTAAGGCAAAGCAGGGGGGAAAGTCTACTAGTGGAGAAGGATAACAGGAATTGGGAGATGGCCTTGGTCAATCTTGACCTGGGAATATAAAGCACCTCCAGGATAAAAGAAAATAAGCAATTAAAGTGAGATATTGACTATATTTAAAATGGCTACAACCACCTACTGAGTGTTTACAATGAATTTAATTACATTAGGCACTCAAACCTACCTTCAAATAATGCCTCATGGTAATGTGAAGTATGGGATGTGTTCACCATGAAGCTTTGATATATGCGTGCTATTAAGGTTGGGCGTGTGTGTGTGAGCCTTGATTGCCCAGGCAGAGGGGTCTTTATGATATGAATTAGAACTGTAATTCTGTAGCTTCCATGATCGGGTAAATCATTAACAATGTGATGATGTTATTGGGATGTTGTAGACAAATAGGACATGGGGCTCAGTCGGATGAAGTAGGTCATTAGAGAGTCTTTGATCTACCTTCCTTCCTGGCTGCCATGGGAGTGAGCAAACTCCACTTTCAGTCTCCAGATCATGGTGTTCTATATAACCACAGACACAAAACAACCCAATCGGTCAACCTCTGACTGAAGCTTCTAAACCCGCAGGCCAAATGAAATCCCCCTAACATTATTTCTCCTAAACATTTGTCACAGAGGCAAACATTGACTGGCATATATGCATTACAGCACTATTACCAGTGCTTAGCTTTGTTGAGTGGGTGGTGAGAACCTACAAAGTATAGTTTCCTAGCAACCTTACACGAGCATCATCACATTGTTAAGTTATAAGAACTCTGCTCGACATTGGTTGTCAGAACTTAGAACATGAAGTCTGTGCCCTTTGATAAACAGCTACACATTCTTCACACCTGTCTGAACCTCTAGCAAACCACCACTGTGCTCTCTGTTTCTATAGGATTGATGTTGGTAGAGCCTAGACTGTTGCATGACGTTGGTGGAGAAATATAAAGTTAATATCAGCCTCCAAACTGGAACAAAAGGCAACACCCCAAAGAATGAATCTTTCAAGTCCATACCAATGAATGAGATGCATGTGTTAGGGTTACATCCAGGATGGTAGGAAACTACAGGTCACTGTTTTTACCTGGGGTTGTCAATCCCTCTGCTACCAAGGTCTTGTTTCATGTGACTAAATCTACAGATGAACTGACATAACCTGGGTTCAGAGTGTCACCTGGCGTGAAGGCAGCAGAGGTGTACGACTCAAACAACACAGTGCATAAGCCCTAAGAAGTTTGATATCATCTACATTACTGCTCTTAGGGAAGGATCCTGCTGGTCTCGGGGAACAGTGTTCAGACATGGGAAGGCTGGCTTGCCCTGCTACAGTCTGGCATGTGGAACAGATGAGATGTGTCTTCCTGCAAGTTGAATTTAAAATGGAGAGGATCTATAGGGCGAGTCTTGTCTCTATCTCTCTCTCTCACACACACACACACGCCATGTAGGATCTGTCCTCTGGGGTTCCTCATGTTGTCAAATGCCAGGATACCTTCTATTTTGAGAATAAACAGCATTCTAATCTGTTATGTATATACAATAATTTTTATTCCAATCTGGAAAATCAAGCCTTTAGCATTGAGTATGCTAGGCAAAAGCTTGATCACCAAGATACACATGCAATCATAGCATACCATTTTTTCATCCTACTGACAGACACTAAGGTTGACCCTGGGCCTTGGTTTCTGTGAATAATGCTACAGGAAACATGGAGTGTAGACATCTCCTCAGCAAATTGACTCCATTTCCATTGGGTATATTCCCAGAAGTTAGGAAATTGTGTGTCGCATGGTGGCTCTATTTTTAATTTGCTGTGGAAGCTTCATACTGCTTTCCATAATGGCCATACTGATTTATATTCCCACCAACTGTGCAAGAGGACTCCCTTTCCTCCACATCCTAGATAGCCATTATCTCTTGCTTTTTTATGAGCATTCCCCTAAGATGTAAGAATAGTCATTAGCTCCATGTAGGGCAACGTGAGAAGCCTGAGAACTCCCTTGGAGGTCAGGGTCTCATCCACAGCTCCCTGACAGACTCATGACAGTACTGATGGTCAGTATCTGCCTCCTGCTGCACTGTGCCCCAACTTCTCCAACAGAGTCTATGAGCAGATGCTGGGTGGGAGCACAAATCCCATTTCTCCTACAATTGAGAAGTTGCTGCCTTTCCATCATAAGTGCAATGCAGTAAAGCCATGCATTTGGCCTCTAGAATCCACAGCAGTCTCTTTCTACCTTCTTTACATAGAAGATAGAACACACACACATAGGCACACACACACACACACACACACACACATATGCACACACATTCACATATACATGCATACACACATGTGCACATGCATGCACACACACATGTGTACACACGTGAGCATGTAGATGCACGCATACACATAGACACAACACATATCACAGGCCAGTTAGTAGATAGATTCTGAGCTATTGGCTGATGGAGAGAAGGTCCTGTTGAGAAAGTGATCAAGGACTTTGAGGGTGGGGACAGCCCTCCTGTAGTGAGTCTGTTACAGCAGCTCTCTCTCAATGGGAGCATTTCAAAATAGGCCCTGACTCAGTGGTGGTTTCCTGAACAGCTTCTGTGAGTTTAGCACAGCTCTGGTAAGAACTCCACAAGCAGCTTTTGTCCAATACGGCAAATGGTGCCCATGCAAACGGTTATGACAAAATTCTGGACTGACAAGCACAGCAGCTTTGGTTCTGGGAAGAGTGGTGCATATTGGATGGTCAGACACAGAGACCTAGAACTGTGTTGAAGGAGTGCAAGCAGGGGGTACATCTGCAAAGACTTGGTGACAGGCACATGTCCACATGAGGGACAAGAAGGTATTAGCTCACATGGTAGTGCTCCCAAACTTACCACAGTCTTCCCCAAATTGAACTTACAATATCCTTACTTTCCCATCATGAAATAAATATATCCCAAAAAGTTTTTCTATGCCCAAAGATAGCTTGCCTTTGAAGTTTCCAATGGGTATATAGTTTAATAATTGCCTCTGTTCTGGTTCTTATGTACACAGGGTTTTAAAAACACAGAGCCAGCTTCCAAGTTCCTCCTGGATAAAATGAAAAGAGACCCACTGCAAGGAACCCCAATACAGACATAGCCCACTGCAAGTACCTGCACAGATGTGGTCCACTGCAAGGACCTGCACAGGCAGCCACTGTATGTAAGTGCTTCCAGACATTTCTGGATAAAGAAAAGATTCCCAGAAAATGAAAACTGCAGAGTTGCATGTCATAAAATGGCTCCATTCTGGGGAAAACCAAAGTGGGGAATAGCTATGCTTTAGGAGACCAATGTCTAAACATAGTTGTCCACTTGACTACATCTGGAATCAACTAAAACCCCAGCTGCTGGGCACCCCTGTGAAGGATATTCTTTATCAGAATGTTTGAAGACCCACCCTAAATCTGGACCATGCTTTCTGGTAGCAGCCCAAGGTCATGGAAGAAGGACACATTTGCCCTTTGCCTGCTTGTTCTTGCCCTCACTGGCAAGTTCATCAAGCCCATTGCTGAGGGTGGTATTACATCCACCTTCTTCATAATCCCACCACAGACTGTAAACCAGCAGCTCTCCAGGAATGCTCCAGGCTCTAGCACCAGACTGGAATATAAGAGACATTCAGCCTTCTGGAGGGAAGAGCTACAGAATTCTCAGCCTCTCTGTCATGATATAGTCATAGTTGTACTATCCATCCTGAAAGCCAGTCTAACAAGTCCCATGTACATATCATACCATATATATATATATATATATATATATACACTGTTCTGTTACTTCAGAGAGCCCTAATACAAGAGACATTTAAAGAAAAATGTGATTCTAATTATAAGAGATGCATGAGTCTGATCTAACAAGTTCTAGGCATCAGCCAAAGGGATGTGGAGGGGGCTTGTAAGGGAAGTTTGGATTGGTGAGTCCTTCCATCCAGAAAAGCTGCTTGTGTGCGAATGATAACTGAGCAGAAAGATACGATTACTGTGGTCTAGACAGCAGCCCTCACCCACCATGTTCTGAAGTGCCAACTGGTAAACCTCCAGCCTCCAGAGGTGAGAGAATGGTCTGTGGTGTCGTGTCAGTCTGAGGACATCAGATCAGTGGGCAATTCTAACCTTACTTGTTTCTACTCTCAAGCTTATAATGAGAAACAGCTCAACATTATGAGTGTGTATATATACAACTTTAATTACGTGCAGGAATTTTCAGATAAACAAATTTATCAGATTTAACCCACTCAGTGCTTATCCCTCTGGTAAAATTTTACAAACCCTGAAATCCATAGACCATATAACTCGCCTACATGTGGAATAAAAAGGTAAAGTCAATGGAATGTCCTCATGTAGCATACAGAAAGTGAAAATCAACTCCTTTTAGTACTAAACATACAATGAAATTGCCCTGAGCATGAAGCTCTGAGGAGACTCATAAACTTGGCTGAAGGGCAGGTAAAAGCACTTGCCAAGCAGGCGTGAAGATGTAAGTTCAATCTCCAAGATCCATGGAGGAATGAGAGAACCAATTTCCCAAAATTGTCTTTGAACCCTCCATACACATAGTGTTTGTGTGCCTGAATTTACATGTATGCAACACACACATACTCTCATTCTCTCTTTTACATGAATAATAATAGTAATGACAATAATGTCAAATTAAAAAGGCTGATAAAATTGCTAAGTTAAAATCAATGTGCTGTGTTTTCACAACTTATTTGGGAATTGTGGATACAACTTTATCTTATATGGAAAAGTTTGGGCCCACGTACTTACAAGGTTTGTGATCTAAAGCAGGAGTCTAGGGTTCTGTGATGTCTACGATGTGTTCATAGGCTGGACACTCATGTGCACACAAAGTGTCTGTGATTTCAACATTGATAGTTAGTCAGTAAAGCTAAAAACAAACAAACAACCTCTGTCCACGATGGTCCCCAAACACCTAAGGGGTTTAAGAGCCACTAACACAGTTGAAATAATGTATTCCTTTCAACAAAAGTGCCTGTGTCAACATGTATGTGAGGTATGTGTGTTGTGAGTACATGTATGCACATACAGGATGTGTATGTACATACAATACTGAACATCCTCTTGAGTTCTTCTCTCAAGCTGGGTCATCTGAAGGACGGCCCTTTTCTCACACACACCATTGGAACACTGACAGCCTTCATTGTTAACACCTTCATGGCAAGAATTCCAGTCAGCCTGGGCCTTTCCATTCCAAAAGATGCTTCCCTCTCTGCCCTGTAGGAACTGGCTGCTCCCACCTGCTCGATGCTCACACCCTCCCTCTAGTCTCTGACACACCTCTTTTCAAGTGTGATAGTTTTGTGTCTCCAGGCAAACTGATTCCTCCTGGAGTTCATGATTTGCCGTTCTTCTTCGCCATTCTTAAGGCTCCCAGTGTTGTGACGGCATGGACAGGTACAGAAAGTGTCTGTGTGGACCTTGCTCATGAGCAACTCATACCTCAGACATGGCTTTGCGTTGGTTACCTCACAGGAGCCCTGCACACGCCGTACCTCAGCAGATGTGCACACAGGCAGTGAGCAGCACAGTCAAGAAGCAGAAGGCTCATGCTCCACTTTGCTGTTCAGATCAACAGCAGATCCTAGAAGCGATTAGAGCCAAAGGCTTCTTGGTGATTTATGTGCTTAATTAAAGGCTCATAAGAACTCATTAAGGAGTTACATAAATCGTCTTTATTTCCTACGTCTGGATTATTTACACATACGGACTCGTATTTATGGAAGAAAATAGAACCATTCCATCACATGTTCAAGCTACAGTCAAAACACGTCTTTGGGAGCTGCTGATAGGAGTATCACACTAACTTCTAAGCAAACGGAACTTGGCCAATGGAATCTGTGTGTTATGTGTCTATCCCAAGCATTTTAGGCGGCCAGAGACTGAAGGCCAAAGGATGAGGCCTTGCCTCCTTGCTGGACATGGTCAGTCACAGCTCATTTTGTGAAATATTTGGATACTGAACTGAGATGACACCACTGACACTGATTATCTCAAAAGTATCTTTCCTGCTTCAGGAATTACCTCTTCAGAGTTACTAGGTCTCTTTTCCAGTTTTAAGATGATCATAGTGAAGCTTCCATGATCACGGTACTTGTAATAAGCCATATGCTGCTCCATTTCCATGCATGTTTCAATGTGTATGTGGTGTGTGTGTATGTGTGTGTGGGTGTGTGTGCTGTGTGTGTATGTATGTGTGTGTATGTATGTGTGTGTGTGTGTGATATACTGACACACAAGTGCACAGAACTCTCTTTATGAATGAGAGGTACTTACCTTCAAAAATATGATAAATACATGTATGAATTTAGAGTTTTTTCCTATATTGCCAGGGACTGTGCTAACCAGAGCTCCAGCCCACACCCATGGGCAAACCTCCATGCTGCCTACCTTTCTGCAGTCCTGGGGAAGGATGGGTGTGGCCGAAGGCATCCTAACTCCAGAATCTGTGGAGATGTGTTTTCAAAGCTTCAGAGTGACAGGGAGGTTTTTTTTTTCCACTCTAAACTAGCTGTCAACGTGCATTATTGAACACAGTACACATCCATCCCAGCATCCTCTGCGAGGATCTGAAGAATCTTAACAGTGAAAATCTTCAAGTGCAGGTGCTGAGTCACCAAAAATTGGTAAAATAAGTAAGGGTGTAGCATAAAGTAAATATACGGTAAGGAAGTAATAAAATGTGGAAATAAAAATAAGAAAAAATAAAAAGATAAGACTTGTCACTATTATAGATAAAAGAGGGACCATCCTATTGAAATAAAGAGCATTAAAGTAAAAATAGAGGAGTATGGTTATGACAGAAACAACCAAATGTTCCCAATCATGACAGCAGGAAGAAATGGAAAATTCCTCCAAACCTGTTCTAGAACTCACAAGATCTGCCTACCTCTAACTCTGCTGGGATTGAAGAAATGTGCTACTGCCCCGCCCCCAGCAAGACCCTTCTAGAGAAACCCACATAAAGAAAAGCACATTGCTTAAACAGGCCAGCCTTCCTCAGGTGAATGAGATGGAAAGAATAACTTTCCAAAACCAAAAGTATCTGTTCCAGGTAGGCCACCATGTGTTACACATTCCATTTAAGGAAGATCAATAACGCTAGCTCCACAGTGTTCCGGGCAACAGAAGTCAGAAATGACTCACTTCATTCTGACATCAGGACCCCTCCAACGAAGACAAACACAAGGAGAAAAGACAACCGTAGACTCATCTCGCAAAATCCCAACAGATGCTCATCCATCAAATCCGTGCCTGGTATAAAAAGAATTCAGCTCAACCAACTGGGGTGGATTCCAGGGAGACAACATGAATTTGTATGTGTAAATAATCCAGATGTAGAAAATAAAGACAACTTATGTAACTCCTTAATGAGTTCTTACGAGCCCTTAATTAGGCACATAAATCACACAGACTCCGGCACAAGAGAAGAGTCATGCAACCTGGAGTTTGGAGATGACTTTTACATACAGAATAAAAACCGTGGTTCATGCAAGAAAATATAGAAAATTAGATCCCATTGAAATGAGTAACCATTCCTCTGCCATCGCAATGTTCATGGGAATAAACAGAAGCCACAGACTGGGGGATAAAAGAATCATGTGGCAAAGGCCAGTAACCAAAATATAAAACGAGCTCCTGAGACACAAGAATAAGTTTAACAAATGATTGAAAACGAGTGAGATTGGACACTCCCCCAGTTCACAAATGGCCAATGAGCTACAGATGTACCACTCCATGTCTCTAAGGTACTCCAAACCCAAACAAGATGCCAGTAGAACAGATGAAACCCTGCGCTGTGACAGCACCTAAGGCCCAAAAGGCAAAAGCAACATAAGACTGTCTTCCCTGCAGTGGGGGGGCTGGGCAGTTCTTGACTGAATGTGCCTGAGAGAAGGGGGGGGTAGATATATAGAGATAACTATATCTATGTGATGTCTCAGGGGGTAGTCCATTTTTAATAACAGCTTATAAATATGACAAAAAAGACTCCAAAGAAACTCAGAGCCGTTCCCTTTTTCCCTGGCTCTCTGAGATAGGGTAAAGTATTATCCAGTTTGGTCTTCAACTCATCACTATCTTCCTGTCTCCAGAGCCTCGGTACTAGGAATACAGGCCTGGAACAGCATACCTTGTACACTGAAGAATTTACAGATCAAGGAAACCGGAGTGAACGTTAGTGCAAAGACCCTCTGAATGTCTTGTTAACGTGTTAAACAGAACGTGTATTGCCTTTTGTTTTAATGGCGGAACACTCTTCTATCTCTTCCAAAGACTTTTCTCAAACAACTATTTTAAACCTCTGTGACTGAGTCTCCTTTTAAATAGTAATGAACTAATTTCTGAAGTACATTAGTTTTTTTCTGAAATGGTTTATGATTTGGTAGGTCTTAAATTAAGCATACATACTTAAACTCATCTGTAAGTCACAATTTATGAGACGATACAGGACATCACCCCCTAGATAGAACAGGAAATGATCAGGGGTTGATTTCAACGCCAGATGGTAATGCTGGGGTACGTGATAACCCCATAATACAGGCATCAGCAATGCAAAAGATGTCAAGGGCTGACGTCCCCGAAGCACGGCGAGGAAGATTGACTTGTAATTGAGGAGCTTGAACTATAGCATTATCATCAAGCTTATAAATCAAATAGCACACATTCAGTGAGCGAAAATCAGTTCTCTTAGTAAACCCAAAAAAGAAGGCAATTTCAGCTGAAATATTCAAACATCTACCTTAACTCTCTTACCCACATTGCTGTATTGACCATGGATATGCAAGAACACACTAAGACAGAGACCTTGGAGGACACTGGAGTTTCCAGAGGGGTGTGTGTGTGTGTGTGTGTGTGTCTTTATCTGAATTTAGGACTTCTGGACTACAAAAAGCACTAATTTGAGGTGAAAGACAAGACTTAATTCTGCTTCAGTAGTTCTTGGCTTCCGTTCTGACTCCTCAAACATGTCAAAATAAGTCCTCTCACAGTGGTTGGGCATCGCAGGACCCTCAGTCCCTGGAGCATCCTCTCTGCCTAGAGTAAGCCAGACAGAAACATGCTTGGCCCAGCAGGAACCAAGTCAACATTGCAGGGAATCCAAACTCCAAGGCTGCAACTAAAGGGTTGGGAAAGGCTGAGACCCACGGTTTCAAACGCCCAAGTGGTTCACCCGCCACTGTGCACATGTATCGGAGTAGAAACACAGGGTTCATCTCCAGGCACCTCGCAGAGGCAGACCCTCCTCTTCGGTAGATGACCATGGAGACTCTTACCCTCTTTCTGGAACTGGCAAAGTTCTCAACAGTAAAACCACAAAGCGGCAAGCTATTCTTAGTCAAATACAGATAAAATAATAGCAAATGAGGGGGGAAACTAAGAATAAAATGTAAATAGTGAATACCTAGAGATTCTGAACCTACTTATTGATAATAGGAGTGTATTTCCCAATCTCTCCTCCAGAGGGTGCCATCCTCCCTCGAGGATGGCGTTACTTGACTTTTTCCCTCCAGCGTTATTTACTGAAAGTCCATGCCAGTAGCCACCTTAGCTCCCAGCAGCCCCTGCACCTCTGCAGTGCACGTGACTCAGCTACTGCCTGCCTAGTAGCCGGAGTCCTGTGGTCCTTACTGCTCAGGACGACCTCCTTCTCTGTGTAGTTTGAGCCCCTGATACAGCATCCTTTTTAAGTCACTGAGTGGAAATAACTTTCATTCCCAGGCTTTCTAAACAAAGCTTAACATAGATTGCTTGCTAATCCTTTCTGGTATTAACTTCATTTCCTCCATCAGATGAACATTGTTAAGTCAGCCGGCATCCCTCAGATGTACAAACTGAGATACAATATGAACTGCGTGATTGAATGGACCTGTGTAAACTCTCCTCAGAGGCAAGGTCCCGGGGGAACTGAAGCCTAGAATATCTAACACTCAGACATGAGTTGCCTGGTTTTCTCCAAATTACCTGAAACCTTCTTCGGCCGAATGAAATTAAAAAAAGAAAAAACATTTAAAAGTTATCCCTATTCAACATTTTAGAAGGAAACATGCCTGTCAAAGTGTAACGTTACAGGACCAGGGAGCGGAGACGACGGCTTCTCTATGGATGACGAAGACCAGGGCTGCCGTGTTCCACAGCATGTCTGGGTGGCATTTACAGGTGGAGCGTTGGAGGTCATTAGGTAAGATGAGGTCATGGGACCTGAGACCCACCCTGGGCCCTTATCCCTACAAGCACTGAAGAGCTTGAGGTTTTCCTGTTCCGGTTGCCTTTTCCAAACCTAGACGTGTGAACCAAATCAGCAATGTGATTGTGGAGTGAGCCTGGGTACCGTCTAGCCACCTTTGGATGTAAGCAGTTTTCCACTAGAGCCACTGCATGTTGGATAGTGGTCTTTTACGTTTCCCATTCAATCACATCTGAGAAGTTTACATTCTCATCCATTTCCTCCTGGCCTCAAGTGACTAAGGTATCTTTAAAGTAGGTCTGGCCTTTATATACCATAAAATGAATCCTTTTTCTGAGACACACTGTTTAGTAATATAACTAAACCTGCTAGTGGCTTTCCTGCCTCAAGCTTCCAATGCTGGGATTACTGGTAGGTAACATCCTAGCCTCCTAGGCTCACTCCTAGCCTAATTTTCAGGGAAGCCTAATTGTGCTTTCCTAACGCCCATATTCTTCAGATCAACTTTCTATCTCCAGGGTTGGTTAGCTGATAAAAGAAGGGTCCCGTCTGAGGAGCAAGCTAGATGTACACCCGAGCGTTCATTACTCCAACCAGAAGAGCTCTTGGATTAAACCAGAGCACTGGGTAAATTATTCAGGAGGGGCATCACAGGACCACTGCAGTTGAACCCTAGATAATGGCAAGATCCATGGGCTGTCACCAACATAGCCAGGGGCTTGGCAACAATGCCCTTTATCTAAACGAGTTACTGCAGAAGTCACAGAATACCGTAAAGTATTTAATATCAAACCAAGCATTTAAAGGACACAGCAGATGTTTAAATACTAATTGAAGGACTGAAAGGGGGAGCCAATCCTGCTTTCGGAATGCTTGCTGAGTTCTCTGTCCTTAAAGAAAGACAGCACCACCTGGACTAGACACATGCAAAACAGGACAGGAAGTGCCTGTGGTGAGAAGACAGGCTCGGGCGCTCTTCAGGGCACTGCCCACAGCAAGTATTCTCATGAAGGACTTAATCTTGTGCTTTATTCCTAGTTTAATTTGTTCTAGAATGTGTTTTTTAAAATGTGGATTCCTGAAGAGACATTTAATACTGTCAAAGTTATACCATAGTAACTGTACATCCATGGAAGTGAACTGTTGTCGACTCCTCCCTCAGAGCCATGTGTCCTGTGGATGTGGTAGAGAGGGGCTCCAACTGTTGGGCTCTGGTGCATTACAGGATCACTCTGAGGACGAAGACTGCTGCAAAATCCGCGGGGAAAGCCTTGTAGGTGTAGTGGACATTCAGCTCTATGGTGGCTCCATTGGCGCAGCTCGCCCAAGAAAGCACAGGAAGTGGACAGGAGCTCTGTCATGAAACTCTTACAGTCAGCATCTCTCAGAGGCTCTGCACTCATTGTTTTTTAGGGGTCAGGGCAAGAGAAAGAGCTGGAGGCAGATGAAGGTTCCCACGCCTAACAGATTCCGAGCTCCTGGTGAACAGGAAGGACCACTCATCAGATAGGAATCTGTTCACTCTTCAGTGAGATGTGCTCGCACGCACTATGAAACGAAACAAACAAACAAACAAAAAATAGTGAACGGCTTCCTTGGCAAACATTGACTTTGAAAAGGCAGTATTAAGGGGACGAAAGCTTGAATTGGATTTTTCTGCTTTATATGGAAATTCTCTTCGTTTATATGAATATTTCAGCAGATGCCTTCTGAACATGTTAAATCTCAAGGAAATAGGAAGGGACCACAAAGTCATCGAGCCTAGTTCCGTACACTCGTTCATGAATGAATCATATAAGACATTCTTTCTAGAAAAATAATTGTCAAATTCATTCTGATTAACCTGTTTCAAAACTAGGTCACCCAGCTGCCTGGTTACAGCCACTTGACACACTGTGGTCTGGGCTTGGGGCAGCTGTCACGGACCAAGGGAACGCTCTGGGCAAGGCGGGAGGTGTGGGAGGTGCAGGAGGTGCAAGATGGAGACGATCAAGCCTGTGCTTAGGGGCTCCAGAACCAAGTGAGCTTACAAGAAAGTCCTGGATCATCCCAGACTTCAGAGCATGGCTCAGCACTCCCACTATACCACAGCCAGAAAGGGGGAAAGTATGTGCTGGAACCACAGTACACACAGCCAGGCAAGGCAGCCCTGGGGGAAAGTATTCTCAGAGCACACATTCAAGGAAGTGTGTTCAGATGACTCCCGGGAGGAAAGTTTTTGGAGGACAGTACCATACAGTCAATCCAATCTTCTAGTTATATGCACTTATTGTAAAGAGATCACTGTTGTCAGAGTACCCAGAATCCAATCAGTTATTACAGAGGGTGAGTTCAAAGGGGAGAGACATACAAATCTAAGATTCAAGTATGTCAATGGGATTCACATTCCTTCATCAAAAATGCACTCCTGAGAACACCGTTACTCATTAGTCCTATCTACCTTCTGTGATTACAACCCCTCAAATTCCACCATGCTTCCAGTCATCTGCTGACTGAGGTGTGGCAAGGCTTCCTTCGGACTGTACTCCTTGAAGCTGATGGCAACATGTCACTGGGACACTGGTCAGGAAACCATGAGAAGCCAACATTGAATGCATATGGTGATTTTAGTATGAGCCAACCTACCAATCGCTCGCCCACCAGTGTGGACACCCTAGCGAATGCCCTGTGTGTTCTCTCTTCTCCTGATGAGAACCTTTTCATTTCTATACCTAAACTCAGTAAGGACTCAAGTATCTTACGTTCATACAGTAACAAAGAAAGGAAGGAAGGAAGAAACAAAGAAAGAAACAAAGAAACAAAGAAGGATTGTCAAAAGCCAGGGTTCTACTCAACTGAGAAGGACTGCACTGCATTGCCTGGATATGCAACTGTGCTCTGTGCACAAATAAAAAAAAATATATTTTTGGAGACAGAAGGGAGGGGAATAAGGGCTGGGATGGTGCTAAAAGTGAATTTCAAGCCAGGAGTAGTACTAGACGCCCAAAATCTCAGTACTTGAGAGAGTGAGGCATAAGAACCAATCACAATGTCGACAAGATAAGGAATCATTAAGGTTACGCTCTAATACAGATAGATAAGTAATTTCAGGAAGTATTAAACTTCAGATCCTGTCAAGAATAGAGTTCACAACTGCACTGAACAAGCAGTAAGGGCTGCAGGCAGATGCAGTTTGACATCTCTAGGGGAGCTAAGGCACACACGCAACTGAATGAGAGACACACCACCAACATGACCACAGGAGGACCCAAACCTACAAATGCCATCATGACATGGAGTAGCAAGAGAGATCTCATTGCATTGCATAGAAACGAGAAAAGATGAAGCCATCCCAATAGGCAGTTTGGTGGAGTCTTGGAGCTCTGAACATACCCTTACTGTGAATGACACATACCCCCATAAGGAACACTTGGTCTACACTTGATGGTGCAGCTTGGGAAGGTTATAGAGTCATGGCGGAGAAAGGAATATCACTGGGAGCAGGCTATAGCCTGGCCCCATCGGGCTTTCTTCTCCAACGCCCAACTCTGTTTCTTGAGTGGGAATGAAAGGTAATCAGTCAGCTCCCTGCTCTTGCTGACACACCTCCCCAAGTGTTGCCAGGGCTTTTCCTCCATGATGGACTCTAACCCTTTAGAACTGTAATCCCAGATACCTCTTTTGCCCACGTTGCTTATGGTCATAGTGCTTATTGCAGAAACAGAGAGGAGCTGGTGCATTTACCATCAGATCCCATAGTCACCGCCTGCATGTTTATCCAGTGATGGAAAACAAAGATCTGCCCAGAATCTGCCCCAACACAGAATACAGTGATCCTTTCAAACCACACTCTGACTCATTGTTTTCTGTGCTTCATGCACCCCAGTGGCCACTCATGTTCAAAAAAGCACAGGCTTTTAAAACTCCCTTTATTTTAGTTCACCGTTAACAAAGCAAAAGAAGAAAGTGAAAATACTCAACAGCTCAGTGAATAAAACAATCCTAAGAGCAAAAAAAAAAAAAATGTAAATAAGACAGGATAAGGCTAGACCCATACAGCAGACTGAAGGCAGAGAAGGTGGTGATGGCCTAGACCACAGATGAACTCCAGAGAGCAACCGCAGGAAAGGAAGCCACTGACTTGTCTGTATGCCATGCTCTAATTTCATTTCTTTAGCGTTTATGTTGCTCACAATTAATTCCCAGTTAAGAGACCATCGTTTCTAGGCGGTCAGGGCAGGAACAAAAGCAGCATGCTACTCACATTGCACCCACAGCTGAGAACAAAGAAACAAATGAATGCATCCCTGTTCACTGCTTAGTGCTTTGTTAGATTTCATGCAGCTTTCTCTTCTTTTCATATATCTCAAGAACCTCTTCCTAGGGAATGGTGTCGCCCAGAGTGGTCTGGGTTTTCCTATGTTAATTAGCAATCAAGACAATCCCCCACAATGGCCACATGCTACCTCTAGTCAATTCTTTCACTGAAACTCTCTCCCAAGGTGATTCTGAGTTGTGGTAAGTTGGCATTTCAAATAGTAATAATATATAGTATAATAGTAAGTAAATGACTCTAGGTACTGAAAATTTGGTCAAGACATTGTTCTGCTGTCTACACCCTGACTCTGCATTTCTCAGGGACTAGTACTCCCTGCTTGATCTTCATTCAGAACCACATGCTAGCAGAGTCTGTCTCAATATTTCATTTGAATTGTGCCTGTATATAAGAAAATGTATGTAGTATCTCTAATTTTCACAATCCTGATAGTTTGTAAACAGCACATCCACTGGAACAGACTCTCCTGGTACCACCAATTAAGATCACACAGTGATGTCTGCAGCAGATACTAAGCTTGTATTAAGTTTATGAAAATGCATTCATCACCCAGTCTCCTGACACTTGCATTACATAAAATACAGGACCCATCAGTATCAGGACAATTGCTCTAGTTTATGGGTTGTAAATGGATTGTTTGAAATAGAAAGCAGAACCCTGGTAGAGAAGGCAGTTCTTACAGTCCCTGAAAAACCTGGACTTGGTGCTCACCATGGCTCAGAGAAGATGTAACCAAGACGACAGCCATTTAGTTGAGCCTGGTGCAGCTTCAGACTGAAGATTCAGAGGTGGAGAGAAAGAGAACACCTCCACTGTGTAGCTGTATTAATTTGCTAGCTGCCAGGGTGGCACTCGTTTCTAGTTTTTTAGAGAATGTCTGCTGTCCTTCCAGCAGAGGCACCATGAAGCATTACTGTAGAGGGCTGCGAGGTCCCGGGCCCTGGGGAGGGCGCCGAATTCTGCCTTCCCCTCATTAAGAAAAACAAGTCCGGTTCCTGCCTTCCCCTCATTAAGAAAAACAAGTCCGGTTCCTGCCATCTGCTCATTGAGAAAAACAAGTCCTTGAGAAAAACAAGTCCTTATTTGGCTGTTCCTGCTTGGCCTGGTCGTTTCCACAAAGTACAACCTATCCCACATGGCTTGCTGGGATTGGCTAGTGCTAGCTATTTAAGTGTGGTGCAGGGATTTCCCGGGGTCAGAAGATTGTATTAAGGTTCCTGAGTAAAACTGCTTGAAGAAGATCTTTGCTGGTCGTGTCTTCCTTGCTGGTCGAGGTTGGGCGCGACAAGTGGTGGCAGCCGTACGGGGGAAGGAGATCAGAACTTCTTGCAGTCAGGGCAGCACTGGAAAAGTTCCCAAGGTAAGGTGGGACGATAAGGACCGCGGGAAATTAGCGGCTATAAAGTTTCAGGGTAGTAAGCAAGAAAGTTCGCAGTAGTAGCGAACCGAAGGTAAAGTTCGCGGTAGTAGCGAACCGAAGGTAAAAACAGACAGCCTTGTAGTCGATGGATTTATTCATCTTCTTTATTTTGTGGCTGCTTCTAAACATCTTTTTTCATTTGGGAATCATTTTTGCCTATAGCTGTGAGAGGGATTTTGCAATCCCACCTGATTTTTCTGGCTCTTCAGGAGCTGTTTGAATCAAGAAAGTTGAAGATGAAAAGGAGCACCATAGAGAGGTTTCTGAGTGAATGTAAAGCCATTACACCCTGGTTCACAGTCTCGGGTAATCTTTCTGTTGCCTGTTGGGACAAACTAGGCGAAGACTTAGACCTTACATGGTCCCAAGGAACCTTAGAACCAGGAGTTCGCCAAGTTTGGTGTCTGGTTGAAAGTTGCTTGGAGGATCAGAGGTGCTGTCAGGAAGTGTTAGAAAAGGGACGTACAGCACTCGAAATGCTCCAGGAAGAAAGATCGAAAAAGCAAGGAAGTGAGAAAGAAACAGATACGGAAAGATCAGATACAGACAGAGAGACAGAGGGGACGGATACTGAGGATGAGTTACAGGAATTAATAGAACAAGTTAGTCCTTGGTTTATAGCTAGTGGTGGTTTGAATATTCTGGATTGGAAAGGGAGATTGAGAAATTGGGAGAAAATGGGCCAGGAAAGGCCCCAGTAAACAGAATTCAGAAGGACTGCAGAAATTAAAAGCATGTACAAAGATAAAGATTTGGGGTAGTGGTGAGTAAGCCTTGTCAGAAGGGGGCAAGGTAATAATGGTAAAATGTTTTTGTATATGTGTTCTCTTAGAGTTATGCTAAAATCTAGAGAAGCAAAGTCAATTCTCATAGATGCTTTTAGTCTTTGGAACCTGACTGGAGACAGTTTACACCCTAGACCAGAGAGAGAATGGGGTTGAGAGAAACAGTCCTCCCGGATTCTCCACAGATGTTTTGGCAAAAGAAGGAAATGAGCTTAAGCCTTTTTGGAGCTCTCCTGGGAACAGAAGGAGGTGGGAGACGTCTTGCCTCCTTGCTGGCTCCTCTTGGAGAAGTGCTTATTTCTGGTTCTGGGTCCTTTAGGATGTCTGGGTCCCTTTGGTTGAACACCATCTAATTCTTTTCCTCTATGTCTATTGTTTGTCCTTGGTGCACCAAGTTGTCCATGTATGTCAATTTATGTCTGGGTTTTGCTTCGTTGTTTGAATGTTTTGTGTTTCATGTTTGAAAGAAAAAAAAATGGTTAAAACTTTAAATGCTGGTTGATTCACCCATTGATGTAGTTTTAACTCCTTTCGAGAAAGGAACAAATACAAAGTTTCAATTGGCTTTTGGAGCCTGCATCTGTAGCTAGAAGCCTAAGTCCGCTGAGGAAGCTCCCCAGGGGGCTGGCTAAATGTTTACACTAGCCGATCCTAGAGGCACTAGGAGCTTCTATGGTAATGGAACTGAATTGTTCTCTTAGAAAAATCTTTGACTGGGATTATTGGCCTCACAGGTGACAAGGTGTTTCTCTTAAAACTATAACTAGAAAAGGTAAAAATGGTGATTGGTTTAAATATTAAAGATATGTGTAGCCACTTCAATTTTGTTTCTGATTGGTTTTAAGTGTATAATACCTCTACATTGTCTTGGTTAAAGGTTACTGGCTTTTAAGTTAATGAGTATGGTTAAAAGGTTATAACATTGGTAACATAAAGTTGGCTTAAACCCCATGATAGAGTAATTTTAGACAACACGTGGCATGAGCCAATCCAGGGAAACAGGTCTTAATTGAATAATATTTTAATATAATTTTTATCCTAGAAACCAGACTTATAAAAATTTAGGACAATGTCTCTTTGTTGAGAATTAGAGCCTGCACCATCATCCATTCATATGCAAGAATTGGCGGTCAAACTTTAAAGCATGAGGAATGGACTTGGTTTTGGAGAGACTGGATTTTGGAGAACAGATGGTTTGTTGGAGGTTGAAGTTTTGTTTTCCAAAGTTATGGTTGTGCTCTGGTGTTAAAGGGAAGCTTAAAGATTGTGGTTAAAGATTGCCAGTGTTGCACTGGCTACAGTTTACAGTTTGATCACAGACAGGCTCAAGATTCTAACTCACACATATTTGTAATTAAGAAAAATCAAACAGGTGGAGATTGTTAACAGGATTTACAAAAGGTTGATGAGGCTATAGACACTATTTGTTTACTCAAACTGCTATTTCGAGAAATATATGTAAAATTATTATGGATTTAAGAGATTGTTTTTATGCTGTTTCTTTACATCCTGGTGATTGTAAAAGATTTTCATTTAGTGAGTTTGCTTGTAATTTTGGAAAGCCCATGAAAGTGATACCACTGGAAAGTTTTGCCTTGAATCACTTTTGGCCCTACATTATGTAAAAATTTTCTTTGTCACTGCTTCAATACAAGAAGACTTTGAATTTTTCAGTGCATTATTCATTATATAGACATTTTAATTTTACTACAAGCTTACAATGTGCTTTAAATTTTTGGGAGTAGCTGCTGCTCCAGAAAAGATTCAGTATTTCTTTTCAGTATTTGAGACGTTGGTCAACTAAGAAGAAAGAAAAAATGTTCTAAAATCTGTGCCATGTGGGTTGGCACCCCTTTTCCTTTGGTTCTGAATGGGGCTAGGACAGTGTCAAGGGAGGAGATTCTCAATTGTTCTTCCAGGTCCTATCCTACCGACCAGTTGTTGGGAACAAGAAGATTCTACATGGATTGTTCCTGGTGTGATCCCCATACCTCTGGATAAAGGCTGATTCCCAGTGATACTCTACAGGCATAAAAGAGACTTTGGCATTACTTTCGACAGTCATTGCTGCCATCGCCATTTCAGCCACTACTGCTACAGTGGCCGGTGTGTGGCTATATCTCAGTTGACAGTTGTCGTTGGGACTGTGGGACTATGGATACAGTCTGGAGAAGTCGCACGCCATTGGCTGTGCAGAATAGCATTAATATTCAGATTCAGTCGGTTATTCTTCATCTCAACCAACAAACTGTTCTCAATTGACTTCCTCTGTGAAACCCATGTTATATCTTTGTTCTGACTTTTATCATTTTATGTGTGTAAACCCTGTTAAGGTCCTTAATAGTGGCAAGGCTGTTGGGGATGAATGCTTATCTTGATTGCTCGCTTTTTAGCAGCTGCCCTTGGGCTGTTTTAAGGTACCAACAGATCCAGTATTTGTAAAAAAAAAAAAAAAAAAAAAAAAATTTAATTTAAACAGGTGAAGATTGTTACAAGATTTACAAATGAATAATGATGGCCTTTTTTTGCCAAGCTGCCCGACATCAATGTCGGGCGGGCATGTTGAAAGGTTATGTGAAATGGAAAGATGTGATCACTGGCTTATGGCATGGGCCAGATCCCGTTCTGGCGTGGGCGAGAGGGTCTGTTTGTGTGTTTCCTCAGGACCGGCAAGATCCGTTGTGGGTCCCTGAAAGATTGACCAGGAGGTGCAACAAGAATGAAGATCCTGCTGTTGCTGACACTTCTCTTGGTGTGACCCAAGTGCTGGTCCAAACGGAGCCCCGGTGGGGGATACTATCGATGTTCCCGAGACCCATGCTGATACGTCATGACCGTTAAGCCCACTCCGTTAATTTGTCTAAACAGTTGTTAAGTTATCTTTTGGGTAATTGGACTGAGAATTGATTTTTTAAAGCATCAGCTACGTAGCCATCGCGACCGTGAATTCCACACGCATGGATGCTGGACTGGCTTCGGATTGTCATCTTGGATTGCTGCTGCTGTGAATCATCTAGGGAGTGGGCGGGTATGGGAGCCCTAGCTGACTCTTGCTGCTGGTCTCCCTAGTGAGCCTGTGGTGTTTGTGCAGGATGAGGTTCGACAGAGGCGGCATGCGGCCATGGTCGCAGGCATTTGCAGTCATTGAGGCAGGACAGTCCCCCCAGGCGCTGGCTAACAGTCATATAAGATATATAGCCACCTTACTCTACTGGGCCCCTGTTTCTGGCATATTCCATCGTCCCTGAGCATATCGAGTGACCCTACCAGTGACGGGCAACTTCCCTTCTCACCTAAGACATGGAGCCTTGAGGACGACAAGGTAATCCTACGACGGGTACACGAAGGGACGATCCTAAGACAGGGGGAGTCACCGCGCTCAGTATGTGCCAGTGTCGTCTGGGTGCCAATAAAACAAAAAGGGGGAACTGTAGAGGGCTGCGAGGTCCCGGGCCCTGGGGAGGGCGCCGAATTCTGCCTTCCCCTCATTAAGAAAAACAAGTCCGGTTCCTGCCTTCCCCTCATTAAGAAAAACAAGTCCGGTTCCTGCCATCTGCTCATTGAGAAAAACAAGTCCTTGAGAAAAACAAGTCCTTATTTGGCTGTTCCTGCTTGGCCTGGTCGTTTCCACAAAGTACAACCTATCCCACATGGCTTGCTGGGATTGGCTAGTGCTAGCTATTTAAGTGTGGTGCAGGGATTTCCCGGGGTCAGAAGATTGTATTAAGGTTCCTGAGTAAAACTGCTTGAAGAAGATCTTTGCTGGTCGTGTCTTCCTTGCTGGTCGAGGTTGGGCGCGACACATTACCTCTGAAGGAACAGACATTTAGACTTATCTTCTGGAGCAGGAGAGATGGCTCAGCAGTCAAAAGCTCTCACTGCTCTTGCAGATTCCCTTCCTAACACCCACCCACATGGTGCTTCCCAGCACCTCCATGGCAGCTCACAACAGTCTGCAAAATCTAGCACCAAGAGATCTGACACCCTCCTCTGGTTTCCATGGTCACTGCATGTATATAGCAAGCATGCATACATGTAAATAAACCTAAATAATCATGTACCTAAACAAGCATAGAAAACACTCACCCACCTAAAATGAAAATAAATCTCGAAACTCACCATCTTACATTCACCCAGCCCTCATAACAGCACCGTCTTTCCCAATGTTTCTTCAATTTATTCCTTACCTCACGCTGGTTTCTCTGTCCCAGAACAGTGAACCTAGCTTCGCTCATACCACACCGAGCTTGTACAAATATTTTATTATCTAAATTGTTAATGGAATAATTTCAGTCCACAGGCAGTGTTTTTAAATTAGATGAGACCACAGATAACTTTTGTCACCACTTTCCCTTGAAGCCAGACCCTGATTCCAGGCTGTTAACAGCTGGCTGTTTAGTGTAAACATGGTGCCCTGTAGAGTTGCAACCACCCCTGGGGCTGCTTCTTCCAGTTACTCTACCAAAACAGCTGCCTGCTGGCCCTGGAATTTTACACAGCCTTCCGCCTGTGTTTGTCACTCGTGTATACCCGCTGTTCCTTCTATTGCTGCTGTTGATTTCATTAACTTTTAAAAACCTTGTAAACATTCCGTGTAGAAACGAGGCATATACTTTAGACCCCACGTGAAGCCTACATCCATAGCTGAAGGGAGAAGGAAGCCTGGAGACTAGTGTGTAACCTGGGTGAGGGAAAAAAAAAAAATCCCTTCTTCCCAACTTCCAGCCACTCTAGGATGTATTGCGTGCAAATTCCAGCCAAAGAAAATTGGGTTTCATTTGTTTGGAAAACATAACCTCATTGGCCCAGAGATCTCCATTACTCTGAAAGAAGGAACAGGGTGTGACTTTGAGGAACAAGGGAGCTTAGCTACAGAGCAGAGAGAGATCCTGATCTTAGCCACATGACACACAGAGTCAGACATCTTTAGTGCTGGGTGAACAATTGGAGTCATGTATGCATAGGTCGGGGAATAACAAGGATACAGCAATAAGGTGGCTGCTCCAAGAGGCCACCGACCCCATGATGGAGATGAGACTTCTGGGTGTGATGCAAAACTAAAAGAACATGTTTCATGAGTTTTGCCCCTCAGCTGCTAGAAGTGAACTCGTACCTGTTTCACTGCGTTGAAAAACTATCACAGATGCAGGGCAAATATAGTCTAAGATACCCTGCCTGCTCCGAAATAGATTCCTGGAGGAGGTGAGATTTCAGTTGTAACTTCAACGGTGTTGCCAACTCCAGAATGAAAGCTAGGTGGCTGGAGATGCTATTTCCGGTAGCAGCTTTGGCCCCGCAGCAAATGTTAGGATGGTGGGAAGAAACGCTTGAGGGAGAGCTGAGCAGAAAATTAAATGTTCAGGGGATGTGGGAGGGACTCCTGGATAGTAAAGGCAGAGTGACACAAGAGTGTAAGCTCTTCAACTACAAAGATGAAACTATGGGTGTTGGCATCAGAAGCTGTTTACAGTCAGCCTCTGAGTCACTCTATGACATCATCCCTAGGCAACAAGGACTCTCCTGTGTCTGTTGCCATGGCAACTGCTGCATACTCCCTGCACATACCTCACCTCACCTCACCTGCATCACCTGTGCCTGTGCATGTTACCACCTATGTCACCTATGTCACCTATGTCACAGCCTGGATAAAAGACAGGGACCCCAACCCATCTCCCTCTTTTTTCTCTTCCTCACTTCTACCCCTCTTTCAATAAAGGACCTCTCTCTTAGAAACTGTGCTGGCTTGGCATGATCTATCCAGGAATTGTTTTTAACTAACAATGGGTGCCTGTTGTATACCTGCTGTGGGTTAAAAAGTCCCTTCCTGGAGGCAAGAGGGAGGCCACATGACTGGGAAACACAACACAGGAAGTTGTAAGGTTTAGGAAGTTAACAAAACTTACAAGACTCAGTTTTCTCAGAGAGTTGTAGAGTCATCAGGTTCATGAAAGCCAGCTAAGCAGTAGGCAGTTGCTGGAAAAAGAGGAGAGTCTACTGGAGTGGTGCAGGGAGAAGACTCAATTTTTGTGAGTTAACACCCATGGTGGGCTAGGCTTCTTAGTCGCACAGTTGCCTTTGAGTCACCCTTGCTCCTGAAAATGACCTGATAAGCCCTCTGTTTGCTAGTAGAGACTTAGTTACGATTATTTTTGGTTTTGGTTTGTTTGGTTTCTGTTGCCATTAGTGTTGTTGTTGTTGGGGTTGTTTGTTTGTTTGTTTTTAGGTTCGTTGGTCAGTTTACTTTATCTCAGTCTTGTCTGGCATAGATAGCTGTTTATTCATGACTTCCCAGACACATCAACACTACTGAAAGGACCGAGACACAGAGTCTAAATGATGGCTAAAACTTTTGAATAAACTACTGATGGTACCACCTTGCCATCCCATCACAGCATTGATGAAGCTGAGCCAGAAGCCATGGACCTCTCCATAGTTCAAGTGGCTTGCTGTAGGACTCTGTAAGACCATCTCTCACACGCTGAGTGATAAAACCATTGCAGACCTCTTGACTATGTGCTGGCATTCAGGGCTGCTGAATCTGTCTATCTATCTATCTATCTATCTATCTATCTATCTATCTATCTATCTATCATCTAGCTAGCTAGCTAGCTATCCATCCATCTATCTATCATCAATCTGTCTATCATCTATCTATCTATACATATATTATTTATTGAGGTTATAATTCTATTAAAGCATTTCTCCCTTCCCTTTCCTGCCTCCAAACCCCCTCATATACCACTGTAGGCTTATATTTTTTCAAAACTTACTTTACTTAGGGTTCTTAAGCACTTCAATCTCCCTTCTAGCCCCTACCACCACCACCACCACCAGAGGTAGGGGAGAAAGAAAGTTAATAGGAAAAGGGAGTTTGTGGACCTGTTTGTAGAAGTAGTTCCTTGGGGGCAATTCCACCCTTTGTTGTCAGGATACCAGAAGTCCAGTAAAATAGCAAACAAGAAACCCAAATCAGTAGCGGTGGCACGATGCAGCAAAAACATCAAGGCTCAGCCCAATAGGCACAAGGCAGCAAAAGTGGCCAGAATCAGCCAGAATACCATGAGAACTTCTTTAGTGCACTTCTCTCTATGTATGAAGACCAAGGAAGTCCAGCAAAGACCAGTAAAGCATTGCACAGTATAACAACGTAAGATCATCTTCTCACTGTTTGTGGGTTCTATTTATATTCTTTCTAAATGCCACACAGCCTCTCGAGTGTGTGTTTTTAGAAAAGCATCACGTGCCTTTGAGGAGGCTAAGCCAATTTCATGACAGGCTTCAACTTGGCACACTAGGCCTAAATCTCTGTTTCCAAGAACTGGACAATTCCACACAAGTCCAGGCCTCAGAATCTGCTCTGCCACCTGGCCTGAGGCAAGGTCAGCAGCAGTTTCCAGCCCTCCCCCAGCAACTTTTTAGCCCTCACATCCTGGTAATGGAATGTCCACAGAGATGGACCCAACAGATTAACATCAAGATCACCTAGCCCAGAATTTCATAATGTGCTTTAAATCAGGCCTGCAAGCTCACAGGGTGTCTCTCTATTCTGGTAATGGGAGACCCCAGCATGCTGGACTTCTGCAGACTAAAACACTCTTGCCATTTACATACTATTTGAGAATCATTCTTAGGTGAACATGGAACCTTACACCTACTCATAAGACATCTTCCAGAAAACTATCACATGACAACTGAGTTGTTAAGAAAACAAACAGAAATTTCCACTTCATACTCCTCTCCATTTTCCTTCAAATTCACGGTCTCCTTTTTCTTTCATTGTTATTGCATATACATAAAATCTTCCTGAATATAACCTGTTCAATCCATAAAATGTTAACTCATATGCATGTTTTCAGAGCTGATCATTTGACACTGGACAAACAATTTGGTGTGCTATTCCCTAAGGTCAACCTCTACCACTCTCAGCATTCTCTAGATCTTTGTATAGAGTTTGAGGCCTCGTGAGCTGTTCCCCTAGTGTCCTCTTAGTTCAGCTCATGTTTGGGCCGTCTTGTCAGTGAGGCTTTATAAAATGTAGCTTCTTGTGTTACTAGGAAACATAATCTTTCTGCCCCCTCTTTTGCAATGTTCCCCTAGAGCCTTAGGTACTAGAGTGTTTTATAGATGTATCAATTGAGACCGGGCTACACAACTCTGTATTTTCACTGATTGTGGTTTTCTATAATGGTTTCCTGATTGCCTCAAGTCTTTACAATCTATTAATTACAACAGTTGCCCACGGGTAAAGAATATGTAGTTCTTAAATACTTATTTTCTATTTATTACAAAACTTAGTAGCGATTACTAAGATAACTGAGGACTTAAAAATCTGAGAAAATGGGCAACTATTACTCAGACTTTCAGAAAATACCACATAGTTCCGTGGTTGATTTGGGATTACTATGCTACCTCTAATCTTAATGATATGCTGGGAAGGGCTATAACCAGTTTGAAAGAGAAGCTTCAAGTAGAAACTGAGTTTATTTGAGATAATAATGTGCCATTTCCTAGTTAACTGCCTTTGTTAAATGAGAGCCCTTTTCTGCCTGCGTATCCACGGGGGAAACGATATGGTCTTGCAAATTTAACTAGAGGTCTGGAAATGAGGCTCAGTTGGTAGAGAGCTTGCAATGGGCTGTCCCTAAAGAGGAGCAGGTGTGAGCATTGAAAATGTGGTTCACTTGTATTATCTCCCATTGGGAAATGTTCACTGATTCTCACACTATCAGCCTTACATCTTGATTAGAGAAGAAAAAGCTGACATAGGCTTTTGTAGGCCCTCCATTCCTGAGTGTGGAACCTGGCAGCTCTGTCTGCAAGCTCAGGCATGGTGTAGTGTGTATCTGGGCTGGAGAGTTGTGAACCCCAGGGCAACCCAAAGGGATGCTGCAGAGGATCCCACAGAACCTCCACAACAGCAAGCTAGAAATCTGCTGACCTGATAGAGGAAAGACAGCCAGCCCACCAGGAAAGCAGTGGCGGGAATTTAATGTCTCGGGTCTCAGAGAAGAAAATATTCCTAATCTGAAATCTTTTTAAGAAAAGAAATGTATTCCATTTCTACAGAAACCTGGGCGACTCACCAACTAACCCTTCGCTGATATATTCATTTCCTTAAGATTAAACGATGTAAGTTTTCCTCCTGAGATATTTAATGGAGGCAAAAATCATGAAACTTTTTCAAGTAGTTGAAGGAGAGAGATGCTCTAGGCAGCTCCACAAGTCTCTTTTGTTAAAGCTCTGTACATATTGTCCCAATCTTGAAACATAGGCTACAGTATGTGAGAATAAAGTTCAGTAGGAGTTATCTTCAGATCCCCCACTGGAAAACCTCATAGGAAGTCTTTGTTGTGTTTTCATTTAGCAGGTAATATTTCTTGGTCTTGTTCCAAATATTTTAAAAGAAGCAGACAGTTTATTCCTCCAGTGCTGACGTGGTCTCTCGGCTTGCATGTTTATAGGTTCTGCTTGCTCTAAGAGGCTGGATTTGGAGGGTTCAAGGCAGGAGAGAGACAGAGTGATTTCATGTCAAGGTGAAGGAAACACAAAGTGGAAACGACAAAGGGACCAGCCAAGTCTTTGGTGTAGAACCTTCCATGTTGCTTTCCTGGACATGTGTGAATCTTTTCCGTAAGAAAGCAGGACGTTGGAAAACTTGCTCAGGCTACAGACAGATGAGATATTTGCTCAGTAGTCTGAAAAGCTGAACAACTTACTGGGGATAATATCAGAAAAGCCACCAATAAGTGCATCGACTCATTTTGAAGGGAAGGGGTTAACGGGTTGGAAAGCTATCTGCTGTTTGTGATAAGGAAAGGCCACACAGACAGGGGAAAAAATAAGCAGGTTCAGACCAGGCCTGGATTGTAGTTCACACACCCACAGGAAAAGCTGGATGTCACATTCCTATCTTTCCTTGGTCCATAAAGTATGGCGAAGGTCACCGTTTTTCCAATCACACTTCCACCGTGTATTTCACAGCATCATTAGGTAATCAGTTTCTAGAATGTTCTCCCCAGACTAGGGCTCAGCATCTAAGATGGTCTCCTGGGTTAGTACATCATTTTCCAAGGTGGTCTCTCTGACATGACTCCAAGATTAACTCTTGTACCTCAAGAACCCAACCTCTCTTGGCCTTCCCCCACCCCTTTCTTTTCTACCCTGCACCATGGGAAACATGGTTGTTAGAACCTAAGCCTAAGTCATTCTTCGTCCATAACTAAACTTAGGTTCCTGCTTCTCTTTTGCCTTTCAGGAGGCTCTCTGCCTCACTTTGTCTGACTTACTCTTTGAACCTCAGCTTCTAAAACTCAAAAGGAGATACTTATTCTTTACCAACTTCATAGTACCCCATTGTCTACATCTTAACTCCAGGCCCACCAAGTCACATGCCATTCTATCACTATGTGTCACTGGATGGGCTGACCTTTAACTTCCCTGAGGATAGGGGGCAGAAATTTTTATCCCTGGACTGACATGGAGCTGTTTGTAACTGAATAAGAATGAATGAAACTAAAGCGTGTACAGAAAGATCCAGCACATCAAACCAAGAACTTAGGGTTGACCTTAAAACTATCTGAGTTAACTCAGGGCCCTTACATGAGAAGTAGGGTAACCAGGGTACTAGCAACAAAGTCAGTTTCCAAAGATGCTTCTGATGCATAAATGTGTAAAGGAGTGGTCAACAGCACACACACACACACACACACACACACACACACACACACACACACACACCATAGATCAGAGGCTTCATATCAATCATGGCAGGAATTTTCAAATACTAGAAAGTAGAGTCAACAGAAAGTCAAAGCTGGTAGTCACTAGATATGGACGAGATGAGAATGCCCTCAGATAGGCCAGTCATGGAATCCCTGGGCTCCTGTGCAGACCAGGACAGATACAGGTTTCCTTGCTGTGTTGCCCTAGGCTGGGGACTCACTTCTCTCCCTTGTCTCATAACAGGAATTAGAGGACATGGGTGCATCTAAGCACAGATCTTTGTCACCCTGTGGGATAGCTGTGTTGGTAAGGTGCAGACTCCACACACTGACTTTAGCACATCTGTTCCAAGATTATTTCCTAGCACCAGCATTCTGAAACTTAGGCTGGGGAATGGAGTCCTCGGAAAGAAATCCTCCTTTCTCCCTGGGTAGTTACACAACTAGATTGTGTCAGGATGAATCCCAGACCTCTGACCCTCCCATGATGTCATCACCATGAAGAAGGGTCTCTGGGTGCTACTATCTGAATCTTTTCAACCGAGCTGTGATAGACTTCAGGAGCCCCTGTATTGCTTCAGTTCAGTTCTTTAGCAAAGGTGAAGTTGGCGTGCTTGAGGATGTTCTGTGACAACAGGTCAGCTCAGGTCTACAAAACTCCCAAAGGTAACTGTTGCCAGTCATGAGGTGGACCTGAGCACTGACATTATTAGCATTAACACAGAATCAATTCAAGTCTGCAGCAACCCAGGTCATCCCGGCTCACTGGCCTTAGCAGGATCTTGGCTTGTCAAGGCACCAGAGAAAGCCATGTCCTAAGTCCATCTTGCTGTGCATATCTTCAAGCACTTCTTCAGTTCTGAGAGTACCTACAGAGCAGATACAACTACCAACAGGTAGAAGAACACTGGCTCCTTTATAGCCCGCTCTCAAGTTGGAGAGCGCCAACCGAATACTACTACGGTCCCCTTCTGTGTAAATATCTTACCCCAAAGCAAGATGCTATGACCCAGAACATCAGAGGTCATTGTTCGCATCAGTGATGTCCCTCATGCAGAGATGTATTTCTTGCCATCCCATTCCAGACACTTAACCCATCTGTGGAAATGAACACATGCTTGCAGAATTCAGTGAACACTGCAATTACTGACGCTAACAGCTGCTGTTACTTCCAGATGTTTTCGCCTTCCTCGCTGAATCAATACAATTCATTGAGACATATACTTCACGATGCTACTGAGTTAGCAGGTGAGTCTCTGGCATAGGAAGTAGAGAAACAAAGATTGTTAGCGGCCCTTCATTTTCTGGGAGCAGCCGTGGCTGTCAGGTTATGGGTGATGTTTCAATACAAGCTCGGGGCTCCTTCAAGTCTTGAATTACCGCAGTTCCAGAGTGAATGCAGCCTAATTATATCACCGTCTCGAGATGTTCTCCACAATAACTCACACAACTGTCATCACAACTGACAGCAAGTTTTCAAATAAAGGTTAATGAGTACAAAAATGATGAGAATCCGTAGCAGAGCCAACAGTGCAGCAGAGTATGCTAGGGGCCTGGTGGCCTAATTGCCTTTAAACTTCTACACAGGTGAATACAATTACTGAGTCTTTTTTGCTGCCTCTGTCTATGATGATGGTGTCCTTATTACTTTCAAACGCCAAGAAAAATTATATTCCAGGTTAAGTTTCTGTCTCGGTTATGATTGATAACTCCATCATTTCCGATATGGAAATCTGACATCCAAACCCTGCATATCATGTCTCCTGGTCTCTAAAATGTGAAATTGATGACTCATTCTGGAGCATGGCATGTAGGGCTATTTTCGCCTCTCCAAAACAAAATATATTGTCAAGAGCTTACTATTTTTCTCATACCAATCAATTTCGACCCTAAGAATTTCTGCTTAAAGAACCCAAGGGAAAAATAGTGCAGGAACTTCTACACAGGCAGCAGGACCCTGTCAAAGCCATCTCCATGCTGAAACATTAACACCTCCTCCCCAGATGTAGAAAACAGGTCTACCCTGTGTGAGTGATAGATTCTGCTCAGGGAACTAATCTCAGACTACCGTGGTCCTTTTCTGTTGGATATCAATTTCTTGTAAGAATAAGAAATGGATTACTTTAGACACAAGATCTGTCTTCTAAGAGTGGTACTAATTAATCCAAGAAAACCAGACTTGCTGTAATGAAAATCAATGAACGCTACCTAAGAACTACAGAGCCAGGGATTGGATTTGTCCAGTATTTCCTTGTTACATTGAGCAGACTCTCTAGTTCCTGTTCCATAATCAATTATGAATCCCATGGCTTACTCATAAACTCAGTGTGAGCCTGCAGAGTGTGTGTGTGTTTTATAGCGTATCTGTAGGGATAGCTCCTTTTTGTTTAATAATTGGAAAGGGATTCCTTCAATGTATAGCTCAAATACACATGTAGAATATTTGCCTGTAAGTATGAGGATTTAAAATAAATCCCCTAAATCAATAATGGGATTGTATAGCTAAAATGGAAGATAATATACTTTGAAGTATGATAGGCTTTGAAGATAATATTCTTGACTCATTCAGCTAATGTCACTGAACAGCACCTTCATCTATTCTGCGGCTCTATCACAGTGAACACAGAGCAGTAAACATTTTATTTCCTTCATTTCTGGTGATTGTACACTCAAGATCAAGTTACAGCCATCTTCGGTAGCCAATGAGGACACAATCTCAGGATAGCACCCTGGAAGCCATATCCTCATGGACAGGAAGGCAAAGAACAGTAGGGCACAAACAGATGCCACTAGTAACACAACTAGCCTAAAATAAATGCCAAGTGTTCCCAAGACACACACAAATAATTATAAAGGATTCTAAGTAATAATGCATAAGTGTCCACAGCACATGTATAGGTGGCCATAATGTGTGTATTGCAGGTTCATGTAAGGAGGAAGAAACGAAACCATAGAACAGAGAAAGGGATAGCTATTTTTGTGTCATAGATCTGGCCTGGAATCCTGATTTCATTATACTAGTTTTTAACAGTATTTGAGCACACTTCACATCTTTAAAAAGGTGTGATGTTTGTCATCTGTAGGAGCTCTCTGGTAGAAACTCAGGGGTCACTTATATATTCTATCATATCATCTGTGAACAACAATACTTTTCCCCTTTCCAATTTGTATCCCGATGATCTCCTTTAGTTGTATTATTGCTCTAGCTAGAATTTCAAGTACTATGTTGAATATGTGGGGAAAGAGGAGGCAGCCTTCTCTTATCCCTAATTTAATTGGAATTGCTTTAAGTTTCTCTTCATTTAATTGGCTTGCTGCATATTGATTTTATTGTGTTTAGGTATGTACCTTGTATCCCTGATCTCTCTAAGACTTTTGACATGAAGACTTAAACATGAATTTTGTCAGAAGAGCTTTTTGGTATCCAATGAGGTGATCACATAATTGATTTCTTTCAGTTTGTTTATATGGTAGATTACATTGGTAGATTTTCATATTTTGAAACATTCCTGCATCTGGAAGGTGAAGCCTACTTGATAATGGTGGATGGCCTTTTAAATGTGTTCTTGGATTCGATTTATGAATACTTTATTGAATATTCTTGCATCAAAGTTCATAAGGAAAATTGGTCTAAAATTTTCTTTCTTTGTTGAGTTTTTGTGTGGTTTAGGTATCACAGTGACTATGGCCTCATAGAATGAGTTTGGCAATTTTCCTTCTGTTTCTAATTTGTGGAATAGTTTGAGAAGTATTGGTATTACCTCATCTTTGAAAGTCTGGTAGAATTTTGCACTGGTCCTGAGCTTGCTTTTTTTTTCTTTTTTCTTTTTTTTTCCAAAGACTTTTAATAACTGCTTCTATTTCCTTATGTGTTATGGGTTGCTTAAATACTTTACCTGGTCTTGAGTAGTGTCTATCTAGAAAAGCATCCATTTTGAACTCCTATAGCTGATAAACATCTTCATCAAAGTGGCTGGATAAAAAATTAACTTGAAGAAATAAATGAGCTGAGAATGAAATTAGGGAAACAACACCCTTTACAATAGTCACAAATAATATAAAATATCTTGCTGTAACTCTAACCAAGCAAATGAAAATCTGTATGACAAGAACTTAAAGTCTCTGAAGAAAGAAACTGAGGAAGATATCAGAAGATGGAAAGATCCCCATGCTCATGGATCAGTAGGATTAACATAGTTAAAAAGGCCATCTTACCAAAATCAGACTACAGAGGTAATGCAATTCCCACCAGACCAACACAATTTTTTACAGCCCTTCAAAGAACAATTCTCACCTTCATATTGAAAAACAAAAATCCCAGGATAGCTAACACAATCCAGAACAATAAAAAAAACTCCTGGAGATATTGCCATCCCTGATCTCAAGCTGTATTGCAGAGTATTAGTAATGATAAAAAAACAAACAAACAAACAAACACCTGGTATTAGTATAAAGACAGACATGTTGATCAATGGAATGGAATCAAAGACTGAAAAAAGCACACATACTTACAGATATTTGATTTTTGACAAAGAAGGCAAAACCATACAACAGAGAGAAAAAGCATTTCTGCCCATGGCACTGATCTAACTGGGTATCTGCATGTAGAAGAATATAAATACATCTATATTTATCACCCTACACAAAACTCAAGTCCGAGTGGTTCAAAGACCTCAAGATAAAGCCAGATATACTAAATCTGATAGAAGAAAAAGTGGGGAATAGCTTTGTACACATTGCTTTAGGAGACAACTTCCTGAACAGAACATCAATGGCTCAGGCTCTAAGATCAACAATTAATAAATGAGACCTCATAAAACTGAAAAGCATTTGTTAGGCAAAGGATACTGCCAACGGGACAAAATGGCAGCCTACAGATTGGGAAAAGATCCTCACCAATGTTAAATCCAACATAGGGCTAAAATCAAAAATGTATAAAGAACTCAAGAAGTTAGACACTGACAAATCAAATAACCCAATTTAAAAAATGGAATGGTACAGAGCTAACCAGAGAATTCTTAGCAGGAGCATCTTGCATGGCTGAGAAGCACTTGAAGAAATTTTCGCTACCCTTATTCATCAGGTAAACGCAAGTCAAAATGGCTAAGATAAAAACCTCAAGGAGCAGCACATCCTGGTGAAGATGTGGGTCAAGGGGGAGACTTCCTCACTGCTGGTGGGAGTGCAAACTTGTACAACCACTTCAGAAATCAATGTGGTGGTTTCTCAGCAAACAGAACAGTTTTATCTCAAGACCTAGCAATACCACTCCTGAGCATATACCCCACTATACCCCAAAAAGATGCCCCACTATACCACAGGGACATTTGCTCAACTATATTCATGGCAGCTTTATTTGTAAAATCAGAAATTGGAAACAACCTAAATGTCCCTCAACTGAAGAATGGATACAGAAAATGTGGTACATCTACATAGTAGAATACTATTCAGCTATTAAAAGTAAAGACATTATGAATTTTGCAGGCAAATGGAGGGAACTCGAGAATATCATCCTGAGTGAGGTAACTCAGAGCCAGAAAGACACATATGGTATGTACTCACTTATAAGTAGACATTAGCCATAAAGTACAGGATAACCATACTACAATACATAGACCCAAAAGAGACTGGGTAATAACGAGGGCTCAAGGAAGGATGCATGAGTCTCACTCAGAAGAAGAAATTGGTCATCAGAGGTGGATGGGGAGAGGGAACTGGGTAAGAAAGGAGATGAGCAGGGGAGTGGGGATGGTGAACAGGTGTAGGGAGAGGCTGGACAGGGCTGTGAGTAAGAATGGAAATTGGGAGTGGTATCTCTGGGATTAGCTGGAGGTCTAGGGCAGGGGGTGGGGAGGGGGAGCTAAGATTCCAGCAAGAGAGAGATCGTAAGACTGAAGAGCTACCTCCTGTCGCCAAGCAGGACTTCCAGGGGGGAGAGGCATCAATCCACCCACAAAACCTTCAACCCAAAATGTGCCTTGCCTACAAGATGAGGAGGGACAAAGACGGAGCAGAGAATGGGGGAACAGCCAAGCAATGACTGTCCCAGATTGAGACACATCCCATGTGAGACAGCCAACCCCTGATACTATTAATGATCCTCTGCTATGATTGCAGACAGGAGCCTAGCATACCTGCTCCTTAGAGGCTTCACCCAGCAGTGAATGGAGGCAGGTGCATAGCACCAAGGGGAGCTCAGGGAGTCTTGTGGAAGTGTTGGGGAGAGAACTGAGCAAGCCTGAGGGGTCAAGAAGACCTAGAGTCTACTTACTTGGACCCATGTGGGCTCACAGAGACTAGACCACCAACTAGGGAGCATGCAATGACTAGACCTAGGCTCCCTAGATATCTGTAGCGAATGGACATCTTGGTCTTTAGGTGGGACCCCTAACAAGTGGAGCTGTCTTTGTCTGCAGCCTGCCACTGGATCACCCACCTCCTATCTGGACTACCTGGTTGGGCCTCAATGAACCTCTCAGTAGGAGAGGCCTAGCTCTGCTGAGACTAGATGTCCTGAAGGGGAGAGGATGAAAGAGAGAGGGATTTTGTGAGGGTGGGACTGGGAGGAGAGGAGGAAACTGTGATCAAAGTGTAAAGTGAATTAAAAAATAAATTATTGGCGAAAAAAAGGTGTAGCATTTGGCCAGGAGATAAGCCTGTGGGAAACTTCCTATACGTGGCCCAGAGTCCCCCTGAGAAGAAGCTTTCGTGGTATTAGAAGATACTATGCAAGCTTCCAAGGGAGGGAGGCAACCAACAGCCTTACCCAGCTATGATGCCTAGGAACCACATGGATGGCCAGCATGGCACCTAAGGATGCAGTAGTGCCACACGCACTGACCTGGTAACCAATGTAACTCTACCTAAGACCTGCCCAATAAGAGTCACACTACGCTTGGTACTGAAAATCCATCTAGCAAATTACTAACAGTGAAATGATGGTTACTGGAGAAACCTACAACCATTAATATACTAAACCAGCATTATTCCTTGTCCTTACAGTCACAGATAAATATAGTCTTCACCACTCATCAAGAAAACGTCTTTGCAGCAGACACACTGTTACAGAAAATGACAGGCAATAAAAATGCGGAGTTACAGAGTCCATCCCCCAAGGACCCAAAATACTCCCATACCTAAGGCTCAGAGAACACTGAGGAAGGGGAGTAGGAAGACTGTAAGAGCCAGAGAATCCGGGAGTTTTCTATGTGGTTGGGTCTCCTGGTAACATCAGAAGCTACACTCCCAAAGTCTCACGACTTCCCGAACATGAGCTGCACAAGGATGACGCCAATAAACAAGCCAAACTAGGCAGAGAAAAACCTGTGAGTTCTCAACCCTACACAAAGAACTACAGCAACCCAGGAAAGCTAGGGATAGGAGCGAGCTCAACTGTAGGGAAGAACACAGTGATGGGTTGTCCAGGGCACAGTGGTCAGCCCCAAAAACATGCATAGAGGTAGTGTCATATGGACCAGACAGGTTATATTTAGGAATGCATATGTATACATAGTCATATATGCAAACAATGACCACTAGTTTAATGGCCATGAATTTGAAAGACAGTGGGGAGGAGCATATGCAGGGCTTAGATGGTGGAAAGTAAAGGGAAAAATTTTCATAACCAAATTATATTTTCAAAAAAATTTTTAAGTATCTGACACGCAGACATGATGATCTGTGTTCAGTCCTTGGAATCCACATAAAGCCGGATATAGTTGGGGCATCTGAAATTCAGTGCCTGCAGGAAATGGGAGACAGAAATGGGGAGAATTACGTGGGAGCTGGCCTGGTGCACGAAGTGAGGCAATATAAACCAAGAGACAGAATGCCTCAAAACAAACAAACAAACCTACTGTGTGCTGTGTTAGTGAAATTATATGGTAAATGAACTATAGTGTGGTGAAACTGTTCAAAACAAAAGAAATCCTCATTTGTGTGGATGGTTAGAAAAAATACGGACATTTCTGGATATCTGACTTGCCAAAAAAAGGAAGAAGAGGAAGAGGAAGGATGGAGGGAGGAGGGAAGGAAGGCAGGCAGGAAGAGAGACAGAGGGACAGAGGGCGGGCGGGCGGGCGGGCGGGGCGGGCAGGCGGGCGAGGCGGGCGAGGCAGGGCGGGCGGGCGGGCGAGGCGGGGCGAGGCGAGGCGAGGCGAGGCGGACAGTCTTCTGACTGCCTCACAAGATCCACAGTGGCACTGGGCACACCTGCACAGGCTTGCACACGGAGGCACAGGAAGATGCATCCACGTGAACAAGCACGCACAGCATGTCCTCCTGATCACACTGTGAGCTCCTATCGAGATATCAAGTACTGCGTTTCGTAGACCCTGTCATGTAATGTCATTCTTTTTTATTGATAAGGGCAGCTCCTTTTTAAACTCTGTGCAGTTCCCCTCCTCACACTTCTTTTTTTTTTCTGTAAATGCATAAGTGATGAAATTTTTCTTTGACTTTGAAATTGATTAGTCATCCATATAAACATGCAGAAGACTGATCACTGGAGCTGACTCCAAGGATTCTAGCGTGCAGTCCTTTGGCCAACCCATTATTTATGGACAATTGAGAGCACTACAAGCCACCTTTACAGGTTGGCAACCCCACGCTACAACCTTAACCCCAAGTCAGAATGGCATGCTCTTTGCTGTAAGGACGTTGGAAATTTCTAGACCCCTTGTTTGTATTTTATTGGCTCATTCTAAAAGCTAGGGGAAAATGGCTGCTTCAAAGCCTCTTATTTTTCTATCATGTTTTATCACAGTGTTAAGGGGGCATTGCCAGGTTTTCTGGGACATGACAACTGTGAAGAAGAATTAAGAGGAATACGTTGAAGACTTTTAAGCATTTTAAAATCTGATGTCAGAGAAAACGGCATTAGGACCCATTCTTTTAAACTTTTCAATTTAAAAGTATCGGTACTCATCTGACCTCATAATTGTGTATTTCAATCAAATGACTTGTTTTGCTTAGGATGGCAGATGGCTGGGAAGTGTTAAAAAGGGCTATATCAATCAACCTTAGAACCATCTACAGGACTCAGAATACAGAGTCATCACCTCTCGTCTGAGTGTTCAGATGGTAGGTTAAAACTTTATAGTGGAGGGAGTAGCATTCAATTTATAGGGTAATATTTGGAATTAAATTCATCCTCTCTCTAAAACCATCACAAGTTAATATCCTGAGCATTTCAGCTATTTCCACAGTTCTTCTGTCTGCAGAGCCGGAGAGCCAAGGTCTCCAACACTTGCTGTCTGCAGCGGGGCTTATCAGACCCTCTGCTCTGTGTGCATACTGTTTGGTCATGTGGGTCACTTCCTATAGGTTAAAATGAAGGTGCTATAGGCCAGAAATGAAGTTTTTGCTGGGAAAAGGGCTGCTTCTCTTTCTTGTGCCTGCTACAGTGAACACACACCTTTAGACAGGTGACATTTCATACTTCACAAACTATGGTTCATCGGCAAACCATAACCTAAGGTCAGCAGCAAGGATTGGAAGGACACATGCCTATCCTCTGACAGCAGTGGCTATGGTTTGAACCTGAAATGTTCCTTGAAGAGTCATGTGCCAAAGGTTTGGTTACCAGTTATGGTAGTTTGAATAGGTATAGCCCCCATAGACTCATGTGTTTGACCACTCGGCCGATTAATAGGAGAAGGTATAGCCTTGATGGAGGAAGTGTATCACTGTGGAGGTGGGTTTTGAGGGCTTCTATGCAAAAGCTACACCCAGTGGAGCACACAATCTCCTGCTGCTGCCTGCAGACCAAGATGTGAACTCGCGACTCTTCCAGGAACATATCCGCCTGCACGCTGCCATGTTTCCCACCATGATGATAATGGACTAAACCTCTGAAACTATAAGCCAGCCCCAATGAAGTGCTTTCTTTTGTGAGAGTTGCTGTCATCATGGAGTCCGTTCAAAGCAAAGAAATCTTAACTAAGACACGAGCTGATGAGATTTTGTAAGATGATTAAGTCCTAAGGGTTTCAACTTCCTCAGTGCATTCATAACATAGTAGCTTCAGTTGGAGGTGATGGGAAGTTGGAAATGGACCCTAATTTTAGGAAGTAGGTCACTGGGGTGGTGGCAATAAATATTTTCTTTGACCTCAGATTCTCCCTTAGCCTCTTTGCTTCCTGCTACCTCAGTGGGGAAAGCTTTGCTCCTCACTGTAAAGCTATGCCTAGACTTAGACCCATAGCAATAGACCAGGCAACCGTGGACTGAAACATGAGCCAAAATTAACCTTTCCACCTTTAACTTGCCTGTCTCGGTTATTTTGTTAGAGCCATGGAGAGCTGACCAGTGTCAGCACCTTGGAACGTTCTTCATTGTTTTAGGGAAGACACATAGTTCTATATGATTGGAATTTTCTGTTGTGACCATGTTCATCTTGTTCTGTATTGTCTGAGATTAAACTCAGGGCCTCAGGCATATTGGGCAAGTGCTTTTCTACTAAACCACATCTCCTGCCTGTTCTCTATTTTTATTTCAACGAAGGTGTTACAAAGTAGCTCAGGCAGGTCTTGAACTTGTGGCCTTCCTGTTTCTGTGTACGGGATAGCTGGACTGGACATGCATACCTGCACCACCAGGCATTGCCTCTATGTGTATATTTAATTAACACAATGCAAAATACGAAAGGGAAAGTATGTTTGCCCTGACTGTTGGGGAAGTTGGGAGCAGTAGGTTTGTTCTCAGAGAAGCATTATCTCTCTCTCATTTGCCTGTCTAGAAAACCATGCTAAGAGACAGCATGTGTCAGGTCACAGGAGAGAGTTTTAAGTCCAGGCACAGTCTTCCTTCATACTCCGAACTCCTAGGACACATTCCTATTTCTAATACCCACTTCCCCCCCATGCCCAGGGCTCCTTCCTTCCTAGGCCTCAGCTATTTGTGTATCGTCCTATGGTCCCCCTTCCTTGCAAGCATGCACTGATTTTACAACCTCCATCCATCTCCTACGTCCCATCTATCTGCAGTCTGGCACACTTCATTATTCTTCATCAAGGAGCAATATCCATTGCCATGGATAGCAATAACATTCCCATGGAAACTACTCAGCCTCTCAACACAAATGGACCAGTGCAGCATCTCTGTTCCTCACTAGGATGAAGCGCTTTTCCTGTCCCTAGAGGAAGGTTGCCCCCACCCAACCTCCCATCAGTGCTCAGTGACTATTCATCGGACTCCCCTTTCTCTTCAGATATTAAATGGTTCCTCATCCCTCTCATCACACAAAGACTCTCTCTCTCATCTTTTATCCAATCAACTTTTGCCTACCACCCACTTTTCTCCTGTTTCATTATCTAGTTGATGTTTTTGTTACTATTGTTTTGTGTTATTATTTGCATATACAAGCACAGGTGCCCCTACATTCCCACATCCATACACATGTGTACACATGCTTACCACCGTAGACTCATACATGCACACACACCCATACACACACATACACACATGTGCACATGTAAACTCACACATGCACATACCCACCCATACTTACATATTCAGACTCACACATGCACACACATGCTTACCATTGTAGAGTCACACACACACACACACACACACTCATATAATGTCATACATACACATACCTGCATTGTCATTCAGACTCACACATGCACATATACACACATACATCTATCTTTTTTCTACGTTTACTGTTCTCAAATGCTCACTTCTTGAGAGAGAGAGAGACAGAGACAGAGACAGACAGAGAGAGACAGAGAGACAAAGAGACAGAGAGACGGAGAGAAAGACAGAGAGACAGAGACAGAGACAGAGACAGAAGTATACATTTTTAATTCAACCTGGGGTTTCTACCCTGCCTTGATCACTTAGCTCCTGGATAAGACACACACAACCTTTTATTTACAATATGCCTTAAATAGCATAAGAGCTGGGCAGATATCTATCCTTTATGCTATTAGAATTACTTCCTATCAATAAATCTGAGTTACTATTATGCTTCATCTGGACTGTTCTTATCTCCAATGGGCTAGCCCTCAGGTTCATGTTCTCTCGACTCCTAACCCATGGTGTCTCTCTCTCTTCCTCCTTACCTTCTTCTCTCTTCAAGCTTCTCCTCTGAGCCCCCAGATTCAGGAACCCTGAAACCCACCTATGTCTCTTCTGCCTAGCTATTGGCTGTCAGCATCTTTATTCACCAATCAGAAATAACTTGGGGGCAAGCTCCCGTAGCTTCACTTGGATTTACATGCAGACTCTCTTGTTTCTGATGCAACCAGGTCTTGGGGGCTGCATTTAGCATAATATGCAGCAAAAGACTAAACTTCAATAATTCTCCTTTTTAGCACAATGAAAGGTTCCTTTTCTCTCACACATAAATTGAATACAGTTATAAAATTATGAAAATTCTAAGGTATCATATACATTTATGATGTTCAGTCCATTATATTTGACAATTTAGATAAAGTTTTTCATCATCTTTACCATCCTAAAACCATCTTTTCAAATCCTAAACAACTTAAGTTTAATCGTGAGACTATAGTTATCTGGTCTTCAACCCCATCAGAGATTTGGGGAAGAATAAATATTGAGTATGCTATTCAGGAAGCATAGGGATGCAGCGTCTGGAACTTATAAAAATAACAGAGGTAGCTTACCTCCTGGACAAGATAGGAAAGGAAAACAAGAAAAGGAAAGGAGAGAAAAGATCAGGATAACACATAAGTGATGTCTGATGACAGATGACCAACAATAGATCAATGATCAATGTATGATAGATAGGTGAGATATGTAAGCAAAGCACTGCTCACACATACTCAAACAACACATTCATGCAGTGAGAGGAGTATTGTAAGGCCCTGCTTCCTATGACAGCAGAACTATCAAGTTTGAGCTTTTAAAATGATGCTGAGCCTCAAAAACAAAAACAAAAACAAAACCTTAAGTACTTCTCCCAAGTTCTCAAGGCAGAAAGTTTCCTTCCTTCAGAAACCTCATACTTTGCTCTGACGTGTTGTCCTGAGTCCATAAGCTCACGTGTTGTACAGGACACTGCCTTGCTCAATCAAGTGATTTCAAGGGACTCTACAACAGATAAGAACAGTTGTCTACTTACAAAGAGGGTTAAGCGTACCCCTACTTGAGATAACTGTTCTCTTATGTATGTGAATTTTTCTTGCCATGACTTCAAGACCTGAAGTCAAATGACATCTCCAATATCTTCAAGTCTATCTGTTGCCACGTAAGACTCTTTTTAAAAATATAGTCATGTATTTGCATTAAATAAAGCCTCTCCTTTGGGCTGCCATTTGAGGCATGCCACTCCCTACTTTGTGTTTTGAAATGCATCTCTACTAGAAAAGATCATCTTGTTAAATTATGATTTCTCTAGGAGCTACAAAAAAAGCAAAAGGGGAATAAGCTGCATCTGTGGATGGCAGACCATGGGGTCACTGAGCAGGGACTCCTCTCCACTGATTTTCTATTGCTGTACATCCAGGCTGCTGGCAGAGGTTTGAAAGTTCCATCCCTGCATGGTCATCTCTCACAATTTGCTCATGTCACAGCATCCCTGACCATAGGAAATAACGTGCTTGTTTTCCTTCTTAAAAACACAGAGCAATCCACGAACAATTTGGGAGGTGCTTAAGCAAAATGGAAAGGGTAGACAGTAAGAGTTTAGGCCATTTTAGGAACTCAGATTCATGCTGGTGATAGGCATCAAATGCACAAGGAAGTGTACATGTCCTCACGGTGACCCGGCTTATCCAATGACTCTTTATTCAGTCAAAAGGAATTCTATTCTCACTTGATATCTAGTAGCCTGTCAGTAAAACACACACACAGAGGGGGGGAGGAAGAGGGAGAGGAAGAGGGAGAGGAAGAGGGAGAGGAAGAGGGAGAGGGAGAGGGAGGGAGAGGGAGAGGGAGAGGGAGAGGGAGAGGAGAGGAGAGGAGAGAGAGAGAGAGAGAGAGAGAGAGAGAGAGAGAGACAGACAGACAGGCAGAGATAGTGAGAAACAAAGAGACAGAAAGACAAAAGAGACAGAGACAGACAAGGACAGGACAGAAACAGAGTAACAGAAATAGACAGAGATAGAGACAGAGAGAATCCTTCCTTATCCCTGTTTAAGAACAAATAGAAGTTGGTCTCTTTGAAATGATACACTTGGTGTTCGTTTGCATTTTTCATTGACTGACCTCGTGGTCGTATTTTATCATCTGTTGTTTCGTGGCAGAAAGGATTCCAGCTACTGGCTGCATTGAGAGAAAATACCTTTTTATACTTGTTTAAAAGCAACAGCCCAAAGTTGACATTTCCAGTTCACACTATGAAGGTAAATTCTTATTTATCTTATTTAAGTTGATGTTAACAGTTTATGCAATTTGTGATATTTGGGGGAAATCTGTCTCTGCTGCGGTTTGACGACATGGAAGGCCACTCTCACTAATTCATTAGTTACTGTTTTCCCCAGTCTAATCTTTTTGTAAAAACAGTCTCTCCATGGTTTGGGGGTGAAATGTCCCCCACAGGCTTAGGGAGGTTATGGAACCTTTCGGAGGTAGAGCCTTGCCTTAGAAAGAATGTTTGCTCAGCATGAACTTGGAAGGTCTTTAACTCCACGTACAGTACATTTCCTTCTCTGCTTCCTGTATGTGGATGAACGTGATTACCCAGTTTCCTGCTCCTCCCACCGTGCCTCCCCTGTCTGTTGCTATGTTTCCCCTTCCATCCTGGACTGTATCTCTCTGGAACTGGAAGATACTGGAAGATACAACAACCCTCCTAACCCCACCCCCCAAAGTTGCTTTATGCTGGTATTTCTTACCACAGCAACAGAAAGAGCACTAAAACAGTCATACTCCTTTTAAATTCCACGAACCCACAGATATTTAAACATGGAAGGCATGACGCACGGTGAGCACCCTCTGTGAGCATACAGATGGTTTTCAACACGCCAAGGCCCCGTAGCAGACAACAGTGAGGTCATCTGATCCAGGTTAGTGCTGGCACTGTCCACCCAGAAGTAGGGTCAGGCTCACAGATTGGGTCTCTGTACCCAAGACTGCCCTCACCCCATCATTTTAGATACCAGTGTCCTGGGTTACTTTACACAAGCTTTCGGCAACCGCTTTATTATGATTCCCACAGGCTGCTCCTTGGTTTGATCACAGAACTCAGGTAAAGAGTTATTACTGGAGAGAGATGTCCCAGAGAAGTCACATAGGCCAGGGCCAGGGCCATCTGTGTGTTTCGTTTGTTTGTTTGTGTTTGTTTCATTTTCATGTGTAAGAGAAGGGAGTTCACTACCATGAGAAACCCTTTTATTATTTAATACTAAAGTTTATTGAGGTACTGAATATAATTTGGTCAAAAGTGATTTATTTTGGGGGGATCTATAATGATTTATATACTATATAATGAGCTATATGTAGATATATAGAATTTACTCAGTGCCCTTTCCTTCCTGCCTGGCTAGGATACTATAATCTCTAATTATTGATCCTGTAGCCCCTGCAGAGTTCCCAAACTCCTTCTGGTTCCTCTGCTCAAGGCCCAGCCAAACTGCAAAGGGTCCTCTGGGTATCTTAGAACCCTGCTCTTCGATGAGAACCAGCCAGCACCATGGAAACAGCATTCATTTGCCCATGGCTCCCTTCTTGAGAGTCCTTCTCTCTAAAGTCTTGGCCAGCTCAGTCCCACTTACATGGTTGTCCGTTGACTTCTGAAGGTTTTGTGGCTGTTGTTGTTAGCTCGTTTTCCGGGCGGACTGAGAGAGAGACTGTATTGCTCTCTGCACCAACAGCTTCATGGGAATAAGAAATGCAACTTCTAATCATAGAACTTTCATGATTATGTTAACGATTTCATTATCTTTGCGTTAAAAAAAATTATGAGATCCAATCATATTTCATCTTAACCCGCTTCTCCCAGCACCTGACAGTGGGTCTGAATGTGAGGGTAACTTCACAGCAAGCCGGGGAATCATGAAGACAGATAGCTCCATTTAACAGGGTTGAGCGTGCTGGCAAAACGCCCTTGCTTTGACTCTTCTTCATTTCCCCCAAAGAAAGAATAAATTACACATTTAGATGTGTGCTTGGTCCGCATCGTTCTGGAAGATACTTGAGTGGCAAGCCCTTGATGCTGAATCTAAAGGGATCTTATGTGATGCCTGGGTTTTAGTGGGCTAAATGACACAATTTCCAAGATCATTTGTCTTTAAAAATCTATATGATAAAAGATGTTAAAATGACCAAATGCAGCCCATAAAAAAAAATCATGTTCATTTCACCCCGAAACCCTATGACTATAGACTTGAAGGTTTTATTTATTTATTTATTTTTGAACTCTTAACTTTCAAGGGTCTTCAAATGATTTTAGCCAATTTATAATATAGGTACCTAGACTGGAAATACCCCAGATCTAATAAAAATATTATAAAGGTAAAAGACTCCTGCTGGACAAGGATTAATAAGCTTTAAGGATGTATCTTATTTCTTTTGAGATAAAAATAAATTTTAAGTGGAAATCGCAAGATCACCCAGCAGGACCACTGGGATGGCTTTTTAAAGCACCCTGAAGTTCACCAGGAATCCAGGATGCTGGGGTGCAAGCTGAGTTGCACATCTATTTAAAGACCCTCTATTTAGATAAAGCCTTGCTTTGAGAGCAATGTCTGTGGAATGTCCTCCACCCAGGGCTAATGTCCTTCGTGTATTTTCTCGTTTTAGGACCTCAACATGATATAAGCTTCCCCTGCCCAATCATTTCATTTCTTGGTTTTTGATTCCTTTTAAGTCTTATTAAGAAGTGCTTTGCATTCCTCATAATATTCCCACTGACTGTGTGCACCCAGATTTCTGCATTCTCACACAGTTATATATCCCACACCACAACCAATCACTGAATATTGATATTCTGTAGGCTCTTGACCCCACCTACGTCTCTCAGTTTTCTCTTTCCCTAGCTCTGCCTTTTACCTCACAAGAGGCAGAGATTGTACACCCTGTGCCCTTCGTGACCATTATCTTTGCCTGACATAGTCTCTCAAAGGTTTTCCAAGTCACAGCATCTTTCAATAACCCACTTTATCTTATTGTTAAATAATATTCTGTCGTGTAGACATACACATTTTATTCATCTGCCCGAAAGGGCCGTTGCAGTGATTTTCAGTTCTTGACTAGTATGAGCAAGATTGCTTTGAACATCTGCCCGTGAGGTTTTTGCCTCGATACAGCTTCTTTTTATCAGGATGTGCACCCAGGAACTGATTGCACAGTGAGTCTGCCTGACAATTCATGGGTTTGCCATGCCTTCCTAAAGTGTCTACATCTACACCATATGACATCCCCAACAGTATATAAGGGCTGCAATTACTCCATATTTTTATCCACGCTGCTCAGCTAGTCTGGGTGTTAGTCACAGCCATGCCAGCAGATGCGAAGTGATGTGGTGAATTCACTGAAGGTCTGATTCTCACTTTTCTGATAGAGATGTTTACCATCGTCAAGTGTTTATCAGCCATTCACATATCTGCTTAGGGGATATCTATTCAGATCTTGTGTCTCTTAAGTATAATTCTGACATGCATAACATTTATGTAACAGATAGCATAATAATTTAATGATCCTTGTGAATGGGGTTGCTCTAGTCAAAGGTGTGATGCAAGCAATAGCTGTCCCTGAATGCCCTCGAGTTCATTCCTGTCTCCGTCTTCCTCTTTCACCTTCTCTCCTTAGGGTAATCATGTCAACATTTTCTTCCTCAGATGCTTTGTCTCAGCATGTCTTTAATATGCACAAAGCCCATGGTCTAGCTTTATGAAGACTAGGAACTATGAGAATGGAGCAGGAGAGACGGCTTGGTACTAGAGACTGTTCTCTTGCAAAGGACCCGAAGTCTATTCCCAACAGCCATGTCCAGTGGCTGACAACTGTAAGTCCTAACTCCCATTGTCTATTCCAGCCCAGCCTCCACAGGCACTGAAACTCTCTCTCTCTCTCTCTCTCTCTCTCTCTCTCTCTCTCTCTCTCACACACACACACACACACACACACACACACACAGTTATATTTTTTAAAAATGGGATTATAAACTTTTGCTCGTTAAATGGCATTTTTCCAACACTCGTCGTTATTTTGATGTTTATCCACACTTGATGCTGTAGCTGTTAGGTGGGTGGGTGGTGTCATACCTTGCAGAAGGAGGTGTTGTTTCCCTAATTGGTTCTTGACTGTGTTAATAAAAAGGGTGGAAGCCAATTGCTGGGCTAAAGGAAAAATGCGGGAGTTCCAGGTCTCAGGAAAAGAGAAGGGACACAGAGAAAGGGGAATTTGGACCAGGCTTAGAGATGAGGAGAAAGCTGCAGTCATGTAGGTCTTGGGGCACCTAGAATTTGTAGCCTACCCTGGAAGCAGGGGCCAAGGAGGTTGGAGGGAGCATGCCAACAGGATTAGGGCAGGAAATTCTTCCTCCCAGCCATTGAGTTATCTGGCTAGTTTTAAAACAGTAAAACTGCCTAGTGTTTTCTATCCACGGAGCTAAAGTGGGCAGGAAGAGAAAGAGGGCAGCCAGGCCAGTTGTTGGTGGCTTGGCAAAGCTGGCCAGGAGGGGCTGGGGGAGCAATCACAGCTCCCAGGAAAAACAGCCAGCCGACCTTTGGCGAAGCTGAAGTGAGACCAATGGAGGCTGATCACAGAGCCTAGCCAGGAGTGTGGGCAGAGCTCCCGGGAAGGAGGAAGCCTGAATTTTTAAAATTTCAGGCAACAAGACCTTTCTTGTTCCTGTATATATTCCTCTAGGCCACTGGGAAGCTGTCTGATGATGGCCTGTATACTGGTCCCTTCCATCCAACATGTTTGTCTCTATTGTCAAAACTCCGTGAAACAGCATCTCACCAGAAATCGATTTTCTGTAGCCTACTTGCTAAAACAATATTTATTTGTATGGGGGCATGTTCATGTGTGTGCAGGTACAAGAACATGTATGTGCCTGTACAAGTGGAAGCCAGGGGACAATCTCAGCTGTTGTCCCTCAGAGGCTGTCCACCTTGTTTGGAGACAGGATTTCTCACATGCTGGTGGCCATGAGCCTTAGGAATCAGCCTGTCTCTCCTCACCAGAGCTGGGACTGCAAGGGAAAGGCAGAATGCCCACCTTTCTTTCCACATGGGTTCTGGGGTCAAATTCATGTTCTTAGGCTGGAGCGAGTTCCTCAGCCTCCAAACACAGAATTAAACACGGCCCAGCTTCCGTTCTCACCACTCATGGTGTAGACGAACATTCTGCATAGACAGATTGCCCTCTGGGTTTCAGGTTTTACTAGCCTGTCTTGACTTTTCTTTACTTAATTGTAACAATTTTTTAAGGTGTAATATGTTTTACTATACAGGTAACAAATAAAAGCTTTTTATACCTATAAATTATCTACATTATAGCAGTCTTTCTTTACCCTGATGTAACTGTTCTGTTTCACTTGATACAATGTGTTTTTAAATGTTGCCTCTTTAGCTGTCTTCAGACACACCAGAAGAGGGTTGCTGGGATTTGAACTCAGGACTTCTGGAAGAACAGTCAGCGCTCTTAACCACTGAGGCACCTCTCCAGCCCTCTTTTTTTGAGTTATTTGTTTTGTTTTGTTTTGTTTTGTTTTGTTTTGTTTTGTTTTAAGACAGGGTTTTTCTGTGTAGCTGTCAGTGTCAAGGAACTCCTACTCACAGATATCTGCTGGCCTCTGTCTCTGCCTCTGCCTCTCTGCCTCTCTCTCTGCCTCTCCTCTGCCTCTCTCTCTGCCTCTCTGCCTCTCCTCTGCCTCTCTCTCTGCCTCTCTGCCTCTCCTCTGCCTCTCTCTCTCTGCCTCTCTGCCTCTCTGCCTCTCTGCCTCTCTGCCTCTCTGCCTCTCTGCCTCTCTGCCTCCGCCTCCCAAGTGCTAGGATTAAAGGTGTGTGCTAGCACCTCCTGGCATGTATTGCCTTTCTTAGAATCTTGAATCTGCCATCACCAGTTCTTGTTGGTACCTTGAAGAGGGCTGTGTGCTTCTGCCTTTCGTTGAAAAATGGCTTCTCCCTTGGTGGTGGCTGTCTGTACCATCACCACAGCACACGGTGACTCTCTGCTCCCTAAGCATGTTCCTGGACTGTCAGTGACAGGTTCTGTAATCCTTGTCTTATCCTATTTACCAGAATTGCTTAGGTGATTTTCAGCCCTTTACACTGTGTACATTTTAGAATCTACATACATGTTTTATGTCCTTGTTTACTATTACATAGCACCCAAGGCTATATGCCTTATAAGAAAACAGGTCTACTTGGTTCACAGGAGCATACATTGGAAGTCTAAACTGCCTAGCAAAGACCTGTTTAGCTTCCTTGCTTCATTGTAGATAGCATTGAGGAGAGAGAGGTGAAAAATATCACCTCTCAAAAGAAGAAAGCAGAGGGGTACCCTTAGGTGACCTAAGGAACCCACACCTACTTCCACCTCTTTAAGTCCCCACCATCTCCCAATATTACCACTCTGAGGACCAAGTCACCAGCATTTGAATGTTTGCAGGGAGAAACACATTAGACCATATGCAAACATAACACCAGGTATTAAGGAAAATATAGCTTAAATTTTAATTAATCTCTGTATAACTGGGAGAAATTCTGAGAGCCCTGTAGATTTAGAAATTAACCACATTTGGGCCCAGACTCCCCTTGACCGCAGCATCCTTCAGTGCTTTTTAACAACGTCCACCATGTTGATACCCAGTTTTGAACATGTACTGTTAATTTTATGTTTAAATCCTCGATGATGTGAATGCTATTTTAGCTACTTCTGAGTTTGGTGGGTTTGAAAGGTTCCCCAGGTAACCTAACAGGAGGGGGCTGAACCAGCAGACACGCTGCTTTGTCCCTTATTTAAGAAGATGCCTCTCTATCTTCTGTAGAACCGGTTGGTTTTATCATCAGCTTTTTTGGGGTTAAGGAAGCCCTTGATACTAGAAGTTCCTCTGAATGGATCGACGCATGCCACATCGTGTTCCCTTCTCAAATCGGGTAGTGAGTTCAATACCATCTAATGTTTTCCCTCCTAATCTCCTATCTCCCCGTGAAGAAACAAAATGAACTTGAAAAGTCCGTGGTTCGAGTCCAATGTTGACTTCTTCAGAACAACAAGACTCTATGTCTGAATTTCGAGAGTGTCCCGGCATTTCGTTCCCACCAGCTGTCCCCGTGTCTTTGGCATCCACACTGTCCCAGTTCAGTGACTTAGGGAAGTAAAATGTCCCCTCTGTTCTTGCCTCTGTGTTCGGGGAAGTTTGGGTTTGTCTTTGAAGGCTCGGTGGAAGCCATCCGTAAAATTCTCTGAGTGTGGTTGCACTCGCCTGTAAAATTATCTGGGGCTGGGAAATCCCCCCGGGAACCCTTTAAACCACTAACTTCATTCCTTTAATAAGATTATTTAGACCTCCACAGTCTTAAATCACTGGTGGCAGGGTTTTCCACTTAATAACTTCAAAACCTTTGTAAAGATTTGTACTTTATCTGACATTTATAAAATAAGGAATTGTACCTTATATTATGAGCAATTAACATACTATTACTCATTTCCTGAATTTTAATATCTGTTACTCCTCCATCAAAACTTGTTTTGATGCTATCGTCTCTGCTTCCTTTTTTATTTCTTCTTTGTTGTATTTACCAAGTTATGTTTCTCTTATCTATTTTGAAGACTGGGACTTGCTGGTCCTCAGACGGGCCTGTGAGATTTTAAGGACTTTGTCATTTTAACCGCCTTCTTTTACGGCTGTCCCCCTCCTTTTCTTACACCTTTACACTTAACGTTTTATTCTGCCTTTGTTTTTTTAATGTGTAAGATTTCCATAATTTCAGCTTTCCAGTGGCTTCACCCATTTTTGCCTTCTGTTTAGTCTAAAATTTTATTGTTTTCGGTAAATGTAGAAAATAACAGATGTCTCTGTGACATTTTCACACATAAATCTCATTACACCTGGCTCCCCTCCTCCTTCTTTAAGCTCTTTGAGAGTTGGTGGTCTCCATCCTTTCCTTACACACACACACACACACGCACGCACACGCGCACACACACACGCACACACGCACACACACACACACACACGCACACACACACACACACACGCACGCACGCACGCATGCACACACACTCACACACACACACACACACGCACACGCACACACACACACCCATACATACACACACACACACACACACACACGCACGCACACACACACACGGCCCCAGCCTGTTGCCCTCTCTTGATATCCTTCATTGTCTTTAAACCCCATCCTCCCTGGCACATCCATCTTCCTCTATTTTATTTCGTATGAATATTTTTAATCTAGAATCTGCATGTGAGATTTTCGCACCTAACACACCCTTTGTCTGATGCCCTGGGGAAGGATTCTGAGAGGGAAAAGAACAGAGGCCAAGATGAGGATCAGAGAAAAGCATAATTAAGAGCAAAGCCTGAGAGGATGCAAGTCCAGCGATGAGAGGGCCGTCCGTCTGACTGTGTGTCAGGCGATGAGAGGGCCGTCCATCTGACTGTGTGTCAGGCAATGAAAGGGCTGTCCATCTGACTGTGTGTCAGGCAATGAGAGGGCTGTCCGTCTGACTGTGTGTCAGGCGATGAAAGGACTGTCCATCTGACTGTGTGTCAGGCAATAAGAGGGCTGTCCGTCTGACTGTGTGTCAGGCAATGAGAGGGCTGTCCTTCTGACTGTGTGTCAGGCAATGAGAGGGCTGTCCGTCTGACTGTGTCACGTGATGAGAGGGCCGTCCATCTGACTGTGTGTCAGGCAATGAGAGGGCTGTCATCCTGACTATGTGTCAGGCAATGAGAGGGCTGTCATCCTGACTGTGTGTCAGGCAACGAGAGGGCTGTCCTTCTGACTGTATGTCAGGCAATGAGAGGGCTGTCTATCTGACTGTCAGGTGATGAGAGGGCCGTCCATCTGCCTGTCTGTCAGGTGATGAGAGGGCTGTCTGTCCGACTATGTGTCAGACAATGAGAGGGCTGTCTATCTGACTGTGTGTCAGGTGATGAGAGGGCTGTCTGTGTGTCAGGCAATGAGAGGGCTGTCTATCTGACTGTGTGTCAGGCAATGAGAGGGCTGTCTATCTGACTGTGTGTCAGGTGATGAGAGGGTTGTCTCTCTGTGTGTCAGGCAATGAGAGGGCTGTCTATCTGACTGTGTGTCAGGCAATGAGAGGGCTGTCTATCTGACTGTCTGTCAGGTGATGAGAGGGCTGTCTGTCCGACTATGTGTCAGACAATGAGAGGGCTGTCTATCTGACTGTGTGTCAGGTGATGAGAGGGCTGTCTGTGTGTCAGGCAATGAGAGGGCTGTCTATCTGACTGTGTGTCAGGCGATGAGAGGGCTGTCTGTCTGACTGTGTGTCAGGCTCTCTGTGTGTCAGGCAATGAGAGGGCTGTCTATCTGACTGTGTGTCAGGTGATGAGAGGGTTGTCTCTCTGTGTGTCAGGCAATGAGAGGGCTGTCTATCTGACTGTGTGTCAGGAGATGAGAGGGCTGTCCGTCTGACTGTCTGTCAGGTGATGAGAGGGCTGTCTGTGTGTCAGGCAATGAGAGGGCTGTCTATCTGACTGTGTGTCAGGTGATGAGAGGGCGGTCTGTCTGACTGTGTGTCAGGAGATGAGAGGACTGTCCGTCTGCCTGTCTGTCAGGAGATGAGAGGGCTGTCCATCTGATTGTATTCCAGGGGCCTGGTTGTGAATCTTGTGAGTCCAGCTACCTCTGTGCTGTATGGAAAGTTGAGCAGCCACAGCCCAGCCCCTGGCACTTGCTTCTCTCCTGAACACAGGGTCATGAGATGTGACCCTGTTCATTTTAATGAATTGTGCAGCATCGGAGACTGTGGAGAAGAAAAGGCAGAGCACAGAATTCAAGACAAAGCTCCATTGAGCTCTCTAATTAGAGAGACCATCAGAACTTTCTGGAATCTGACTGAGAGGCAGAGGCTTGCTCTGAGGTCCCCGTCTAAAACTAATTCACAAGAACATTCACAACAAGACTGTTTGACTGGTTCGAGAAAAGACAAATAAAAAAGCAAACAGCTAATAATCACGACTGCTGAACCAATCTGAGGGTGATCTCCCCTCTCTAAGGCTCACGGGCTTTTTCCTCCCATGTAGCCAATTAGTAGCACTAATGGGACAAGACTCAGATTAATTACCACAGAAGCCAACCCCTAATGCGTTCCTTCAGTTATTCTCAGCAGCCTGCCTGTCAAGCAGGCTTTAAGAGCATCAAGGAAACATAAGGCAGATCGATCTGGACAACGAATCCTCCTCCTTTATGGCATCCACCTCTGGCGCGTGTGAGAAAGGCTGGACCAGGCCAGCAGCCATTGCACACTCAGGAGGAGGGGAGTAGATAACAGGAGAGATCAATTAGCTATAAAATGACCTCTGCCACTTACAGCGATTGTTTTAGCCTTAGTGAGAGCTAAACAGAGTAAATTGCAATTTTGCAAGTGATGTTTCTGTGAGTGTATGTCTGTCCCGTGTGCAAATGCTTGCTTGGGTGTATGTGTGCATTCATGTGAATGTGCATACATATGGGGAAGCATGTAGAGGCTAGAGATCAACTTCAGGTGCAGTTTCTCAACAGCCACGCACATTCATTGTGGAGAAGGCTCTCTCACCTGGGACTCATGGATCAGGTCAAGCAAACCTAAGGATCCAACTGGCACTGCCTCCAACCCCTGGCCTTGGGACCTCTTTCCAGCTACCTCATGCCGTGTGTGCACTCCACCTCATGCCCTCTGTGAACCCCACCTCTTGAGTGCGTGTGCGGAATGGCTCCAAAGCCTGGAAACCACACCCACTGGGGCTCTGTGTACTCAGAGTCCCAAAGGCCAACAAAACAGATCTCAAGGAGGGCTGCCTGCCTGGTGACTAGAGTTACAAGGCGGAGATCCACAGTGTCAAGGCTCCTGGGCATAACTCCTTCCTGAAAATGGCATCTGGGGCCAAGTGCAATTGTTCATTTTGAGCAGAATCCTAACGTGTTTCCGGGCTTCTGTGGCCCAAGTCTATGCTCATTAGGAAGCAAAGTGGCCTACCTTGTAGACCACACCCATCATGCACAAACACGTTAGATCGTTTAGTCTCGGGATTTTATGGCCCAGAGACACCAAGTCTGTCTCCAGCTCCCTGAATGCAGTGGTCACAGTGCTGGCCTTTTAAAAAGATTTGTCTTATTATTTCTATGTAGGCGGGCGTGTTCGCATGAGTTGATATATGCCACAGGCACTCAGGATCCCAAAGAGGCCAGAAGAAGGAGCCAAATCCCCTGGAGCTGGAATTACAGACAGTTTTGAGCTGCCGCGTGCCAGACATGCTGAGCCATCTCTCCAGCCTCAGTGCTGGAGAAAGGATGTTTTGTAGAAAGAATGCAAAGTCATTTAAACTTTTAACCATACAGACCTAAAATGTCTCATTGTATTGTTGTTGTTGTCCAGGATGTTGAAGTATTTTGAGCGTTTCCTGGATTGCTCTGGTCTTCCGGAGAAGCCTGACTTGGCTGGGCTTCGGCGAGCCCAGATACCTGGATTTGGGACCCAGAGGTTCCCAGGGTGGACAACCGCCCACTTCGCTCACTAGAGCTGTACAATGACTGAAGGAACTTAATTTGCAAGCTTCCAAAACGATTTTTTTTTTTAAAGGAAAGGAAAGCAAAGCAAAGAAGAGAAGAGAAGAAAGAAGAGGGCATGGGGTAGTATCACGACTTTAAAGGCAGCTTCCCTTTCAGCTGCATTCTCACAGCGCCATCTGCTGGGCGACTGGAATAGAGGTATCATTTGAGAAGGTGGGGGAAAATCCTGGGAAGACTGATTCTGAGAAATGGAAAAGCACCGCAGAAGGCACTTTGTACCTCATCTCCGCATCCTGACTCAAGAAAATGGGGTTCCACGAGTGTAGCTGATCACAGTTCTATTTGGATGAGAAAATGCCCAGTAGATGGGGAAATACCCGCAGAAGTCAAATACAGAGCCCTCCTTTCAAAATGGAGAAACCAGCGGGATTGGGGATTTAGCTCAGTGGTAGAGCGCTTGCCTAGCAGGCGCAAGGCCCTGGGTTCGGTCCCCAGCTCAGAAAAAAAAAAAAGAAAAAAAAAAGTCATATGGGCAAAATGGAGAAACCAGAAAGGGGGAACTCTACTATTTTCAGAACTGCTTTAGGGGACATTACAATTCTTGTAAACGTGGCATAAAACAGCAGTCACTCACAGCTGCATGCTGCTTTTGAGTAAGTGCTGGGTTTTGAAGACCCTGAAGGAAATTCAGAGGGATGTGGGAAGCCCCGTCGCGTTGATGGGCCATGCCGTAACTGCACCCATCTAAGGTGGAGTTATCTACGCCGGGGACTCAGCGACTATTTTTATCCACTGCAAACCTTCCCTTGGCCTGTGTGTCTTTATGCAAAACACACGACTTTCTGAAATGTCCTCTGCAAGTTCACGGCAGTCCGACCCTTGTCATTGGACAGTTTCCGGGTGTTTCTGATGCCTAAGGAACAGGACTACTACAGCCATCTGGTAAGGGTCCCTCCTACACCCTACCTCTCTCGGGACAGGATCTGACACCCGCCCTGCATGTCTTGGATTTTGCAAGAATAGGTGAACACCTTTTAATTCCTGAGATGACTCTGCCTAGCACACACTGTTTAATTGCTTTCACAAGAAAGGCAGAGTCAATATGGATGCTTAATTCTGATGTTCCAAACGCATGTCACGTGAAGTTGAAGATGCCATTAGCCTGTTGCTACATTCCAGTGAAGTGTCCCTGTGTAGTCTTTCCGTTGCTCTGCACACGTCTATGTCATTGTCACTGCATGCCACAACACGGGTGCCATGGTGGGCCTGAGGAATCTTGAGCCAGTAATGGAAGCACTGTATGTGGAAAATAAGAAAATTGTTTCCACCGTATGACTGAAGGCTCCTGAAACAACAAAGAAAGGTTTCCTACCCACAACAGGACATCATGCTGACCCAGAGCACTGCCACCTCGGTCTCTGCGGCAGGTAGAGACCTGTCACCGCTGCTTAGAGTTCTCAAACACTGTCTTAGAAGCAAAACAGTGCTTTCAAACTAAGAGGAAACTGAGAACTAGGGGAAAAAAAACTATAGTGTTGTGGCAAATATCATTTGAGGGTTTCTACCCCACCCTAGATCCTCTAGTTTCCAAATAGTTGCCAAGTTTCTTCTGGGCTGCTCCTACTCTAATAGACTGGCCCTCACACCCCATCTCACCATGGCTTATTTCTCCTTCCTCCTCCCTTCCCCCCCCTCCCCTCCTTCTCTTCCCCCTCCTCCTTCTTCCTCCTCCTCCCTCCTCCTTCCTCCTCCTCCTCCTCCTCTCTCTTCCTCTCTCTCTCTCTCTCTCAGACCCTAAGGTCAGGAAGCAAAGTCCAGCCTACCTCTCATCTACCCAGCTACAGGCTGTAGGTATCTTTATTAACCAATAGCTTTAAGGAGCAAGGTTTACACAACAAAAGTTGTTATACTGAGAACTCACTCATCTTGAGGCAAGCAGACCTTGGGATACAGAATTTGGCATTACACAGCAACAGACCAAACCTCAACATCACAGCTGCTTGTGGTCTCCTTGCTCTTGAAGATTGTCAGCCAATTTGGTCCCCGAGGGTGGTGGGATCAGAGACATCAAAACAGGGAGTTCAGAAGCCTCATGAGTAAATGACCACACCAGGACCACTTGTCAGTGGCAGATCAACTTAGGGTAATCAAAAGCTTATAATGTTTTGGGAGACTGAGAGTAGGGACATCCAGGATGGGAAAAGGTCGGTGGCTGGGGGCTTGGGGTACCTAGAATGCCTCATTAGCGTGGGGAAGCATTTCGGGAACCTCAGGTGCTGACTGAACAAGTTTTGTCAGGAGAAAGGAAATGGGTCCCATAAACTAATTGAGGCTACATTACACCCCTCCTCCAGTAGAGGTGACACTCCTCTGGTAGAGGTGAGTGTGGGGGCTTAGAATTCCCCTACAAGGGCAGGGAAGGAGAAACTCTGATAACAAAGAGAGTCCTCCATTACTCACCAAGCCCCAGAAGGCTCTCCAGTCAATGGTAGACATTGACCTTAATTAGCCAAGCTTTCCCACTGCTGCTAATACACTCAAGGTGTTGGGGGCTAACGTACTGCCTCTGCCAGTCTCACTCTCAGGTTCTCCTCAATTCCTTAGTCCCTGTTTCATGAGCAAGCACCTCCCATGGCTTAATGGGTTGTTGTGCTCTGAACAATTCTGAGGACCTCACAAAAACTCCACCTATCTATTCAATGGGATCCTAAGTGCACATCAGCCGTCCCTCCACATTCTCAGTGGGCTCCCGTAGGGAAACGGAGCTTGCCAGGAACATTTCAAAGAAACGATTAAAACCCGTCACATTTTAAAAGTGCACCACAAGCACAAGTCTTATGTTCATAGGAAGGTAAAAGGAAGATACCCAAAAATTTGAAGTGTCTTTGAGCTGAAGGCCTTAGTCAAAAGAGGAGCTGCATTCATAAGTTGGTGACAAAGGCATGCTGTCCTGTGGCTTCTCACATAAATAAGTTTCACATGGCAGAAGATCAAGGAAAGCCTCAAAAATGGTGCTGACTTTTGGGGGAATCACAGAGAGGAGCCTTTCCTGGTGACGCTCTTGTGGGAATGGCTTCAGAGGCTCCTCAGATGGAGTCATGCTCTGCAGAGGGATGATCTTACAGGTCATCCAGGTCTCAGCTCCTGCCCAGAGACACTGGGCTTCTGTCACATGGGCTGTGACCAGCCACCTGCCACCACTCACGGACAGGACCGATGTCCCTGTCTAGCACTAGACGGCAAGGAATGTCAGATGCCTCTGAGCTCTGCAGCCTAGAGACGATTTTGCAGCTACACTGGCTGCATAGAACAGTAGTGCAGCCACTGCCACGTGCTGGACAGCCAGCCTCACAACACAGGAGGCTGCAAAGGTAGAAACAGGCACCTTGTGTCCCAGAAAGCTTAAAGAAATACCCTAATCCTACAATTGAATACCATGAATTTTTATCTCCAATAATTCCCCCAGTCCAGGCTTTGAATAGTTGATAGTTCCAGACCGGGTTTTCATTCAAATAAAACCCACGAGAACATACAGAGTGAAGGAACACACAGACCCCGTAGGATACCTGCAGGCAGGAATCATGGCTGAAGAACCTGAAGAGCACCTTCCCATGGACTTTATCTTCTTGGCCCTTCTCCCGTAGATTCCTCAACAAAATGCAGTTCCATCCTGCGTCCCGACAAGGCCAGGACAAACCCCACGATGCATCTTCATCTGGGACTCTTTCCCTTTTGATAGGCTATTGGTGCGTATGTTCTGAGGAAGTATAGCTTAGCCCTTTTATAGAATTTAAATTCAATTCTACCAGTTACCTCACTTTGTATGATCAACCCTCCCAGCCCCCAAACAGTGTTGGGTTGGTTTCAGAACAGAGTTCAGTGACTGTTCAGGAGTGAGACTTACCAGGGGCTCAGAAAACTTAATCATACATCTACCTGGACACAGTCCTGCAGTGGGGGGACCCATCTTAGGAATGTACTTTCAAAGCTGGGGCAGCAACTAGAAGTTCATGGAAATGTCACGCCTGCCTGTCTGCTATTGTGAGCAGTCCCTGAGAAAACAGGGCACCAGATTGAAAAACATACAGGTCAGTGGCCCTTTCAAAATTATCAAAGGACGTAAATTAAAGAAGAAAATGCTTTCAAAAAGGCAGGCAACTCTCAAATAAACATCTGGGCTGCTCTGCCGGCTTTTCACTTGCTTTGTAATCCCAATTGTCCTCGCCACTGTCCCTCAAAATCCACCTTCCACTGCCCCAAATGAACTCACTGATCCCAACACACCCCAGGGGAGTTTGTGGCTTTTTTCCCCATTGTGGTAAAATAACACCAGTGAAGTGTCTGCCATGTGCAGAGACCTCACGTATAGTACACCACAATGCTACCAGCACCGAACAACTCTGTATGGTTCTACATTTATACTCTGACCTCTGAACCCCTTCACTATCTGTTCCCATGCCAACCCCATAACCCTTGTAACTACCAATAAAATTTTAGCTCCTAACAATGACCGCTCTCCTGCTTCAGAGGAGGGAAGTCACAAGTATTTGCCCCTTGTGCCTAGTTTACGATCACCCCAGTATAATGGCCTCAGGGTTCAGCCATACATCAGAATTTCTCAACTCTCTCAAAGGTGAATAGTATTTTATTCTACCTGGGTACCATATCTGTTCATCAAGCCATCAAGGGATGTTTGCTGAGAACCAGCCTCAACTTGGAAGAGGGTCCTGAGGAAGGCATGTTTGGGAGCAGGGAATGACTCTGAATCAGTGAAGAATGCAAGCGGACAGCTCTGTTTTCTGCTTGGATAGCTCTCTGTTTGAGATGGCTCTGCCTTACAGACCAAAGCCCAGTCTTTTATTTTTCACAAGCTATTTCCTTAGGAATTGCATATCAATTCAATCATTTACCCCAGGTTCCCTTTTGATTATCTCATAAATCAGCATTTTATGACCTTAGTCCCTCAACTCTAAAGACCAAAGCTGCTGAGTTCTGCTGCTTGCTGGAGCTGGAACATAGCCCATTGTTCTATTGCTCTAACACCAGCTTTCTGTTTTCTCATTCCTTCACTCCCTAAGCTTGGCTCTCATAGAACCTTGAACCTGAATTCTGGGATTAAAGTTGTGTGCCTCCACTCCCGGACCTAAGTTTTTCTTCATCTAGAAATTCCTCTGTCCCAGGCTAATTTTGAATTCAGATATCTGCTTGTCTTTGTCTCCTGGGATTAAAGGTGTATAGCACCATGCCTGGGCCTAAGCTTTTTGTGGCCACTATTCCGCAAGATGTAGATCAAAAGCCCATGCCTTACAGCCTCAAGGTCTAGGTCACAGGTATGCCCTCCATTTGTGATTAAATTTCATTACAGATTAAAATTCCAAACTATTCCTTGTTCAGCTACAAACACAAACAATAAGCTTAGCTGGGTGAGATCTTGCCCTGAGATCAGCACTCCCTAAATCTCTTTATCTCCTTCCTTAATATCTCTCTGACAAAGCTGGCTCATTGGTGCAGCTGCCTCTGTTCTTTCAGGTCCATTAAGCCCCTTGTACAATTCATATTGTACTCTATTGCATAATTGAGAAATCCTATAAAGAACATTTCTTACTTTGAGTTATAGATTCTTGAACTCATGTTTTCAGAATTCTTTCCCACAGCCTTAAGGGCTCTCCTGAAGGTCGCAGCAATACCATTTTGCTGAGGAACAACAGGCACATTATTACTTCCTGGAATTGTGCTGTTTTTGATTATCATGGAGTCATTAACCTTAGTAGGGGACCATTCCCCAAAGGAGGAACATAAAGTTTTAAATATATGTACACACACACACACACACACACACACACACACACACACGCCTTATGCCTACAGCCACCATCAACACTGAAGAAGATCCAGGCCCTGCTGGCTCTGCTCCAGGGGTGGAAACTTTGTCACACCTCCCCTTCCGAAGCCATGCTGGATCTGGCAGATGTTTGTGTTTCTCCTGCATCTTTGTCACTGAGAGTGTGTTTGCTGTGAGACTAGCAAGGGTCTTTACAACAGGTGGTGCTTAGCTTTTATCTACACACAAGTGATCTTCATAGCATGTGCAAATTTGAAATGACAATCACATGTATTCCAGCAACGACACAATAAAATCATTGAAGACCTCATGAAAGCAAAAGATGCCATTTGTAAGTCTAAGAATGTGAGCTTAAACCAGGGCAGTATCAACCCACTGTGAACAGAACTTGCTATGAAAAGAAGCAACTGAACCCAGGATTCACAGGTGAAGACTGTAGGACAGATCTGCCTCAGCCTGAGCCCTGCTTCAGCAATCAAGGGCACAAAGGAGCTATAACAGTCCCCTCTCTGAAAGCCTGAAATCTGGGGGAAATGAGAATTTCTGTAAAATGTTGACCCCTGTGACACTGGAAGGCCCCTCTGGAGGAGACAGGTATTCTGAGATGGCTCCTGAGGTAGGTAGGGGTAGGAGTCACACAGGAGAAAAGAAATGCACATCTGTTTCACATAGAAATGGAATGTGCAAGGCTATAACCATAAAACAGCAAAGCAAGCTTGAAAAAAGTTAAATGTGGCTATTGGAAGAACAAAATGGAGTGAAAGGATGTTTCCATACATGTGGACACCAAAGACAGTGCAGGAGACATTGGCTTTAGTCATGGTGGTGTGGAGGCCACAGGACTACATGAGCCTGGGAGGCTCAGAATGAGATCTCCATTTAGAAACAGTCTTTCTACACTATGGAGAGTGCTAGGGACAGTAAGGGTAGAGATGGCTACAGTTTCAAAGGAATGAGGGAGGGTCACATAGACACTTGAAGGAGACAGGGATCTGATAGAGACAAGGGCATGAAGCAGGTTCTAGATGAAGGCTACCAGGAGATGCCTCTAGGAGACAGAATGTGGGTCAGACACGGGGAAGAGCCTGTTTGCTCATAAATGGACAGGAGAAAGTTTAACCTTATTAGGAGTCTGGGCAAAATGGCACTTATATAGAGTTATAATCATAGGAGAGGTTGTATAGAACAGCATTGAGAGAAGGTTTGTTGAGACTGAAACTTTCATACATATTAGAGAGACCAGTACCATTTACAACTAAGGCAGGAATTAGCACTGAGGAGAAAAACCTTTCTGGCTCAGAAATAAGACTTTTCCATGCCTGACCTGCATGGATTGATCCTTGCAGCCATTCCTATCTGATGTTCAGACCATCACCCGAAGCTCAGTGAAGGTTTCGCTCTCATAACAGAAGTTATTTCTTGTGAGTTTTTGCTTCAAACATGGTGACCAAAGAGGCATGATTTTACTGTACTAGTCAGCAACAGAATACTCGATATGTCAACTTAACAGTTAATTAACTCACAGTTTCAGAGAGCGGTTGGCCCCATGGTTTTGGGTCTACGAGGGGCATAGCGTCAAGGCAGGAGTCCTGAGTAGAACACAGCTGTTCATCTCACCGTAGCTAAGAAAAAGAAAAGAGGAAAAGCGTTAACTTCCTTTCTCTAGGCAGCACTTCCTAAAAGTTACTCAACTTTCCAACAGTGGCTTAGGCTGAGAGCTTGGCTCTCTCTTCATGGGCTTGGAGATATGACACTTTCCATCCAAACCAGAGCAGCCCATCCTGCCTCACAAAAACACAGATTAGTTTTTTTTAAATTATAGTTTTTAAAGTTATTCTTTATAAATGTTCTCATTACAAGTTGGTAACTAACAATTAAATATAACCCTTTGGATCCAATCTCATTGCAATTATCCCGAGTTCTATTTTTATTATTATTTATTATTAAATTAAGATGCAGGTACGTTAAATTTTTGTCTCTACCCTAATGACCTTAATGAGTTGTAAGTTTGCGAATACTGAACATGAGTATGCATCCTATAAGAACACTCATGGAAGTCAAGCGGTGGTGGCACCCAGGAGACAGAGGCAGGCAAATCTCTGAATCCAAGGCCAGCCTGGTCTACAGTTCTAGGACAGTCAGGGCTACACAGAGAAATCCTGTCTGGGGTCAGTGGGAGAGAACACTCAGAGCAGTATAACCCCATGCCAAAATAAAAACTAAGTTAGAAACACGTAATGCAGAGAGAAAAATAGGACACTGCACACAAACCTTTACCAGGTTTCTTTCCAGGGCTGATAAATCAGTCCTGATAGTGTCTGTAGCTTGATGCTCTGAGTAGGAAAATCTCTGCACCTTCCTATCAAATGTGAAAGAGTTAAAGAAGAAAAATACACTTTTGAGGGCTCGGGGGAGAGAGGGCTCACTACATAAGCATGAGAATCTGAGTTTGATGCCCAGTACCCACATGGAAATGCTGACCACGGTGGTACCTGCTTGTAATCCCAGGGCTGGGTAGATAGACCTAAGTGCATCCCTGGGACTTGTTCAACAGCCAACCCAGTTGAATCTGAGAACTCTAGGCCCATGATAAACCCTATCTCAAAAAGCAAAATGGAAGGTATCTGAGGCATGATACCTAAGGTTAAACTCTGGATTTCAAGCACACATGAACACATGTGCACCTATACACACACACACACACACACACACACACACACACACACACACACACACACCCTACTACTCTGAATGCTTTGGGCTCAGCTATAATTCAAATCAACTTCAGACCTGCCTTGATGTTACTATTGGTTTAGTTGGTAGCTCAATGTTTTAATTCCATCTCTTTTTTGTACCAAGTACAAAAGCCACAAAAATAGGTTTTCAGTGTTGCATATACTATACAAATTCACATCACCATGGAAAATACTCTTTGCCTGGCCTTAAGATTAAATTTTATAGCTAATTACCTTCCTCTGGGATTAGTGATCCCTAATTTAGCACGAAGGTAAAAATATTCCTTTGATCCAATTAAAGCTTCAAATAAAAGTTCGCAAGGCCCATCCTAGAATTTTTTTTTTCCACAGCTTACTGCTAAACATTTAACTGTCAATGTGGTTACTTTCTTTGGAAGCAACTGAACGTGGGCCATATATGAGGAGCTCTGCCTGCAGAGCCATGTGGAAGGGAGGAGTTGTCTTAACTAGGGTTGCTATTGCTATGACAAAGACACCAGAATCAAAAACAAATTTGGCTGACATTTCCACATCATATTCCGTCATTGGAGAAACTCAGGACAGAAACACAAGCAGGGTAGGTCCTGCTGGCAGCAGCTGATATAGAGGCCATGGAGGGGTACTGCTTACTGACTTGCTCATCATGGCTTGCTCAGTCTGCTTCCTTATAGAACCTATGACCACAGGTCCAGGGATGACACCACCCACAATGAGCTGGGCCCTTCTCCATTCAATCACTAAATAAGAAAGCATCCTACAGCAGGATCCTAGGGGGGCATTTTCTCAATTGAGGCCCCCTCCTTCCAGATAGCTCTAGGTTGTATCAAGTTGATATAAAATTAACTACCAGAGGCACCAAGAGTGAGGAGCCCTGTGTCAGGAGCCCTCTGTCAGGAGCCACACAGGAACCATTATGTGGACATTCCTTTATGAGAGTTCCTGTGTGATGATCCTGTGTGATAACCCATGTGTGTGAGGACCCTGTGTCATCACATATGTGTGTGGGGACTCTTGTGAATGACCTGTGTTAGAGGTGCCTTGTGGGGACCCCTGTGTGAAGAGCCTTATGTGTGAACCTCTGTGTTAGGCCTCCTTGTGCAGACCCCATGTGGGTACTGAACCCATCATTTCAAAGCTACCCACGTTTTCATTGCTCAAGATGGTCTGAGAATCAGGGGTCGCAACAAGAAATTATTTTGCATGGGTGTCTATTTTCCACTAAAATTGAGGACAATGTCAAATATTTATAGAAACGCTTAAATCAAATAAATACATAGATAAAATTCAAAAAAATATACCTGTTCACTTATTTACATTTATAAAATCTCTTGGATACTGAACCGTTTTTTGTAAGAAGCCTGACAGAGACCTCAGACAATCCCTGGCCTCCCACTTCTCCAAGGTGAAGCTTCTCCGTCCTCACCTCTGCTCTACTCTTTCCCACTTCCGTTTGACCTGTGCTCGCTGATTACTGAGCACACCCCTGACTCCCTCCTCCACATCAGCTCTGCCCTTCTTATGACTTCTCCCTAGACCCATTCAAACCTTACATCAATCCCACGTCTTCCTCACAAACAAGACCTTGGCTTATCATGGCTTTTGGCACCTCTGCCTCTCCCCTAAACGCCAAACAAAACCATGCCAATCGGAAGAGGGACTATCTAGTAAAACTAGCGTCTTGTCAGAAGTGATGCTATCTATCTCTCAAGGTTTTCAACAGAGAGATACTGATGCAGGGTGCACTGAAGGAGGAGGCTCTGGGATACCGGGAGATGACACCAACAACGTGGTCAGGATGTGGGCGTGGATTTCCTCGGTATAGTTGTAGCCAACTTCAATGAAGAAATGTTTGAACTACGGCTGAGGATGCCCCAGAGGGACCAGCAGTGGCCTCACCTCACATCTGAGTCGCATACCATGGCTGAATGTGCTGTCCAGTCAGAAAAACACAAGAACCTCAAACATCTTTCTTCCCTGTGAATGTATATGGCTGTAGTGGTTTGTATACGCTTAGCCAGGGAGTGGCAGTATTAGAAGGTGTAGCCTTGTTGGAGAATTCGAGCTCAGGAATGATAAATGTACGACTCTGACTAGTGCACTGTCCTTCCGAGACGCCCTACCTGTTATCTCACTCAGATTCTTTCTTGGTATTGAAGTACCATTCCTTGCTAGACTCCAGTGCAAGAATACTGAGGAATGGACCAGCTGGACGGCGGGGCTTAGGGATCACCTGATACAGGCAGGTGCTACGAGAGAGGGGGGAATTGGATGCTCCAAATGAGAGGAACAAGGTAGGCCTGTGTGATGGTTTGTATATGCTCAGCCCAGGGATTGGTACTACTAGGAGGTGTGGCCCCGTTAGAGTAGGTGTGTCACTGTGGGTGTGGCTTTAAGACTCTCATCCTAGCTGCCTGGAAGTCAGTATTCTGCTATCAGCCTTCAGTTGAAGATGTAGAACTCTTGGCACTGCCTGCACCATGCCTGCCTGGATGTTGCCATGTTCCCATCTTGACGATAATGGACTGAACTTCTGAACCTGTAAGCCAGCCCCAATTAAATGTTGTCCTTATAAGAGTTGCCTTGGTCGTGGTGTCTGTTCACAGCAGTAAAACCCTGACTAAAACGACAGCGGAGGTCAGGGTTTGAGGTAGCTGTTTCTACAACAGTAAGTCATGTCTGAAAGCAAATGCAGTTCAGAGGCGCAAAGATACTCAGGAACTCCACATAAAATATCAAACCTCCTCACGGCAGTAAAAGACATGTCTAGGCTTTGCTTAGACGTTATAGTTAAAACAGTAAGTTAAAAGGGATGTTAATGTGCTGTGGAAAACAAGAGGAGAAATCTGACGCTCTTCTAGAAGTTTGATGTGCCGATTGGTAAAGGACATCAAGGATGTCTGAGGTATGATTTCAGACAGTGCGATGTGGCAGGTGGGAGATAGAAGCAAGAACCAGCGCAAGAGCTTGAAAGGAGGCCACAGTGGATGAGGCTGAAGAAAGCCCAGGCTGAGCAAGCCTCTTTCTCCCGCCAGGTGGGAGATCCTGCTTTGCCAGGTTCTTCTTTATTAAGCAGAGAAAGGAGGCAAGGTGCAGGGAAACACAGAGCAAAGATGTCATAAAGGCCTCACACAGAGAACACTGCTGGGAAACAGTTAGCGAAGAGCTAGTTAGGACACAAACACCACTGTCGTGCGAAGCAGGGGCTGCATGGCAGGGACACTGAAGAGTAAGGCATTGCAATGTGAGACTGTCCCCTAAGACTGAGGTGTTACAGGATGGGTCCCAGGGTAGACAATTGGGCGGTAGGAGGGAATTTAAAAGGCAGGACCTACCTAGTGAGAGTTCTTCAGATCAGAGAGGTGTGACCTTAAGGAACATCAGGAACAGCAGGAGTGGTACCCTGGTCACTTTCCCTACTTTGATTTGAGATAAGTGGTTTCTACTGCACAGCCTGATGAGGAACAATGTTTCTCCTAGGTCTGCAGCGACAGGGCCAACGGACAAAGGCTGAAACTCCAAAGCTGTAAGCCATGGTAAGCTTCCGTTTTTATCAGTCGATCCCTGCGAGTGTCCAGTCAATGGATATAGGATCTGGTATCAAATAGGAGATCTGGGTATGTTAAAGACAAACAAAATCACAGAGCTGAGGGGCAGAGACCTGGAGAGGTGTCAGCCATAAATCTGTGTAAGAGCCCCAAGAACACTTGTGGCCTCAGTCTGTTGCCATGTGTGCTGCTGTAGTGACTTAGACACGGGAGGGGCAGGGGAACTAGGCAGGAGCCCAGCCAAGGCTAACCAACCATCCTCCCTTTTTTCCTAGGAACTGCCTGGGGGTCTCAAGGTCATGGAAAGAGACAGGTTTCAAGGTTACCCTGCTAAAGTAGCATTTATCACCATAGCCTCATGTGTAAGGTCATCTATGAGCCTATGGCTAGAGGGAGGGCTCTGTCTCCTGGTCATAATAAGGGGAAGGGCTACTTCCCCTATTAAATAGAGCTGCACACATCACACCCCCATCTGAGATTTTGTTTCTTCCCAAGGTTTCAGCTTCTTCAGCTTGGTCCAAAAACATCCCGTGTGGCAAATCACTCACGTTTTAAATGGCACGCCAGGCTGAATCCATCACCGTTCTGTATGTGTAGGGAAAATCATGTGTGGAGATCTCGCTCCAGGATCTGGCAATCCTGGTCCTCTCTGGGTGATTCTTTCCTCTCCACCACTCTGACCCCTGCCTGGATGGGGAACTACCCAGTCCAGTGTTTTCAGTTGGACCTACATTGTAATAGCCTTAATCTCTATCTCTATAAACAATTCCCAGGCCTTGGGGATACCCATGTTTGCAGAGATACAGCGGGGGGTCCCAACATAGAAGCAGAGTATCATTAGGACCACGTGTTTGGTTTTCCAGTGATCCAGCTCTGGTTCTAAGGGAAGTGTGCACTGAGTAAGTTTCCATGCTTCTAGACTGGTGGGTGTGGAGGAGATCTCCCAAGTGGGGCCATGGGATAGATACAGGATGTAATGTACCCAGAAGATGCCCAGAGACAGACCTCTGACTGTGCAGGAATGATGGCCTGTAAAAATATTGCCTTACTGTCCAACCCACTGCCCCGGAGGCCTGCCTGCGTTCATCGGTAAAGAGCATCTGAACACTGACCCGGCTGGGATAGTTAACCCATTTTACATCCAACGGTTTTACAACAGGGAGGAGAACAGGGCTGCTGATACTGTCACCTCAACCAGCCATTTGCATAATCCACAATTAGCATTTTTGTCTGAATTACAAGTTGCTTTCTTTTTAACTCACCATTTGTTGGAACTTTATGAGAAGGAAAAAAAATAAAACAAAATTAGCAATTTCGAATAGCAGTTAGCTAATATGAGGGATGAGGACAAGTCTTTGTGGAAATTAAAAGCCGGTTTCCAGTGCACGCATAATAGCGACGCTCATTTATGTCCCCTTGGTGGGCACAGTGGACTGCGAACACCCAGACAGGAGGCAACGCTGGTGACCAAAGAGGCCCTGGTGCTTTATCTTTGAAGGAGGGTACATTGATCGTAAGCATCCTTTGAAATACTTTCATTGAAGTTGCAAATAAATTTTAATTATCTGGTGATTTTAATTAGCACAAAATAACCTTGTTTTGTTAAACAAGAAAGAAATTGATTTCAGGACAGAATAGGCCAGGTACGTCTGAAGAGCCAACAGAAGCAGGGTGGCTGTCGGAGAAGCATTGCGCTGCTTAAGCCCAGGCCCACAGGGGCGAAATAAATCTTATCTGATGGCGATGGAGATAGGGATGAAGCTCCACAAGGCAGAGAGAGCCACTGAATTCCACCACTGTTTGATTTCTGGTGACATTTAAGCATCTTCTCTCCCCAAGAAATGGGGTTGAGACTACTAGCCAAGGTGGGTACAGATGGCCTCAGATCTCAAATCTCATGCACAGAACCCCATGCACACACACACATGCATGGTTATTCATTAACTCTTCCCCACACTGCCTGCAGTGGTGGCCTGTGTCACACACCCTCTCCCTAATGGGTCTTTCTGCAAATAGCAAGTTATGGGGAGCATCGTGCAGAAGAATCAGATAGGGCACTACGCCCCAGCGTACAACCTGGAAGTCCTTTGCATAGCTCATTTGCATGGCTCACTGGTGCACTGGATGGATATGTAAAACATAAAAGATGATCAGAATTTCTAAAGTGCGAAGCCGCCTGCCTTTGATCCGGTAAAGGTGGGGAAGACCCCGCTTTGAGGTGAGCTGAAGAACTGAGGAAACTGATCAGCAGTCCCCGGCCCACTGCCTCTCCCGGAGTGCTAATTGCTATAACCTGTCAGCTTGGAACAGTCATTCATCAACAGACCTTCCGGCTTCTCTAAATATCTGGGACCACACTGCCTCTTTTTTAAAGTTTGTTCTGATGCCAGGAGAAGGGAAGTGAGCTTTGCAGAGAAGACTGACTGTGATCTTGAAAACTGCAAGGGAGATGCAGTGTGGAGATTCTCTCTGTCTCTGTCTCTCTCTCTGTCTCTGTCTCTCTCTGTCTCTGTCTCTCTGTCTCTCTCTCTCTCTCTGTGTCTCTCTGTCTCTCTCTGTCTCTGTCTCTGTCTCTCTGTCTCTGTCTCTCTCTGTCTCTCTCTCTGTCTCTCTCTCTGTCTCTCTGTCTCTGTCTCTCTCTGTCTCTGTCTCTGTCTCTGTCTCTCTCTCTCTCTCTCTCTCACTGTACTGGGGTTTCACCCTATCTTAGAACAGCTACTAGGGGCCTGTGTCTCTGAACTGCCACATGGCTTCTTTGAAACAGGGGTGCCCTATGTGCGTCTTAATAACATCCCACTCTCCACTTTAGTTCCTAACGCAGGCTACAGTGTCTACGGAGACAGCCCATCTCATGAGTTCTTTCACAGGTTTCTGAACATGTGTGACTTTCAGAAGTCCTTAATGAGAACGCTTTGACCCAAAGCATCTTTTCTTCAGGTACCGAACCCTAGTCGTGAATATGAGAGCTAACGCCTTGTGGCCGCCTGTGAGCTCACAAAGGTACAGTTGGTGAATAAGAAGAGGTCACAGTAAATCGAAGGAGAGGGGTACTTGTTTGCATTGACCATCAAGTAGAGGCAGACGCCCAAGAACTGAGCTGGAGAATGGGAAGAATTCGGAGGTGACTGTCATCTGATAGGGTACCTAAGATATGCCTGCTGGCTGCGTACACAAAGATGCCCTCAGCATTTAGAAAGTACCAGGTCGGAGCAAAAACGACTCATCTGCATCAGTGAACACTCCCGTATACTTGAAATAAAAGTGGGGGTCAGATGCTGGGTGTCAGTTTGAACTGTGACTACATCATGCTCTAGACTTCCGTCTCCGGCACTGTGCTTTATTTTAAAATAGCTAACAAGGATGGCAGTACAGATCCCTATTCACAAAGCTTTGAACAGACTTTGAGGCCAAGCAGTTAGGAGTTGCCTGTACTGTCTCAGTGAAAGCTCACCATAGTCCTGAGAAGACACGAGGCACAGGGTCTGCACTGTGGAAAGGTAGAAGACCCACTTCTGCGGGTGACGACTGAGAGAACGGATCAGCAATCTGGGGTAAACACAGGACCACTCTCAAGGTTCCTATGGAGACCATGCTGCTGGGCATCCTCTTCCTGAGCTTCTGTGGAGACCGTGCTGCCTGGCACCCTTCCCCCAGACCTCTGCTACTAGTCTACTCTGGCTGGACCCTCAGGGTCACCTACCCCGCCACTCATGTTTCACTTCGTAATTCTCCCAGACTCTTTAGCGACTTCCCTCTCTGCACCTATGTGGACAGGTGGCAGAATACTGTTTGCTCTTATGGCCAAGTGGCCCTTTTGGACATTATTTAAATGTGTAAATGGATCATCCGAATCTAAAATGGAAATTAAGTCAAACAGCATTTTAAATATTCTAGAACCAAACCAGGCAATGACAAGGCAAGGTGAGTCGTTCTCAAGAACACAAACCAAAGTACGGAATAAATTAGGGACACTGGCTACACACTACGCAAAGTTGCTAAAAGTATTTACTAAATATAACATGTATCAATAAGTCAGTAGACAGAGAAGGGATGAGACATTAAGTCAGCCATATTTATTAATATGTTCACATGTTCAAATGCGCATTCAAACATGGGCTCTAGAGTACATGTAGAAGTCAGAAGGCAATGCCAACTGTCAGTTCTCAGCATCCACCTTATTCAAGACACTCTCTAATTGTTCACTGTTCAGGCTAGCTGGCACATGGGCTTCCAGACTCTCCTATCTCCACCACCCACCCCATCCCAAGAACACTAGGATCACAGGAGTGCATTACGACATCCCGACTCAGACCCTCATCTATGCCCTTTACCCCCGACTGAACCACCTTTGTTCCAGAGTTACTTGGGGAAGGCGGTTCAGTGATACTTGGAAGCTTGAACATAAGAGGGGACTGTGATTACATCTGCCCCTACCCTCAGCCCCAGGGCCCATTAGTAGATAACAATTCAGTAGGGAATGGTAGGTCCCTGCAAACACCTCCTTGATTTGCAATCCATAATTGCCTCTCTACAGGCAGCTGCAGTTGCTATGGATTCATATCTCAGCACTGGAAGCTCTTCTTCCCATCCCCTGGCCCATACAGTCCTCCTTCCCCTCCTGTAATGTTCACCCGTGGTTCCTCGTCAGTCTCTTCGGCTGTGGTTGTTAGTTCTGTAACTCTGTGACATTCAATGGTTAGTTCCCTTCCACATTGACTGTAGATGTTTTAATATGGTAACAGGGACGCGGGTTTATCCGTGTGTAGAATTTGTTTGGTGAATCCTCACCTTCGTCATGTTTTCTGGACAAATGTATGTAGGTATCAAGTGGAACATTCCTTATTCCCTTGGCTCAGATGGCTCTACTGAGCCTGGTGTTGATGTGCACATCTGGAGCCGCCATCTCCTCTAGGGCAAATTTCTAGATTCCTTTGAGTGCCCAAGGGGCATGCTTCTTTGCTCCCACTGATGAGCCCACCGGGCTTAAATGCATCGTTCCAAACCTATAGTCGCAGATGGCCCTATTTATATCAGTGGGTCACAAAAGATGCAAACGTAGGAAAAGGTCGAATGGAAGTGAAACCAGAACGTATTTATGAAATTGCCGAAGAACCAGATTTGATAAAAAATGTATTCCTGAAATGTAAGACTGAAAGGAGCATGAAGGAACCCATGCAGAGGGATGAGTCCCCTCCAGTAGGGAAGGGTGAGGTGAAGACTCTGTAACCTGTAGGATGTGTGATGCCAGGGCGCCTCAGATCAGCTTCAGAACCAAACACCTCTGAGGAAAACAATGAGCTTCTCTCCAGGGCAGCCCACAGAAACATCCTGGTGGGAGCTTACACAGTCATCAGACTGAGCAGACAGAGATGTTGGGGAACCAGTATGACTTTCTTACCTACAGGGCAGCTTAGCCAGCCTGGGGAAGGAGGAGTAGATGGAGTTGTGGGCACTGAGGAAAGATGGTGAGGCTGCAAAGTCAGGGCCAGGAAGGCTGCTATTGGTAAATCCTGGAAATGTGGGAAGTCGCCTACAACCCAGGGAGGCTAAACCGTGACACAGAAAGACACAGGAAGGGGGAAGGATTTAGACAATGCGAGCATTGGAATATTAAAAGGTCAAACATTATTTTCCTTGTAAGACATCTGAAAAAAAAATCCAATTTCCTTTATTAGGAGGAGAACCTTATCTCTGAACATTAAAGAGAGAGGTATATATTTTAATTAGAATTTTTTAATTAAATTGTAGCTATTTAATCAGAATCTCAAAGTGTTCCATGGAGACCCAAAGGTTCAGGCTCACTCTTCTCCCACAGCAGCTCCAGGAGTCTCATCATTAGCATCGGTGTGTGAGGCCCTAAGTTTCTCGAACACGGGATGAGCAGAATCATGGCTCAGGGTACCATGATTCTGGGTAAATTAAACTCTGGGTAAATCCCAAGGCTCAATCCCAGCATGGGCAAACCTTGAAGCGTGGGGCCTGCTAAACGTCCTTAGCCACTTGTTGTAGACATTATTTGATAAGAGTGTGTTCCCCTTCCTTATCTACGCAGTCAACACAGAGAGAAAGTCCTCTCCCCATTGGGTTCTGAACAGGTGAACGAAAGGCATGGCGTGGTGTGATGGAAACTGGTCGAGACTTTGCAGAGTTCTGGGGTTTATCAGAGAACCCTGCCCTGACTGAGAAAGCGGAGGCCATGGATGTTCTAATCCCATTAGCTCCAACCGCCTAGAACACTGCCGCATCCTCCCAATTACCCCTCCCCACAAAATAAAAACATAGGCGGGAGTGAGGAGCCAAGGCCTAGAGGCTGCTTCTCCATCTTGGGGTCTCCTTTGAATATGGTTCAGATTTAATTTTATTTAAACTATGTCATTTTACTTCAAATCTCAGGAAATAATCACTAGTATCCTTTTTGAAAAATTCAAAAAGCTTTAATGCTGCAAATGGCATCTGCCTTGCTCCCCGAGGAGACAAGGACATCATTTTGAGAAAAATAGCGATATGCAAAAATGTTTGGCTAAAATTGATAGTTAAGGGTACTGTGGCAGCTTCTGAAGGAGTTCACAGAGAGAAAGTACTGAGAGGGTGGTCCCATTCTGAACTTGAAGTCTGTTCCCATGGGCACGAACAAGGAGAGAACTACTTCAGAAGGTGCCTGCCCATGGGGGAGCTTTTATTCCTTTTCAAATATCTCTGGGCTCCGACGCTCTTTGACAAACTGATGGGCAGTACAATGCAGTTTGGCTTCCCTAGACTTTAAAGGGAGATCAACTGGGTTGAATTAATCTAGTTGGACTTTTCATATTTAGCCTAATTCTCATGAAATGCATATTCAGCGTGAGGCTTATAAAATGTGCATTCCGAATATTAAAATCCTCTATACTGTGGTTCAAATAAATGCTGAGCAAGCTAGCAGACCATTCGGAGCAGGCTCTGAGGAAACATGACAGTCTTAGTGCTTGTCTCTTACACCAGGGGGTTGAACATTTTAATGAGGATGCCCTTCCCTGAACCTTCCTTTTCCAAGGGAAGAGTTGGAATTCTGTGATGGTTCATCCTGCTGAGCTGAGTCCAGTCAGTGAAGTTGAAGCTAACCTTGTCCTTGCATTGAAGTTCAGAACACGGATGGCTTCATTGCTTGGCACAACAGCTGTGTTTTTAAAATATTGTCTATTATGTTGAATCACGGTGCATGCTCGTAATTCTCTCTTTTAACTTTGAAAGAATACTTTTAAAGGCTAATATGTTAAATACTCCATCTAGCACCACTGAGGCTGCACTTTTAATTCTTTCTCTCCTTTCTCTCTTCCCCACCCTGGCAGCATCACCTGGGACAAACAAGCTAGACATACAGCCTCAATCCCACCCAGTCTTCCTTAGTTAGGAAGTCCATTGTGATCAGATCTCCTGGGAATGTACCTGGGGGACCCTCTTAGGGTCCATTAGAGCACAAATGTAGATGGCACCCTTTTCTATTGTCCTAGGTTCTTAGCTGTCCAGACTCTGAGGAATCCTGAAGGACAGACAGCTACAAGGATGGACATTGGACACACGGTGGTTCAGAAGTCTGAAGCCTCCATCTGCCTGGTAAGCGCCCTACTCACCAGACTCCTCAGATGACCCAAGGGTCCTGTATCCTTGCTGTGATGGGACAAATCCCCGGAATCCTTCACTTTTCGGTGGCATCCTTCACGGTGCTGAGTGAGGAGCGGGCTTGCTGAAGCTCGTCTACTTGGGTCAGTCTAGAGCCTTCTCTTTGCTCTGACACCCCTGCCACAGCACCTAGATCTGAGTCTTAATCTTCCCTTTCGTACAGTGGAATTCATCATGTTAATGAGAAAACCTCTTCGTCCCATTACAGTCTTTGAGAAAATAGCCCACATTTATAACTTGCAAATGTATTCCTTTAATAAGTGGCTATTTATCTGCTCATCCATCCATAGATGCATACATAGCCTGCTCTCCAATAACTGCCAATAACTGCAGTCGACCAGGTATGTGTGTGTCTGCCTATTATCTAACCCATTATCCCCCCATCACCCATCAACCTGCCATGTCTTTATACCACATAGAGACCTTCTGTATCTGTCATCTCCACCTATCCCCTGCGTCTGGATCTAAGGCTACATGTGGAAAGAATTGGGAATCATATTGTAGCGGACCAAGCGTCTCTCTTCCCTAGTGTCCAAATCAATAGTGGTTTAAAAACACACATGGCAGTGCTCGGCTAAACCTGTGTGGTTAGGATTCTTCTACCCCATCTGTTGAGCTCCAAATGGGACAAGAATGCATTGATAGGTGGAAACTATGCAAGCTTTTGTTTTAAATCAGAAAATACGGTGGTAGGGGTTCCCAAAGTATTCTTCTCGAAGACGATTGCTTATTGTTTGATCATGCAATCTAAAAGTGGGGTCTTCAACCATGCCACTTTCTTCTAAAAGTAAGTTTGCAAGTGCTTAGGGGTATGGACAAAGGAGAGTCAAGATGACCAATTCTGTAAGGTTCACTTTTCAATTCCAGTACCTTGCGTAGGAGCCCAGGGCTATTTGAGAAGGCCAAGAGCTCTGGCCTGCGTGAACAGAAGCCATAGCTACAATGGATATCTAGACCCCCAATTATACATTAGATGCTTCAAGGCATACATGACACAGAATGGATCAGTCACCAGTTCCCATGAAGCCACAGCCCCAGACCTTCAAATTCAATGGGAAAAGTTCAGCCAGTATGGCGTCTCCAACTCGAATCTATGTCTCTAACCACCTAGCTTATCCTTTTAGCTTCCCAACGTCCTGTGTCATCTATGGAGGCTCTGCTGCTGCCCCAATCATGATGACTCCTTTCTTCTCTGGGCGTCCAACCTGCTGTTTAATTAGCTTAGCAGTATTTGCTGGTTGTTTGCATGCCTGTCTCCCCATCAACACATTAGGCATCACACAGGAGATGGTGCCTAATTGATCTCTGTTCTCTCAAGAAGCTGCCTACAGAGTACTGCAGATGCCATGGAATGGCGCTGAGACTGTTTGATGGGCTATGGGGCTGACGGATCTAGGAGTAGGGAATGCACCTGTCTTCTAGAGTGGAGATTTCACCTTCCACACTACACTGCTGATTCCTCCAAGAGCACAAGGCCGTAGAAAGCTGAGGAACTCACAGGAGCAGGGCAGCCTGCCTACCACAGCCATGTGCAGCAGCATTTATAAAGAATACAAACACAGTAAGGGCAGGAGGACTATGCACAGTCTTATACATTGGCTTATCCTCCAACATCCAGAGCCCTTAGCGTAGCAAAGGACGAAGGAATATCATGGCACATAAGGCCTGGTGCACTTTCTGAAATTTTCTATTCAGACAGGCTATGTCTCTGGATGTTGGGTTCGGCAGCTGTGCAGGGCTGCCACTCAGCCTGGTTTGAGGGTTAGGGCAGATGCATGGGACTTCACCCCTCCTGATTGCAAGGATAAATGCAATGAGTGGACTATCATCCTATCTCACTTTAAGGATGGGGTGATGAGGAAAACCATCACCTCATATGTGACTGTGCAAGTTGGGGAAATCATGGGGATTTCATTCCCCCTTCATGGTAAGGATGAAGCAGGTTCATAGAGCCATCCCTCTGCTAACTGTAGACATAACCAGGTGCCTGGAACCTCTCTGTTGCTGAATACATGGCCATGTATAGGTGTGTCTCTCCCAAACTGCACTGGCCCACTGTTGCCTTCACCAGCAGCTGCACACTGTCCATCTCTTCAGTTCATTCCCGAGACAATGTGGCTTCTCCTGAACTCAGACCCTTTCCACAGGACGGGGGCAGATTACTTAGGTTATTTCATTTCATTTCCTCAGCAAGCTACAACCAGGACAAAAAGGTCCTATTAGTGTGTGAGTGTGTGTGTGTGTGTGTGTGTGTGTGTGTGTGTGTCTGTGTCTGTGTCTGTGTCTGTGTGTGTGTCTGTGTGTGTGTCTGTGTGTCTGTGTGTGTCTGTGTGTTGTGATTTAGAAAACAAAAGAATTCTTCCTAGGAGTGATCACTCAACAAATAAATGGTACAGAGTAGTGGATTTCCCACAGTACAGGACTCAATCACAAGAATTCTCAGATTTAGCACCAAGCCCTCCCGTCCTAGTCTGGCAGTGTGTGAACTCCTCTCCATTCTGTGCTTGCCCTAGGGACCATTTATAACTGTTCTTTCTGGCTGAAATTTCCCCTCTATATACACACCCCCTTTTAAGTTATGAATATCCTACTAAAAGATTAAAAAAGAAAAGAAAGGAAAAAAATCTAGTCCTCCAATTAACCTTTCAAAAACATTACTGAGAACTAAGGCACATTACTGAGAACTGAGGCACATTACTGAGAACTAAAGCACACTGAAGGTGGACAGAGGCTTGGCTCTGGAGTCTGTGAAGAGTGACAGAGAGCCTAGCCTGGGATGTGTGCATTAGTTCCTTGCTCTCTGCTCTTGAATGAGTGTAAACAGCTGCTTCAAGTCCCTACTGCCTTAACTTTGAGTGTTGATGGAATATGACTTGGATCTGTGAGCAAAATAGATGCCTGCTACACACCACACACACACACACATACACACACACACTCACACACACACACACACACACACACACACACACACACACACACACACACACAAACACTCACACACACACACCAACACACACACACACCACACTCACACACACATACACACTCACACAGACACACTCACACACACTCACATACACTCACACACACCCACACACTCACATACACACACTCACACACACACCACACACACACACTCACACACACTCACACTCACACACTCACAAACACTCACACACACATACTCACACATTCTCACACTTCTCTTGTCTGCCTTTGGATCAAGATGCAGAACTATTGGCTCTCTAGCCCTATACCTGCTTGGATGCTGCCACGCTCCCCCCTTGATGATAATGGACTGAGGCTCTGAAATTGTAAGCCAGCTCCAATTAAATGCTGTCCTTCCTAAGAGTTGTTCTGGTCATAGTGCCTCTCACAGCAGCTGCTTTGGTTGAATTTCTTTATCACAGCAAATAGAAAAGACACTTGGAGAGAAAGACAGTATCTGGTTTTCTTTTAAATAGCCATTGACCTTATGCTTGGAGCCTCATCTCTTTCTGGAGACCTCCCCTTCTTTGGACAGCTGTGTAGGTGCTAAACACCATTTCTGAATGTCTGAGTTTTAAAAAACATTGCACAACTTAGGAGCTCACTATCTGTAGAGAAAATTGCTCAGGGCCCCCAAGAGACACTCTGGGTGTCAAGAGGATGAGAAAGAAATGCTACAGTCTTCACCAAATAATACTGATCCCTCTAAAACACAGAAGCTGACACAAGTGTGTCCCGGTTGTGCTCCCGGAGATAAAAGCATAGAAAGACTATTAGAATCTGAGGGGAAAGTCCCATGTGAAAATGCAAATGTAATATTTAATATTAGTATGTAAGAAATTAAAAACATCGGGGCTGGGGATTTAGCTCAGCGGTAGAGCGCTTACCTAGGAAGCGCAAGGCCCTGGGTTCGGTCCCCAGCTCCGAAAAAAAGAACCAAAAAAAAAAAAAAAGAAATTAAAAACATCAAAACTAATAAGGTTCTGGGGGAAATTATAGGAGACTGGAGCGTGAGGAGGGTTCCCCTGAAAACATTTAGGGCATGAAAGCATTTGAACACAAAAATCAGTCAAATAATACCTAGACGTCTTTGTCTTAGTTAGGGTTTTACTGCTGTGAGAGGCGCCGTGACCAGAACAACTCTTAGGAAGGACAGCATTTAATTGGGACTGGCTTACAGTTTTAGAGCCTCAGTCCATTATCATCAAAGTGGGAGCATGGCAGCATCCAGGCAGGAATAGGGCTAGAGAGCCAATAGTTCTGCATCTTGATCCAAAGGCAGACAAGAGAAGACTGGCTTCCAGGCACCTAGGAGGAAGGTCTCTCAAAGACCACAGCCACAGTGACACACTTCCTCCAACAAGGCCATACCTACTCCAATAAGACCACCCCTCCTAATAGTGCCATGCATATTAGGGCCAAGCTTATTCAAACCACCACACTACTTAGAAGTCAATGTCTGTTTAGTAGAATCCCACTGAGAAGGATGGGATGTGGAATTAGCCCCAGGCACTAGTGTAGCCAAATCATCATACCTCAGCCTGAGCCAGATGGACAGCATATCACTCCAGCATTTCCACGTCCCTGGCAACCTTCCTGGTCCTGTCCCATGTCACAGCACAGCCCACTCATGAGGTCCCCGGCCTGGCTGCCTCAGAGAAGAGTCCTTTCAGGACTGGCGGAATTCTGCACAGAGCTGAAACTTAACACTTGCTTACATTCTATCTCTCTGTCTCCTACTTTATCTCTCCCCCTCTGTCTATACCTCTGCCTCTCTCTTTCTGTCTTTTTCTGTTTCACATACACACAGAGACAAACACAGAGACTCTCTCACACAAAAAGAGATACTCTCTCTGTGTCTCTCATGTCACGCAGATACACATACTCTCTCTCACACACATTGTCACAGAGTCAGTTTCTCTCTCTCTCTTACACACACACACACACACACACACACACACACACACACACACACACCTATCTCTGCCAACAGTCACCTGCTAAACAAGAGAGCCAAGTCATCTCCAGGTTCAGAAGACAAGACTAACCCTGTCCTCCTCTGTGAAGGAGGCAGGAACAGGTCAATAAACAGAAACCCTCCTCTCAGGGCTCTGTCATCACAGCCCTTCTCAGAGCCCCAATGCCACCCTGTGGTAAGTCAGCACGTCTGGATCCCTGGTCCTATGATGAGGAGTGAAGCTGTCACAGAGTCTAATTTATCACTCTGGAATGAATCACAACCACCCCGTGGCTTTGTTTATGTGTCAGGTTTTTCCTTTTTTATTACTATTTTTGAAGTTAGCATGCAAAGTAACAGGCCTCGTCGTGGGATTTTCACATCACTACAGTTTGTTCTGACTTTAGCTTCGTTCCCAACCACCCTCGCCTGTCTCCATGTATCCTCTGCCTGGTTCCTCCCCTCCCTCCAAATATTCCCTTCCTCTACATGTGTGTCACCTATACCTCCATGACCCTTTCATTCTCCTCTGGTTCTCTTTCTCATTTCGCATAGACCCCTTTCATCAATCTGCGTTTTCTCTCCCCTCCCTCCTACTTGCCTAGAAGCAGAAGAAGTTCCTGATGACAGCCTCAGCCATGGGTGCTGAACTATTGTCATTAGACTCTAATGATGAAAGGGCCACCCTAGCCCTCAGCAGTTAATGACAACTATCCAAGCTCAGCCGAAGCCCATGTCTGCTTGAGACAGAAATGCAGAATCCAAGCTCCCGACTGCTTAAAGGAAGACCAGGTCAAGTAGACCCAGAGTCTCTGGAGTGGCAGCTCTCGCTACCTCTGATAGAAGGAAGGATGCCTAACTTGCTGTTCCTAGTTGGGACTCTCAGGAAGGAAGTGTGAGTCCTAAGTCAAACACAACTTGAGAGGTGAATTTTTAAAGACTCTTAAATTACAAATGCCATAGTAACAGTGGAGGAGGGCTGGGTCTATGACTCAGAAATACAGTCCTGGCATCTGACCCATCAATAAAGCCTAAGGGTGCGACTCAGTGGGAGAGCACTGGTCTAGAAGCCACCAACAGGAGACTGAGGTCATTGATCAGTGGTAGCCTAGTGCTGACCTAGAAACCACACTGAGTGCTGGAGTGTATGGGTCTGCAGGAGAGTTCCTGGCTAGAATCTTCCAGTGAGGTAGGAGGCATGACTCAGTGGTAGAACCCTTGCCTAGAATATACCAGTAAGAAGATGGAGAATGACTCACATTAATACCTGTATTATAATACTGTATAATATGTGCATAAAAAAATAACTGTGAAGGATGTAGACATGGTTCAGAGGGAGAGCTCCTGCCTAGAATGCCCAGTGAGCAATGGAGGTATAGCTCAGAGGGAGAGCTCCTGCCTAGGGTCAGTGCTTTCCCAGGTGAAAAGAGCTTTGTAAAGTCCAGAGTGCTGAACTAGCATAAGGTGTAAATTCAAGCAAGACATCTCTGCATTGTATCCTTGAAATGCCAAGTGGAGAAAACCCAGAAGAATCCTAAGAGCATCCTATTACTTCCAAGTTCTTTGGGGGTAGCATATAGCCTGGCATCTGGGCTGTGTCCACAGGGCTACAGGATGACAATTTGGAGTGCAGTGAACTCCGGTCAACAACTGAGCTTTCTGAAACTAAAATAAACATCCTCACCTTATGCTTGGAAAACAAACGTCCTGGCAGCTCTGAGCCCAGCTGGGATGCACAAGGCAGATATTGAAATTGGAGAAGAGGAGACCTGGCAAAGCAGCAGGGAGAAGTCCTGGTTCCATCTTTGGTAACAACCATTACTCCACAGACATGTCCACACAGAGCAGGAGTATGGTGCTCTGAGACCCTGTGGGCCCAGACCTCATATGTTGTGCCTTCATAGACACTCAGTTCTGAGGCTCTCGCTCCACTGCATTGGAGTGTGTAGAGCACATGCTGGCCTGGCCCACCTTTCTTATGTTATCTGTTCCTACCTTCTTTCTGTCTCAAGGTCTCTGATTGGAAAAGCTCTCACCATCACTATTGAATCGTTACAACCCTCACTGGCCCGGAAGACTAGTAAGATCCGGAGGCTCTGTCTTGTACATGATGAAGACCCTGGTTCCCACAGCTGATGTCACTCCTCAGTCACTGATGGCTCAAGGAAGAGACGGACCCGGCAGATGATCAGTGAGTGGTCTTGTGAGATAACCAAGGGGACATCTGAAAGCAAGCAGCACAGAGAAAGCAGAAACTGTCTGTAATCCCTGGGGTGAGTCAGGACCAACACATCCCTGATGTGTGCCAACACAACACCCCTGGAGAGGCTGTGGTCTGAGACGTCCACAGTGGGAGAAGGGTTATCGACATCAGTGATTCCAAGCTAAGTGACTGAAAACAGGCAGACTCTGCAGAGGCTTAGAGATCCCTTTATCGATGTGTATATATGCAAATATATGTATATGTCTCTGTGTACCCAAGAGCTACCTAGATTATCCGTATGTGTCTTAAAGAACTCTTTCAAATGTACAAGTTAAAATTTTCACTAGGAAGGAAGGATTATGTCCTAATTTTATCTGCATCAGCTTAGCTGTATACAAACTTGTGGCATGTGTCCCAGGTGGTAGTGTTGGGACTTAATTAAGCAAGGTGCAAGACTAAGGTCTGTGTCCTGCATAATTCCCCCAGTCAAACTTCACCCCTAAGGTTACAGAGGTGGGAGGTGCGATCTTTAGGGGTTTATGAGTCATGAGGATGGGGCCCATATGAACAGGATTAGAACCTTTATAAGTGAGACCCCAGAGAGCTCCCTGCCCCTTCCACATATGCAAACAGAGATGAACCAGAAGCTAGACTTCTACAGACACTGAATCTGGCCTAGGTCTTCACTGCTCATTCCTGGCCCCTAGAAATGTCTGCATTAAACCGTGTTGTTTATAAGTCAACCAGCTGTGGTCTCTGTGCTACAGCAACTGAAACTAAGACCTGTGGCTCACAAGTATCACTCCCATGTTGTGAAAATGTTACAGTGGACATAGTATTCATTAATCACAGTTACTAAGTAATGAACTTTTGAATTTCCTTTTGTCTGCTTTTCAAAGGTCTCCTCAAGAGCAGAGTTTTACAGTTTCCTGTGGGCGTGGGGTGAAGATAGAGAGCAGAAAAGACCAAGTCCCGTTCTATAACATTGGAAGATGCTGTGCTTCCAGTCACATCTAAGAAGCCATGGAGCTGAAGCAAAGCAGTTGCACTGGCTGGTTTTGTGTGTCAACTTTACACAAGGTGGAGTGATCACAGAGAAAGGAGCCTCCCTTGAGGAAATGCCTCCATGAGATCCATCTGTAAGGCATTTTCTCAATTAGTGATCAAGGGCTGGAGTGTCCATTATGGGTGGTGCCGTCCCTGGGTTGGTGGTCCTGGGTTCTATAAGAGAACAAGTTGAGCAAGCCAGGGGGAGCAAGCCAGTAAGTAACATCCCTCCATGGCCTCTGCATCAGCTCCTGCTTCCTGCCCTGCTTGAGTTCTAGGCCTGACTTCCTTTGGTAATGAACAGCAATGTGGAAGTGTAAGCTGAATAAACCCTTTCCTCCCCAACTTGCTTCTTGGTCCGGATGTTTGTGCAGGAATAGAAACTCTAAGACAACGAGCAAAGAAGAACAAACCCTGAGCACCAAGAGGGCTTAGAGTGGGCTTAGCTGCAAACCCCAATCAGCACTGAGGGCTGCCGTGGGCTAAGCTGGGTCCAATTCCAGCACTACATCAACAGGGCTGCTCACCTGTGCCTATAATTCTAGAACTCTGAATATTGCGGCAGGGGGAGCAAAAGGTCAAGGACATCCCCAACTACAAAATGAAGGATAGACAAACCTGGGATCCAGAAAATTCTGTCCAAGAAAACAAATTTTAAAAAAGGAGCAGTAAGTCACTAAAGTCACATTCATGTCCGGGGCACTCTGGCAAGGTGAGCCCCATGCTATATCTCTCCTCTCTTCTCTTCACACGCAGCCTGGCCTGCCTACAACCTTGCCACACAGGCACCTCCACAGGAATACTGCCTGCTACCTCACCTTTCCCATCATCACAGATCTTAGCCCTCTGGAAACCTAGGTGAAAAGACACTCTGCCTTAAGTCGCTTTTGATCTTGACATTGTATCACCATCAACAGAAAAGTAACTACTGTAACCTCACAGGCACAGAGTGACCCTAGGCTCTAAGGGCAGTCAGAGCAGAAACCCTCTGACAGGAAGAGGGTGGGCTCCCCTCCGAATCCACCTTTGCAGGGCCTATAGTTACAGAACTTAACAAAGCCCGTTGCATTCTCCTGTTTAAAAGTCTAGGTCATGCCTTAAGAAATGAAAAGTTAAATCTAAAGAGTGCCCTCTTTAGATTGTTTTTATGCGTGGCATCAGGCATAGGCAAAACTATTTAGTTATTGTTTTACCTGGAACACCACTGTCTCAAACAGCTCTCTGGGACAGCCATTTAACTATCTTTTGAAAGTCAGACACCACCGGACACCATTGTTATGCCACTTAGCAGGATATATCTCTGCTCATTTGAGCTTCTATCTGCTCAGTCATATCTTGCTTCTTGTTATCAAAAGTGAGGTTTTAAAAGCCTGGGATAATGGGATGCTACCTGATCTCCTCCTCAGATTCCACACCTACCTGTTGAATGGCTAAAAGTTGGACCACCTTCCCCTTTATATTTTCCTCACCTCTCGATGTGCTAGTCCATGCTGAGAAGGCTGTGTCCCTTCTTCGTGGGTGTGCACATCTCCATGTGGTCTTCTTAATACTGTGTTTCCACCTCATATCCAAACAGAAAGACCTTCCGCAGATCTTCAAACCGAACACTTGACTTGTTGCCTAACTGAACTCGTCAGCTATGACCCGGAACTGCTCTAAAGTTGGGTTGTTCTAGAACCACACTTCTTTCTACAGTCAGACTGTTCTAGAATTCCCCCTTCCTTCTAAAGTCAGACTGTTGTAGAAACCCATTTCCTTCTAGAATGTGACTGTTCTAGAACCCTACTTTCTTCTAGAGTCAGGCCATTTTAGAGCACCACTTCTTTCTAGAGTCAGACTGTTAAAGAATCCCATTTCCTTCTAGAGTTGAGCTATTCTAGAACCTCATTTTCTTCTAGAGTCAGGCCATTTTAGAGTACCACTTCTTTCTGGAGTCAGACTGTTATAGAATCCCATTTCCTTCTAAAGTCAGGCTGTTCTAGAACCCATTTTCTTCTAGAGTCAGGCTAATCTAGAACCCCGATTCTCTCTAGAGTCATGCTATACTAGAACCCTACTTCCTTCTCCAGCTGTGCTGTTCTACAGCCCAACTTTCTTTCTAAAGGAAACAACTCCTTCTGCTACCAAACACCTCTCCCTGAAGTGTTCTTAGTATCTAAACATGCAGAGACACAGCCCTTCCGTTCTGGTAAACCCACCAACTGGAAATGCTGACCCTTTTCAACCACAGCTCGTACATGAACTATCACAGCAGCATGTACCATTCACCAGACATGCACTAACATAATTTTATTTTTCAGAACCAAAAGCAACTATTTAAAGACTGAGCAGGTATTTGGGCACTGGTGGATTACAGATTAAGACTTAAGAAGTGAGCTGGCAAGATTGCTCCATGGGTAAAGTCAACTGCTACCAAGCCTGGTAACGAGTTATATCCCTATGGCCCACAGGGTGGAAGGACAGATCCAAGTTGCCTTCTGGCCTCCACACATGCACCATGCACGCACACAATGCACACTCATAATCACAAACACAACTGCACACACCCACCATAAATTAATAATTTGTTTTAAGTTGAAAGGTCGAAAGATCTAAATGTTTGTTAGAGGCTCTTTGTAAACCAAGCGGCATAGCTGTCATTTTTTTAGGGGTCTTTTTCTTTATTCCCTTTAAACATGGCCTTGAAATTTGATGTGCGGGAGAATATATGAATACTGGATCAAAGATGTGTTGCCGGCATATTTTATGAAGATTCTCTACAATCTAACTACAAAGCACCAGCAGGAGGAAAGATTATTTTATTCTGCCTGACATGAAATTATGCAGAGGCGCTTCCAGTCAAAACAGAACACCATCAGGAAAATGCAATCGCTTCAGTCAAACACCCCTCTGCCTTCAGAGCTCTCAGGGAGCCTTGGCTCCGGAAGGTACACCTTCCAAATTTCATCACCCTCACAATTTGGAAGCTCTAATAATAAAAGTTGAGATGACATATAAGCCCATCGCCTGGCCTTAATACGACAGATGCATATGACCCAAATAGTCAGAAACACCAAATATTTACACAAAAAGCAAAGACTCAGAGACCACTTTCTACCTTAATGGTCTCTAAATTACCCAGAAAAGGGTAGCACGGAATGACTTAGTGATTCCTACTGATCCTTCATAAGAATAAGAATATGATGGCTTTGCAGATGCCCATGGACCCTCCCCAAGGTGGACATTTTAGAGTGTCTGTGGACCCTGTGCCCATAACCATGCAGGGGACAGAGTTGCCCAGTCACCAGGGATAGAGACTCTGCGGGTACCAAGCTTTCTGATGAGCTGTGAACGGGAACTTACCACTGAAGTTGGAGTAGCAGATGTGAGAAGCCTGCCCTAGTCCTGGAGGTAGGGAAGGGGATGAGTTCATGGCTGATGTCAGAGCTGAGAAGCCCTAAAGGAAGTTAAGAGGGAAATAGACGAGGGAAGGGAAGCTGTTCTGACAGAAGGATCCTGTGCTGAGGTAAGGAAGCTCCACTGGTGAGGCACTTGTACTGAAGAGCCCCACCCCCACTGGTGAGCTCTTCGTAGGAAGAACCCCATCAGTGGTATTAAGTGATTATACTTTTCCTTTGAGCCAATTGAGGTTGAGAAATGGTTTGAATGTCAGCCCTCATTGGCTGTGTATGAAGGGTGATTGTCCTTGCTGTGTGAGGATGCAGCAATCTGCAGTTGAATAGGGCATATTGAGTAGGGAGCCATTACAGTCATACAGGGAAAATGGCCCCACTGTGGGCAACAGGAGTCACAGGATCAATGTATACAGGGACAGCCCTGTTATGAATTCCAGCCTCAGTTCACAGAAATGGAAGGACTTTCATAAACAGCCCCCAAAAGAGGGACAGCATAACCCAGATGACAAGAACCCAGGTCACGCAGGCAGATGAGAAGACCATGGTTTCTCATCCGCATATCATGTGAGAGATGGTGAGATATAAGTGGGCACAGAACCTGGAGAAACCATAGCTCTAGAGACGGAAGTATGTGCATCGTCTACTAACACGGGAAAAGCTGTAATCTGAAAAACGGTTGATCTCACAAAGGGGAGAAACGCGATCAGCGGAAAAGTGGTAAATCACTCTGGAGACAAGTGTGCCTAGCGTTCTATGTGAAGTCCCTCGGTCCCTTTATCCCAGCCCTCGCAGACACCCGTGGCAGGACTCCCATCTGATGCGGCCTGGTCTGCAAGTGTGCCAGAGGGTGTCTTATATCAGAAGCACCACTGGGCAACATCTCAGATGAATGGCGGGCTAAAAGGGGACCTAGAGCCCTGGAAGTCCTCGCCTAACAATGTTGAGAGGAGGAAAAGCACAAGGTTATGAAGGGCTCTGATTCTGAACCCTAAAATAATAACTCCTTGGCCCTGAGAGACCGTGTGACTTTGCCCCTGAATTCTCCTTTGAGGTGCCACTGAGCTGGCCGCAAAGCAAGTGCTAATCCACCTAGATTTTGGCCACCTCCACCGTGTATTGCCACTGAGATTTGCTCTGAACAAACCCCTGACGCCCTGATCGTCGGGCTTCCCCAGCGCTGCTAGATTTTACCCCCAACCCCAGAGAAAATGGAACCTTGCTCTTCAGGGCACCATTTCCACTGCACTCTCCTTCATGCCTCTCCATTAATAAATTATCAGCCTGGGCTAACTCTTGGGAGGGCCTCCATGTGTACATTTGCCCTCCCCTGACCCCTGCGTTAGAGCCCATTTCAGGTATTCCCCAGCCAGTCCGCAGCATTACTGGTCTGGCTCTGGCTGACATGGAGACATGATTTATGGGTGAGAGTTAGCAGCGATGCCACCAATTCCTTGTCCTGTGCTGTTGAGGTGAAAAGCAGGGTACAGTTGGCAGCCAGAGCTCATTTCTCACAGCCAACCCAGCCATTGTTCAAATTCTGTTTCTGCTCCAAGGAAGACACAGCTCAGATTCCAACAGCGAAGCCAGGGAGACCCTCCCTTGCCAGCAAGTTTTTTTTTTTCTGTCTGCTACACAAGGCCATCCTTACATAAGAAGGCGAATGAAGACTGGCTTTGCGTCCATACTCGACTACAGGATTGAGGCCATCCACCACTCTGCTGGAGGACACTGCAAGTTCCTCACCTCAGGTGCCACCATTCACAGCACTCATCAGCCCGATGGTGGAGACCCAGAGCCCAGAGAGCCCGCTGAGCCTGCTGGGCCTGCAAAGCCATTGTTCGCCTAGCTGGGATGAACTGAAACTTGACAACCCTGGACACCAAACAATCTAGAAAGTCCATGGTCATTGACAGCAAAATGCATGTCTGAAATAACTACCCAGTGTGTTCAGAGCAACCAGGCTAGAGAGGGACTTTCCTCTCTATATGGTCCTTCAAGAACCTGTGTGTGGAGGCCTGTATGTGTGGAGGCCTGTATGTGTGGAGGCCTGTATGTGTGGAGGCCTGTGTGTGTAGAGGGCTCTGTGTATAGGGCATTCATGTGAAGAAGCAGGAGTCCTGAAATCTCTTCTCTCTTTCTGCCCAACTTTGGGGTCTGAGGCAAAAAAGACAAAGGAAAACAGAAGGTTCTCCTCCTTCTGCACCAAGGGTGCCATGCTGCAGCCCAGGCAAGAGGCCACACTACTTCATGCACAGACAAGAGACCACACTGCATCATGCACAGGCAAGGCACCACGCTGTTCCATGAGCACAGACAAGAGACCATACTTCATCGCGAGCACAGAGAAGGATATCATACTGCATTGTGCACAAGCAAGACACCACAGTACATCACAAGGGTACGCAGACAAGGCTACCACAGTGTATTATAAGCGGGTACACTAACCACAGTGATGTGGTTCGCTTCACAACCTAAACACTGGCTTGCTCAGCTGCCTCAGTTTATCACAGGTTTCAAAAGGCCTCGAGCCTCCGCTATCTCACCAAGATGCTATTCAGCCAAGGCAGATCCCTATTCAACGGTGACAGCAAGTCACCCAACATCCACAGGCCTACATCGTCTGCAGTCAGACATTGCCTCTCCACGAGAGGAGGGGCCCATCTCTTTCTGAGAAAATGTATTTCTTCACATCTAGCACAATTCGGCTCCATCCAAGCTTGAAAGAACAAATTGTAGGAAATCCCCCCACACCTCCACGCTCCCAGTCCTGAATCAAAGCACTCACTCATGTCCTCCTTTGTTGCAATTGTTACCTCTCCAGGTCCGGAGCATTGCCCATCTCTCCCTGGCGCTTTGCCTAGTGTCAGAAACCTTCGTGTGTGTGTGTGTGTGTGTGTGTGTGTGTGTGTGTGTGTGTGTGTGTGTGTGTGTATGTGTGTTTCTATGTGCCTCTGTATGTCTGTATATAAGTATATTTGAATATTTGAAGTCAGGGGCTAATGACAGACATTATCTCTCTTTACCTTTTTGAACACATGATTTCTTGCTCTCTCATTGCTACCTGAGTCTTCCACATTTGGCTAGACTAACCAGCAAACTCCAGAAAATCCCCCTGGCTCTGTCTTCCCAGTGTAGGGATTACAGGTCTGCACTATTTTGCCTCTGCCTGGCTTTTTAAGCATGGGTTCCGGGGACTGAACTCGGGTCCTGGTGCTGAGCCACCCCTCCAGGGTCTCTGTGGCTTCTTTTCGATATCACTTTCAATGCCCAGCCCAGCACCCGACCCCTGCCTAGCCCAAGGAATCTGAGGAAAAGCTGGTGGTTCACATTACAGCAGCACAGTAGCTTCGCCCCAGTGCCTGCTGCCCACATCTACAAACTCAATCAATCGTGGTGATGTGTTGACTCTTGCTAGCCTCGCTGTATTCCACAGGCAGAAATCATCCTGTGCTTCCTCTCTAGAGACCGCTGTAGCACGGCGGGTCAAGTGACTGCCTGGGGTTTCTCCACAAGCACCTGAAAAGAAATCAAGGCGAACTGCAGAGGGAAAGGTCTCAGCCATCACTCTGCTCTGCTCAGCCGAAAAGCGGAGTTCAGACCCCAGATTCAGCCTGACTGATTGCCTGACCTGGCTTCCCCTGCACGAGGGAGATAGCGCAGAATGTGTCTGCCTCAGCAAGCGACTCTGAGGACCAACGTTGGATGCGGAAGGGAATCAAGCGTGTTTTTAGGGACAGGCATCCTGCCTGGTTTCAAGTAACAAACACCTCTAATTTATTCGAAGCTTGGCCCTGGGTGTGCAGGCCCTGGAAGGTTAATACAGTCTGAGAAGCAAGAAGGACTTTAAAACTGATTCTTAAGACAGAATAGCCTTATTGAGGGTGGTCGCTAGTGCCTCTGGACTCAGTTTCTTGCTGAGCTGCAATGAAACACCTGTAGTGAAGCCATTCCACCAGGGCAGCAACTGGACCTCCACTGAAGAGCAGGCCCAGGGGGTTGCAATACCCAGAGGGCCTTCTGGAAAGGGCTGCTCCACCCCAGGCCCGTTACAGACCAGTGCGGAGATGCTGAGACCAAGGAAAGCTGAGAGGCATAGCAGGCGTCACACTGCTCCGTCCAAGGTCATGTTTTCCAAGAAAGTTATAAACTCCAAGAGATAGCTTTTTAGAAGTAGAGTATCTTGCCAGATTACTTAGGATGATTGTAACAATATTCTTTATTCTCCTGATGTAATTGTCATCTCAGGCTTACTTCCTTCTTCTGCCAACCTAGACCTAGTTCTGGAAGCTGCTAGCCTCGGTACAATCTTATGTAGGTCTAGAATCTTGTCAGCTCTGACGCTTACTGCGGCATATGCTCACCCTTTCTAGTTCTTCCTGAACTCTGGCTAGCTGGTACTTCTCAGCCATTCTGACTCAAACTCCGCTCCAAGTTGAGTGATTCAATATGGCTGCTATCTCTTGGCCTCTCTTGAATTGCTCTGCTCGGCTTCCACTAACTTTGGCAACCTGTTCTAATCTCGTGGCTCCTTCTCATTCTCTGGCTCGTTCCGTCCTCACCTGTGTCTAACTCGTCTCTGTGAAACCTTCCCAGTAAAACCGCCTCCTCCTCTTTTTCGCTCTGCACTGCTCCCTCTTAAGCAGATTCCCTTTCTTCCCTCTTCTCCTGACAGTTAGCCATAGCCTAATCTGTCAAATCTTTCTCTGATTCATCACTTCGTCTGCTACTCAACTGCATATCATTTTCAAACATGGGTTCTACAAACTAACGTTACCTTCATTGTTTGGGATTAAAGGTGTGAACGTCTGTGTTCCAGCCAGAGGGATTAAAGGCATGTGCTAAGAAAAAGGTTCTTCCAATAAACAACGCAATCTCAGGGTTCACAGTATGATCAAGTATCATGCAACAGGGTTGACAGCTCCCTGGGCTTCTTTCTCTATGCCCTTAACATGCCATAGACCTGCTTCAACAGACTGATTCCTGCCATCCTCCATGACCTTTGTCTACTTGTGGAACTAAAAGTATCACCCACAGGAGGAACACAGATGGGCTACCTCCCACCCCCAGAAGAAATGGAGGACCTGAGCACACACAGAGAAAACATCATAAGCCAGGGCCCTGGCGAGGTGAAGGCCGCCATTGAACAACACAACACCAACAGGTAGCCAGAGTCTGAACAAACTATCTCACCTACTTATGTCGGAAAATAGGATTCCAGATCGTTCCAGTCCTCATCGAAATGAGCCAAAGCTAAGAGCTCATTCCTCACACCCACAGCATATTTCTGTGGTTTGTATCTTTGGTCCTGTATTAATTTAGCCCAGGCGCGGATAATTACAAGACCCAGGACTGCACCTCCTAGGGCAGTGTAACCAAAAGGGGATTTCAGAGATTTTCCCTGCCTGCTGAACCGAAGGCTACATTCTGCTATGTTGTCTGTTTGCATTCTATGGAGCATGTTCACACAGCAAGGAGGCAGTGTGCTGGCTCCTCTTGGCTTGTAGATGGTGTGTGACGCATGCCATCTACCTGGCAAACATCACTTCCTTCTGGAGAGAGATGAACTTGTGAATCCACAGACTGGGTGAAGATGACTGTTGCCAAAAGGACAAGTGTCGCTCGACCCATGGGGGACCCCGTTATGTTACCCGGCAACTGGGTCCTCCATCTGCTGTCTCTAAACACTATAGCTACCGATTCAAAGGTGAACATGAGTGCCTCCACATCTCCTACTCTCCTGGGTCCCAGGCTGACGGAGGCACACAGCAGGGCTCCGTGACCCTACTATGTAAGTCAGTCCCCAGTTCCTTGTATTTTCTGTGGAATCCTGACTATTCACTCTGTGGAGCACTTCTGGAGGAAATTCTCCCTACTGTGTCCTGAAAGATAGCAAGGCTTACTTAGAGATAGGACAGTGAGCTTTCAGAAGGTTTCAGTGTGGTCCATATGAAACATGACCCTCCAGTGATGTTAGACTGAGCAAGATGTCTAGGGATCCTGTCCTCCTGAATCTACTGGGCCAACACCTGTTCCTTTGTCTGGAGATTCTAAGAGACCCACGATCTAAGAGTGACTCAGAAAGGGACAGGTGGGTACAATGGTATGTGTGTCAACATTTGCAGGAAAGGAACGCAAACGTCCCCCTCCAGGAATCAATAGAATGATCTCTGACCCAGTGGGGACATAACAACTAAGAAAAGGCATGAGCTACTCTGGGTACCCACATGTTCAGGAGTGATAGAGCAGCCTAGACAGGACCAGGCACATGGATGCCTGCAGGGAGCCAGGTTCTGAGAGCTCAGAATGTTCCTCCTGAAGGTAGACTGCTCGACTATATCAGATCCACTTCTCAGGCCAGAACACTGCCTGATCACTGGAGGGTCATGTTCCATATGGACCACTGTCCACCTCTGCAGAAAACAGCATTCTGGGAATGTATTTTTAGGTTCCAGTTTGAGGAGCACTGACCTAAGAAGCTAAAAATACGTGTTGTGGGAAGGGCGTATCTGCATTGTGAATTCTTTCTTGTAAAGTCATTAGTCTTTCTAATGTGTGGGAAATTTTTCACTTGGGTTCTCACATAAATGAAAATGCATTCTAGAAGAAACCCGCTCCTACTGAGAGTCTGGGCATTCCAATTTGAGAACCCTGATCTCAGAGTTGCATGTAAGACTGCAGGAAGTAAACAGCCTCTGTGAAGTCCTGCTAAGAGGAGAACTGGACACTGGGTTCTATGACAAAGAGATTCTGGGAATAGGAATGATGGTTTGAATAGACCATAGCTTCCTCATTCCAAAATGCTCACTCCCACTGGTTCAGGAAAATCATTTCTTTCCCAAGTCCCAACCTATTACCTCCCTGTGTTAGTGGCAAAGCAGGTTGCCCACAGGCAACAGAGAAGTTGAGCAATGGGAAGTAAGGATGGACATGGGGGTGGGGGGATGGAAACAGTCTGCTGTGCTCAGCTTGTCACCAGAGGACTTGAAGAAGACAGGAATAGTTATAGACCAGCAGCTTCCAGACCCTAGCTGGCATCCAAAGTCAACATATAGTTGGTGCAGGTGCCTGGGAGTGTGGTGACCAGTGTTCCTTGGATCTGCAACTCTGCTCAGCATCAGGGAAAATCCACACCCTCCTGAGAGGACACCACTGTGTCGTCTCAAAATGCTCTACCCTATCTGTAGCTCAGTCTTAGTGTCTCTTATGACACAGCTACCAGAATGCCCTTCGGGAGGGCTGGCCAGGGAGAATGGATTCCACAGTCAGGGTTCCAGAGAATGTCCAAAGAGCTGGGAGTTGACTCACATAATCCGTCATGGACTCTCAGAATCCTTACCATGCCTCCCCCGCACCCCAAGTCCTCAATGAGCCCGAGGTGTGACAGGTCTTAGGTTCACCTTGAAACCGGGAGGTGTGGCATCTCCAGCAGATGGAGGTCCCAGCCACAAGTTGAGTGCCATGAGATTGGTGAAGACATTTTTTACCCAGTCTGAATTCGTGTGCTGATCTCATGACCCAGCATTTTCTGCTGCTCTGAGAGAAGAGGGCCTGCTTTCAGGGGGACCTCCCTGAACCCCAGAATTCAGGGGAGTATCTAGAGCTCCAATTCCAAGGAATTGGAAAAGGAATGTCAGTGCCGTTCTATCTCTGTTCTTGTTGGGATCTCAGTGGCTACAAATAACACCGTTGCTGCAGCCACAGATGCCTGGGAGCACAGCAGTCTAGCATGAGTCACTTTCATCCCTTGAGTAGATTAGAGGTCTGTAAAGTAGTGAGGGCATCATTGGATAATCTCGCTAGCTTCTATCTGTGGATAGAGTCCCTGGCGTTGGTAAAAACACAGTGAGACCCAGAGATGACGGTGTTGGTAAAATGCTCCCATGTGCTTTTTACTACAGGCCAGGATGGCACAGTGCCTTGCAGCCCTAGCATGGCAAGGAAGAGACAGAGGGATCCCTGGAGCTTTCTGGTCACCCAGTCCGGAGGTTCAGTGAAAGGCTGGGTCTCAAAAGAGAGAGGGCAAGGAGCTGGAGAGTGGACTCGGTATTTAAGAGCACTTGTTCTTGCAGAGGGCCTGGGTCTATTTCCCAGAATCCACCTGGAAACACACAACTAATTCTAACTCTGGTCCCAGGGGATCTGGTGCCCTCTTCTGACCTACACAGGCAACAGGCACGTGCATGGTGCACATGCATATGTGCAGCCAAAACACTCATACACATAAAATAATATAATGACTTTAAAAAGTGAAGAGGAAAATGATTGAGGAAAACACTAGGCATTGAATTTTAGACACACACACACACACACTTGCATGTGCATAAACATACACACATACACATGCATACACATAAACATATACACATACGCATGTACATAACATGCATGCTTATAAACATACACATACAACGCATGCACAAAAACATACACATATATGCATTCACATAAACATGTACACACACATCCATGTACATAAACATCCACACACATACATGAACACAAGCAGGTATACATACATGTATGCACATAAACAAATGCATACACACATGCATGTACATAAACAAGTGCACACACTTGCATGCACATAAACAAGTACACACACACACACACACACACACACACACACACGCACACACACACACACACACAAGCAAACAAACCCAGGCAATGTTTGTGCCTCCTTATACCCTCCCAAGGCCAGCAACAGACAACCTAATAAAACTCATTTCCACATGAAAACACTCACTCCTCCAGCGAGAGACCCTGAAGGCAACCGTGGGCACTCAGAGGGAGGTTGTTAACGCCGTTTGCTCAGTGATACTTTCAGGCTCTAACCTAGGTTCTCTTGGCTTCTCTTCGGCTTCCAGAGGGATGGCCAAAGGCTGTCCCAGATGAGGAGTGGTACTTATACCCTTAGCTCCCAGACCATCTAAGAGGGAACATCTAACCAAGCCTGGAATGTCTCCACTGAGATCAGGACCCAGTGTCCCGATTCTAAAATCCCCATACCGACTAAGTTTACTTTGATATATTCAGTACAGTTTAGCATGAGCACGTCATTTTGAACCTTTTGTCATTGCCCGTGGCATTTCTTTCTTTCTTTTTTTTTTTTCATTTTTATTGGTTATGTATTTACATTTCGAATGTTATCCCCTCCACAAGCCCCCTCTCCCCCTGCCTCTGTAAGGGTACTCCCCCCACCCACCCACCCACTCCTGCCTCAGTGCCCTAGCAGTCCCCTACCCTGGGTCATCAATCCTCCACAGAACCAAGGGGCAACCCTCCCGTTGATGCTGGACAATGCCATCCTCTGCTATACATGCAGCTGGAACCATGGTTCCCTCCATGTGTTCTCTTTGGTTGATGGTTTAGTCCCTGGGAGCTTTCATTTCACAGGGGTATCCATTTATTCATCTCTGTGAAAAGCCACCGTTTATTTGGTTCATTTTGAGAAAACTCTTCCACCGAACCAGAATCAGGACACAGATGTCCCACACTGACACACAGGACAATGCCCCTGAGCCCTCAGGCAAGGTCATGTCCTACTCCCAGCAGATGCAAGTGAGGTCTGGATTAATCCAAATGCATGCGAGTCTGTCTACTCCTCCGCTCCTGGGGGACAGGGAAGGAAGACTGGGTATGAGGAGTTGCATCTTCAGAAGCAGATGCACTAAATGATCTCAAACGAGGACGTCGGCATTTTTATGATGCTTCTTCCTGCTGGGATTCTATGTACCCCATTTATGCTTCTGAGAACAGGAGGACCACACCCTCGGAGGCTGAAAGGCATGGGTCTGCTAGCACGTGTAACAGTCGAGCTTTTAATACACCTGGTTTCCGGTTCCCTGGAAAGGACATACTACTTTATTCACGTAGTTAAAAATGCGTTTCACCCCGCCCCTAGAAGCATTGCAGGTGTGGCTGCTGTGTCACATGTGTGTCCATAGGTGGCAGAGAGGAGAGAGGCTATGTCTAAGCTCGGTAGGCTATGAACATCTGAATGATTAATAGCCTAACATTCCCTGAAAAAAAAAAGCAAGCCGAGGAGGATCCCAGTGCTGTGAAGGCCCCCATAGCTCCCAAAAGCAAGCCAGAGAGTAAATGAATCTTCCTGGGACCGAGGGCTCCCAATAGAAGTCAGTCCAAGACACACGACCCTCCCGTGGGGCCACCATACCTGTGCCGTGGGGTCTGAACAGGGAACTAGCCTTAGATGACCCATATGTCAGGCACTGCATAGGCCTGATGTGACCCCTGTAGGCCTGGGAGCTAGCTTGAGATGGCCCCTGCCCAGCACCATAATGTATGTGCAGGGCTTAGCACTCCTGAGGCCACTCCTGAGACGTCCAGACACTCAGAGACCCTGGATGCCACTGAGTAGAGCAAGTAACTGGTAGAGGAATGGAGGAGAAAGAGAAACAGAGATGTGGGCACAATGACGAGAGGCAGAACTGGAGACTCAGGGGTAGTGAGGAGCGACCTGATGTGAGTAGCCAGTGATGCCACCTGAGACCATGATGGGTTCTTACCTGTGCTGGTACCGGGAGCTACATCTGGGACTATGGCCCTGCAGTAGCAGGAATCTGTGACCACAAAGGCCAGGTAGAAGTCTCTGGTCTGGGCCTACCACATGGGGACATATTAATGTCTGAGGGCTGTGCAGAACTGGCCCCACTCCTCACCTAGACATCATGGGAGAGCTCTCTCTGGGGCATGACAGCAGGAGAGCTGACCCCACCCTTCACCAGCTGCAGCATTTGGGAGAGCAGGCCCTGCACCTCCTCTGGGAGGCACAGTAGAGCTGACCCTGTTGGTGGGCACACAGGTAAGCTGGCCCTGAGGGTATGAGCATGGAGGAGCTAGCCCCAACACTCATCTTTTATGTGGTGACATGGATGAGGGGGAGATGAGTTCCCCTTCTCACCCCCATGCCATCTATGGCAGGCAGAAGAGCTGGCCCTGCCCCTCACCTGCTGCAGTACTCAAGAGAGCAGGCCCTGCTCCTTGCCTGAGCAGCACAGTAGAGCTTGCCTTGGATATGGGGGTTGTGGATGAGCCAGTCCCGAAGTCATGAGAGTGGGAGAGCTGTCAGGCTGACCAGCTCAGCTACCTGTCAAGCCCAGATCCAAAACTTTGAATTGGCCCACCCTGACATCTATCCCATGGATGAACTGCTGGAGTAGAGGAAGTGGCCAATCCTGCAGATATGAAACTACAGGACCTCCATGACACAAACCAACAACAGGGCATCCAAGAGAGGAGTCCCAGTATCGATAGGGTAGCAGAAGCCAGAGGCCTCATACCAGACCAATGAGTCATTGAAATGAACATTTGTAAGCAAAAAATGTGGTCAAAGGGTCACTGTGACACACTACAGCTTCCACAAATGAGATTTTTTTTCTCTGTTGGGAGGGGGAGGTAGCAAGACTGGAGGGCAGGGATGGGGGGCAGGGTATATGAGGGAGATTGTGGGGAGTAGAATAAAATTCATTAAAAAAAACAATAAAATGTTATTAGAAAGGAAGGAAGGAAATAAAGGAAGGAATGAAGAAAGGAAGGAAAGAAGGAAGGAAGGAAGGATAGAAGGAAAGAAAAGAGGGAGAGAGGGAGGGAGGGAGTGAAGGAGGAAGGAAGGAAGGAAGGAAGGAAGGAAGGAAGGAAGGAAGGAAGGGAGAAAGGAAGGAAATGTCTCAAGAAATGTGGTAGTGACTGAGGCTTGCAATAGCACCACCTTGTCCCTCCAGGGGTGGGACATCACAAAGGCAAGGAGCCAGAGGGGCTGTACCTGCCCTGCAGGTGGCATCGTTCGCAGGGAAAGACCAAACACAAGCCTACTTCACTGCACTGTGGATACTCACACAGGAGACTCACGCAGGCATTGACTTCTAATGTAAACTCCTGGCCCAGAACCAAAAAGAGAGAGTGAACACTCGTGGAATAATTCATTGCACTTTAACAAATGCCTATGGTTGGGTAAGCATTACAGATAGAGATAAATAGAAATCACTCATACAACAGAAACCAGGCCCAACACGATCTCTCTACTATAGCCCATCCTTGCAGCCAGCCACTGTTAACAATCCAGGGCTGTGCGATTAAACCGTGTCCAACACACAAAACTCCAGAGTGGCAGGTCCAAGCATCGGTAGTCAAGAGTGTGTCCACGCCAGAGACAGAGGCAGAAAAGGAGTCTGTGGCCAGGTTTAGAAATCTGAACTGCATGTGTCTTGTTCTCAGGTGAGCCAACTACGGCTACTAGGGAAGCCTGGGGAATGTCGTCGAAGGCACGGCTTGTTCTGATGAGTTCCAGAGATGAATTAGGACAGAGACCACCGGATGCTATGAGTTCTGCAGCTTAATTAAGCATCTCTGGCTAAATGGCCAAGCAGTCCCCTAAACCCCTGCAGTCAACGGACACTGGCCTTTTGAGATCAGACTTCCAACTCCACATCTACTGAAGGTGTGACATCAACATTGCCCATTGAAGGACCCGCAGTCATACCAGTCACCAGGCTCGCCAAGAATGACTGCAGCACCGCACCAAAGCTTGCCTGGATGACTGTGTGATCCTCTCCAACCATAGGCAACAAGTCGCTGACCTTCTCCCCAGAGAGGACAAGCAAGGTCCTGACAGAAACATCTTCCCTCTGTACCAAAGTGTTTTGAGAAATCCTTCCCAGGAGAGCTGGGAACATCTACTCTCTCCTTACAGGGTCCCAGTGATAGAACGAGCACAATTCCACCACAGTTCACCCTGCTGAGCCAATGAATTCACTGCACTTGCTTAGAGAGCATGGCTAAGGGCTTGCTTACAGGAGCTCAGGTAGCCAGAGGCAGCATGGGAGATGGCTTCCCTATAGCTGCACCCTGAATGTTCCCCAGCCTGTGCAGCTGACCACAGCCTGAGACCCTGAGGCCAAGGGCAATTTGGGCATAATTTGCATACAAATAGCTAGGGGGCGTGGCTCAAATCCAATGACCCTCCATTCCCTAAGGGGATACTAATGTCCTGTTTCCAACTATCTCTTCTAAGCAAGTGTAGCTGGTCAGTTAAAGATGGGGATTCTAAGGTTCAGGAAACCACACTGTACAACACAAGAGAGATTTATTACCCTCATGAGGATATTCTTGCACAATTTCTTTCAGAAATTCAAAACATCAGGTAACATGGGGTTTCTAGGAGAATATCCTAGTGAATCCTAGGGACCCGCCCTATGAGGACACAGCTGTGTCACTCGTAGGCTAGTGTGGACACACTGAGTGGAACACCACTCAAGGAAGGCAGTTACTGTTAGGTCTCAGTCCCCTGACAGGCTGACCTGTAACCTGGGAAGCATCTTAGCTCTGATTATGTGTGCCTCGGGCTCTGTAAAGCACAGTAAGTGGCTTGCTGTCAGGGCAGGGTCCTGTCTGGAAATTACAACAACAAAGCAGCATCCTGGGTGATGCCATAAAGACCTTCACCCAGCTCTGTACAGGAGGTGTTACATATTGCTTCCAAAAAAAGCCCTGGTTATTACTGAGCCGGGCCACAGCTTTCCACTGTGCTGAGCTCAATCCCCAGTAAGAAATGTGTTTTCCTAGGGTGTTTCTGTACACACAGAATGTCCCCCACACAGAGCCAGAGCCCTCTCGCCTCAGGAGTGCTGTGGGTCCTCTCAGCTGACTCCGCTCTGGGGAGCGCACCTTCCTTCAGGCATGGAAAGTCTCTCCACACATGGTTGCTTGGTTGGAGACTCTGCAAGATCCTGGGTGTTGCAGCCTTGCTCCAGCAATGTTCAAAATGCACACCCACCATAACCTAGTATCGCCCACTGCAGCATCCCGCTAGGACATCTGACCACTGCGCATGCCCAGTCGGTGCCCTTTAAGAGGGAAGCTGTCCCTACCTCAGACCTGCTGCTGAGGGAGAGGGAATATCCAAAGCTCCTTACTAGATGTTGCCTTTAGTGTAACCAAGCTGCTTTGAGCTTTTCTTCCCCGTGGGAACCTTGCACGGCCTCGTTTTTACTCCAGTTTGAGACTGTGCTGCTGTACTGGGAGAGTCCCCGTGGCCAAGGAATGGAAACACAAGCCAGATGTTTACTTAGAAGGCAAGTCTGGGCCTGCATGTGGCTTAAGCAGGCAGTGACTGCTGTACCAGAGTTTAATCCCAAGAACCCATGTGTAAATGTGTAAGGAGAGAGTCAACTCCACAAAGACGCTTTCTGACCTACACACACACACACACACACACACACACAGGCACACAGGCACACACACACACACACACAGGCACACACACACACACACACACACACACACACAGGCACACACACACCACACACACACAGGCACACACACACACACACACACAACACACACACACACCACACGCACACAGACACACACATGCAGGCAGATCACCACACAGACACACCACACACATACACACACACACACAGAGGCACACAAGTGCATACCTGGAGGCACACCACACACACACATACACACACACACACATGTGAATACATAGAGGCACACACCACACACACACACACACACAAGCACACACATGTGCATACATAGAGGCACACCACACACACACACACACACACACACAGAGGCACATCACACACACCACACACACACACACATGCACACATGCAGGCAGATCACCACACAGAAACAACACACATACACACACATACACACACACACCACACACATACCACACATAGACAGGCACACGAGCATGCACACATAGAGGCACACCACACACATCTCTCTCTCTCACAAACACATGCATGCACGCACGCACGCATGCACGTACGCCATAGCACTCAATATCAAGCAGAATGCTCAACAGCCATTCCGCGTGGGTATCTGGATGCATGCCAGGTGAGCAAGCATAGGGCTATCACAGACGCACAAACTAGAGAGGGCTCTTCCTGTGGGAGACTTTAGAGGAACTGGCACTGTCCGTCTGCAGTCCATGGCCTGAGAGATGAGATACTTCCACTGTGGCAAGAAAGCTGAGGCAGGCACTCATGGAGGAACTCAGACTACGTACAGTCTAACGTGGAACCTTCCCACGTTTGACCCCGAGTCTGTGTTTTCCCAGGGAAAGACATCTCGAGCCTCAGTTCTTGCTAGTTAATAGCACCCCACCCCCCTCCCCCGGTCCCCAGGCCTCTGGGTGTAGTGTTTGCTGCCTCCACAAATCTGGGTCAGCAACACGCGCTCTTGTTTCTCTGTTCTCACAAAGGTAGTAGGGTTCATTAGAGCAAAGCCTCTGTTTTGACTGAGATGCCAGATGGAGTAGAAGCCACGCCCCTTTCAGGGGGCTCTGAGGTTGGATGTTACTCTACGGGAACCTGGAAACCACTAAGACGAGGGACAGTGAGTGAGACTCTCTAAGGCATCCTTTGTCCACCACTGCGTGATGCGCTATACTGATGGGCTTAAATGTCACCACGGAGACAGTTAAATTGGATAGATAAGGGAAGACTGGCTACCACTTACACTTCTTAACATACAGAAAGCAAAGAACTGTCCCCGGGCTTCTCCTCCTCACGGACCCCGGCACCTCAGAACTGGAAAGTCTGCGCATCTTGGCATTCATTATTGCTATCGTTCATGCTGCTAAGCCAGAAAGAAAGTTTTCTTCTTCTTCACCTTCTTGGGCAGAGTTGCCAGTGTTTAGAATAATACTAATAAAGTACGTGGTGATTCTAACAGCGACTGTGACTCTCAGGCAGAGCCTGCATGGCTCCCAAACATGGGGCAAGATCGCCACCTACTGGCGGCATCGATTATTGCAGTAGATTTGGCTTTTGTAACTATCTTTTTGTTCTTGGTCTCCTCTCTTTCCTGTCTAGAAGATGAGAGAAATTCGTTATCACTACAAAGCACACCTGTTCTCCAGGGAGCATGCAGGCTCCCAAGCCCATCACAGTCAGGGTGCGTGCCCTAGTTAGCAGTAACTGTCAACTTGAGACAGCCTAGAACAACCCGGAAAAAGGAGCTGGCTTGTCTATAGGGCATGTCCGTAGAGCATTTTCTTAGCTGTTACTTGAGGCAGGAGGGCCTATCTTCTGTGGGCAGGACTATGTCCAGGCAGATGGTCCTGGATAAGAAAGTCAGGCTAAGCGTGAGTCTGAGGGAGCCAACAAGCAGTCTCCTACCATGGTTCCCACATCCAGGTCCCTGCCTTGAGCTCCTTCCGTGACTTCCCTTAGAGAAAGATTGTGACCTGGAAGTGTAAGCAGAGACAAATCTTTTCTACCCCTAAGTTGCTCTTGGTCATGTGTTTGTCACTGCGGCAGAAAGAAATTAGGGCAGGGCCTAGCGAGAAAGATCACAGATCCTTGCATGATGATATTAACCCCGTGAAGATGGGCAGCGTACCTCAAAGGCCTGACACGTTTAAGATTACCTAGTCATTTTCCCCATCAAACGATGTACTCAGAGATGACAAGACCATAAAATGGTGTGAAAACGAGACAAACCCAAGCTCTTTGGACATTTTCTCTATGGCAGTGACTCTAAACCTTTCTAACCCTTTAAGACGGTCCCTCGTGTTGTGGCGACCCCCAACTATATAATTATTTCGCTGCTACCTCCTAACTAGAATTTGCTCCTGTTAGGAATCGTGATGTAAATACGTGACATGCAGAATATCTGCTATGCGGACCCTGTGGGGGGTCGCGACCCACAGGTTGAGAACCACTGCTCTAGGCAGCCATATTTTTCTGTGGCTGCACCTATCTGCCCCCCTTATAGATCAGAAACAGTGACGCGATGTGTGTTCTGATGGACTCACAATGCTATAGGACTGGAACAGACAACACGCATGGTCATGAGATAGGAGGATACTCTCCTCCTGCATCCCATCCTTTCTAAACAGTAACGCCTCTCCCTTCCGGGAAGCTAGGGGTGCCTTCCTACTAAGCAGCTACTGAATGATTGCTAATACCCACCCCCTTGTCACTGATGCTAACCTGTTGTATGTTCTCGCCACCCCCCGCTCTCCCCCAAGACCCCCTCAACACGTTCCAGCAAAATCACGGGCTCCCTACTTTGTGCCTCTCAATAAGGAACAAAGTGTGGGGTTTCTAGATTTCAGTAGCTTGCGGTGTGGTTGACAAGTCAGAAATCTCATGCCCAGGGCTGGCTGGATCTTGTTGGGTTGTCATTTAATCACTTCAGATTGTGACTTTCACCCTGAGATGTTGAGGTCTGCAGGGGGAAAATTCAAGCTCTGTCTGAACGTCCACCTCGGGCACCAGGGAGTCTCCTCTTTCAGTAAGTAGTGAGGGTGTAATAGCATGGCAGGCCTGGGGTGAGAAACGAAACAAGGTGATCGCCCCCTGTATGTTTAGATTATTTTCTACATAGAGTGGGAAACTTGAAAGGCCACAGAGCCATAATGAAACAGAATAGAGCCCTAAAATATGAGCTCGCTCTAGAGGAAAGGGTAGATGGGCTCTGGTCCCCCTGGATGAATGAGAAAGGTTTGGAGAAAAAAAACCAAAGCTGAGCCCTGCAGATGTGCTGGGAGAAATGAAGCCACATCACAGACCAGGAGAAAAAGGCAGGGAGTAGCAAACACATTAAGGAAGTCTGGAACGGGCTGTGGGGACAGCTCAGCTGACAGAGCACGCTATGCACCGAGTGATGATCTGAGTTCAAGCCCCGGAACCCCCATGAGAGAGCCAAGTGCAGGCTGGGGAGGTGGCTCGGCGGATGAAGCTCATGTTTTGCAAGAATGAAGACCTGAGCTTGAATCTCCAGAGCCCACATAGAGTGTGTGAGTCTGCAATCCCGGAATTCTTACAGCCAGAAGGGAGGTAGAGACTGGGGAGCTCCCAGAAGCTTGTGGACCAGCTAGCCTGGTATACACGGTGGCGAGTAGCAAGTGTCCCTCATCACCTCCTGCTCTGAGACTTGGGGTCTGTTCTCTGACATCCACACATGCACTGCTGCACATATGTGCACAAACTGAACATGCACAGTCACACACAGACAGAGACACACACACAGCAAGCCCAAGCTGGTCCAAGTGGATCGGAGGGTAAAGTGCCAGTTGTACCAGTGTGAGGAACTAAACTCAGATCCCCAGCTCCCACGGGACAAGCCAAGTGTGATGGTGGCACGGGCCTGTAATCTTAGTAATGCAAAGACAGGCAGACCCTGAGTGCCCCCAGCCAACTGAAACAATGCGTTCCAGGTTCTATTGGATTCCCTGCCTCAAATAAACAAACAAACAAACAAACAAACAAGGCTGAGAGGTGGTTGAAAAAGACATTCCAACTTCCAGCCTCTGACCTCTACACCCTCACAAGCAAGTACACACCTACACGTATATAACCCTCCCAAACACATACAAACATGCATGCATATACGCACAGCCAGGTAGAGTGGACAGACACCTATAATCCAATCACTAAGGAGGCAGAGATAGGGGAACCCCTGGACCTTCTTGGCCAGCCAATCTAGACAAGTCGGTGAGTTCCAGATTCAATGCCTAAGAAAACAGGGCGAAAAATGACTGAAGAAAACAATACAGAGGGGGAGGAGGAAGAGGGAGAGGGAGAGGGAGGGAGAGAAACAAAGAGATAGAGTATGTTACGTAAAGATGGCTGCTTAGAGCTGGCGGTCTTGCTTTTTGCTCTACTCGGAAGTCACTACAGCCGCCGAGCAGACCATCTATAGTCAGCAACCCCTGATCCTTAGGCACTGAACCCTATTGACTGGCTTGACAAACCCAGACAACCACAAGCCCAGAGAGTTAAAGACATGTGACTCTAAACCTTAGACGCCCGGAAGTTACATAGATCTAGAGGTTCAGCATAGGCGCTGAGTGATATAAAACATGAGGGCTGGAGACCCCTCGGTTAGCAGCCAGGGTCATCTCCAGCCCTAAGACAGCAGCTAGCGAAGGCAGTGGCCGGCAGCTGTAGGCTGGGCCTGCTAGCACCGTCCTCCATTGTCTCTGCTCTCCCAGATGTCTGCCCCACTCTCTGGAACTCTTTAGCTCCCCTCAGACCACTGAGCTGCTCCAACCATCACCAGAGGCAGCAGCTGCTTCCTCTGCCACTCCTGCTTATGTTAACAACTTGACCCACTCTACTTATAAAAATATCAATCAGGTAACAAAAAGGGCACTGCAGAAGTGTCTTTTACAGGACCTAAATCTAAGACACCAGAGCACTGCTATAGCAGTCTCCTGACTGAACCTACATCTTGAAAATCTCCAATTCCTCATGACTTCTATAGCCCAGTGTCCCACATTCTAACCCCACTGTCCTTGCATCAAGACTCTACCTTGTGTCTACTTTTGTTTGTCCCATACTAAGTCACTACCATTGACAGTAGCTCACACCCTCTACCTGCGTCCTGCCCTATGAACTCAGGACTTAGTGCGTCAAGATGGGCCCTCCCCTGCCTCAAACTGCTCCACCATCATAGTCCCAGAAACTGCATGTTCCTCTTGGGTCCCAGACAAAGGTTTGGCTCAGGCACTTTCCCAACACCCCTCGGCAAGCAGCCAGGCTCTGGCGACAGCGTCCCCAGTACGCACTACAGAGCCTCAGCTTAGCCAGAAGAACACTGGAGTTCTGTGTTCTTCCTTCTCTCAGATCTGGATTTCCACAACAGACTCCGCTCTGACCCTGCTTCCTGACTCCTTGCCTCTGTCGCTCCTGGAGCAAGTGCAGGAGCCTTAGCCAGGCAGGACAAGCCACTCCTGTCCTCTGAGGCACAGAAGCCTACAGCTGGGGAGCTTCTTCCCTCTATATGGCTAGCCTCTCCCATGTACACGCTGTTCAGCTGTTCAGACACTCAAATCCATGCCTGGCTGGGGCTTTGGCATCAGCTCCTTGATCTGCTTGGAATGCTACCTCCCCAAGGTCTCAGTGACTCAAGACCTCATCACTGAGGTCTTGCTGGCGAGACCCCTCACCCCCACTTTCTGACTTATTTTTCTGGTAGCTCTGATTTTCCACTGGCTGCTCATGAGGAGACAGGAGCTCTCTAAAGACAGCCTCCCTGTTCTCTGCTTCCCCCTGGCACTTAGAGATGGCTGCTCCTTAATACCAGGCATCTACTCAATGCTACACAGATAGGCATGGGGACACTTTCCCCTGCTTGCCCGACCAGTGCGCACAGCAATCTCAAAAGGTGAACTCGAGTATGATTTCCACTTCAGAAAAAGATAGGAGCCCTTCAGCTTGAGAAGTGAGGAGAAGTACAGGGAGCTAGAAATCTGACACCTATAGACACAAGACGCCTGTCATGGTGCAGCCATCATCATGAGCCACCTGGGCAGCCCATTCTACTCTGAGACCCTGTGACCGCCCATCTGTGTTAGTTAGGGCTCTTGCTCAATGTTGACAAAGCAGAATTTAATCATACCATTGAGGCTGAAATTGGCCATAATGTGTAAGACACTATGCAATAGATTAGCACTGAAATTACTTACGTGTGAGGACAGCATTCCGGCTGTCTTCTTGCATAGTTGCCCAATGAAGAGTTAGGTGAACAGTAAACTGCTTATGACTTTCTTTAACTGGCAATGCCCTTTACTGGGTAAAGGTTCTGTCTGTGAACCCCAATGCATATAATCTATTAATGGGATTTTTTTTTATAAAGGTGGCTAACTTCTTGTTTCTTCAATGAATGCATAAGGGAACATACAACATCCATGAACCTTTAGGGGAGGGAAAAATCGGTATCAGAGTTGACAAATGACAACTCCGATTTTATAATATGATCATTTTTATTCTATTTTGACTGCAGAATCACTCAAAAGAAAATGCCTGCATCCTGACATACACAATAGTCGTAAGTGCTGTCTTTCGTTTTAAACTTGCTGGCAACTTTTAGAAAGTTTTCATCAGTTTTCCAATATACTTTAAAAGTAAATTGACAGATGTTAACGATAATAAATTTTAAAAAGAGGCCATGAATTTGAAGGAGAGCAAGGAGCGCAACATGGGGGTGGAGGGGGGAAGCTTGCAGGGGAAAAGGGGGGAAAGGGGAAATTTTAATTATAGCACAATCTCAACAAATCAAAGAAATAATAAAAAGTTCAAAGACATAGTATCTTTATATACAATTAAATGTACTGGTTCGACGTGTAGGATGTTTTGAAGTATGTCGGAATGAAAAAGAAAAATGTTGTCATTTCTCCTGGCTTACATCTTGTTGGCTGTGTGCTACCTTGGAAAAACTACCCAGATACTTATGTGGCTTGGTTTCCATAAGTCTAAAAAAGACCTTGTCAATATTAGTGTTTTTTGGAAACATAAAATTCTCACCCACCACTTGGGAAATGCTTTTAATCTATCTAGATGTTAATCCTACCTGATAAATGTAAAAGACACACTAAGGGGATGCATGAGCCCTTGAATACATCATGTCAAAAGAAATGAGTGAACCATGAAAGACAAATATTGTCTAATCCCAACCATGTTACGTGCATAGATTAGACAGACTTACAGCAACAGGAAGTGAAGCTACCAGTGGCCAGGGAACTAAAGAAAGTTAGTCCTTCGGTAGAAACAGTTTCAATTTGGGAATGAAGAAGTTTCCCGACATGGATGGCGATCTGGGCTCCACAGTGGGAGTACACATAATGTTATCAAATTGTGTCGTAAAAACGGCTACGATGGTAAAACTCATACCACGCATATTTTATTACCATGAAACATTACCCTAAAGCCATGCTAGCCCGTCGTCCTAGCGATCGGAATCTAATTCAATTCACCAAATCTTAACGGTCTGCTAGCCATGTGTCAGACATGAGCAAAGCCATTGGAAGGGATACCACAGTCCCGGACCCATGGGAAATGAACCACATGCCAGAGAAAGGGAACAGCTTGTGTGAAAGCTCTGTCTGCATCAAGACAAGGCCCAAAGGAACCAGGAGCAGCCCCCAGTGTGCCTCGGATAGAGACTAAGAGAGCTCGTCCGCACCTGTGGATGACGGATGCTTGTGTCTTCTCTTGGGAGGGACTGTTTTTCTTTGCAGCAGTCTGTTATTGGGCTTTCTTTTAGCATTTCTCTGTTTCTGGCATATTCTGTTTTGATCCCTGTCAGATGCACACTCTGAAATATGGTACCAACCTCTGGGTTGTTTTCCTTCTCTGAGCATGCTCTCCCGCAAACGTACTCCGCGCGGAATACCTAGCGTGCCCACCTTTGTCGTTGTTGCCCGTGCTTTAAGAGTCATTAGAGCACTGTTTCCTGAGCCAAGTAGCCACGAAGCCTCCCCACATGCTCTTTCCGTAGTTTCTCTCTTCAGATTTTACATTTAAGTCTTCAACCCATTTTGAGTTGATTTTTTTTTTTTTAATGATAGGAGCTAGGCATTCAAATCTCACTTTTCTACATTGAGCAATTCTGTCTTCTCAGCACTATTTAGCAAGGAGAATTTTCCTGTCTACATGTACACTCTTGGTGTCTTTGTCAAAACCCTTTGGTTGTGAGTCACTGATTAATTATCTCTTGGTACTCTATTCTGTCCTGTGGGTCTATCAATCATCAGAGAGATGCGATCCAAACCCACAATGAGATGTGATATCATACCAGTAAGAATGGCTTTAACCAGAAGGACAGGTGTTGTTAGGACCGTGGAAAACAAGCAACCCTCATATTTTATTGGTGGGAACATAAGTTAATGCCTCGTCATCATGGAAAACTACAGAGTGCTCTCTCAAAAACAAACAAACAAAACTACCATGCGATCCATCGATTACACTTTACATATTCAGAGCCCAGAGCCCTCTTCTGGACCCCATAGGCACTCACATGTACACAAACACGCAGACAGACGCTACACATAACTACAAGGAAAATAAATGTTTTTAAATCGATAAGATATATCTGGAGCGAGAAATTTTGTATCATAAAATCAAAAGAGGTGGGAGATATAGAACCTTGGATGTTCTCACAAAAGACAGTGAATATTTCACAGGATGACCAAGCTAAATAGGCTGAGAAGAAGAAATTAAGCAAACTACACCTGTCTGTTTAGGGCTACGGGTCTTGGGTGTGCCTGGAGGTGCATTCCCATAAGCCTAGCACTAGAGAAGTAGAGCCAGAAGACCGGGTTCACCCTGAATTACAGAGTGAGTTCATGTCCCATCTGAGCTCCATAAGCAACACTGTATCTTAAAACATCCCTTTATGAGAAGGTTGAGGGACAGGAAACACATGGTACTGATGGCATAAGCAAGGCCAGTCACTTACTCTCTTAGTTTATACCATGCTGAATTTCACAAATGGCAGAGTGACTTCCCAGTGGGGTGGCAATTTGTTTTAAGTAGGCCAAAACAGAAGCGACATTAACTAACTAGAAGGGTACTGCAGTAATTAAGGAACAAAATGAAAACATCCTAGGCCAGAGAGTAGGGGTGGCTCGGAGGAGGATGAGCATACTTGGTGATATTTTGCAAGAAATCCAATTGGCAGCATTTGACACTTGGTTGGATTGGAAAGATAATAGGCAAGAATCAGAGACTGACTCAGTGTTCAATTAAGATATTAATTAAATACCAGTGTCAGTCCTAACATTCTTGACTATTGGGGAAAATCGTATGTGGGCACCATGGAGGTCCTGCTCCGTCTCCACCGTTCTGTTTCAAGCACCTCACTCTGCAACTGCATTGGAAGCAAATCATGAAAACTCCCATACCCACTATGCCTCTCGCTGCTTCCCGCCTACTCCCTCACCTCCCACTTTGAGTCTAACCCATCACAGTAGAGTCGCAGCTTCCAAGAGTACACGGAAACTATCAAGGTCAGCGATGCTGGGGGCACACCCCAGGGTCCGTGGGTTTAGCAGCCAAAAGCCATTTATTATTAGCTGCACCAGTCCTGAGAAGAATGGTTTTCTTTGATGAATTCCCCTTTTGTTCTTTTTTGGTCATAGTCACTTAAAGCATCAAAGGACTAAAACCTCCAGCTTGAAGGCATTGTGTGGGTAAAACTCCCCCGTGTGTGTGTGTGTGTGTGTGTGTGTGTGTGTGTGGTCAGGAAGGACACAGGAGTGCTGGGTGTCACAATTGGAATATGATTATTCATATCCAAAGTCCAGCTGCCTGTTAACTTCTCTAGAGTGGGAGGGGTCGTGTTGAGAGAGTGCCCTGTTGCAGACACGGCCCACACGTGGCTGACACAGACTGACTCTTGAAGGCTCTCCTGAGACAGAAGACACAGGTGAAGAAGAAAACAGAGAAGGAATGAATGACAGTTAAGATAGAGGCCAATGCCTCAGAAATCCCTGTTGGGCTCTGAGGGCCCCCAGCATTTCTGAACAGCAGCGGGTCCTCAGTCCATGTGGGAAGGCAGAAGAAGCTGGCAGCAAAACAGTGTCAGCAAGATGCCAACAGCGGTCGGTGAGGTTTCCGGCACAGCATGGAGCAAAATCTTTCCTTTCTCAGATTGCTTTATATCTGAGAGGCCCCTGGAAGGTTCTGTCTAGATTCACAATGTTCTGGGGGAGGGGCAGGAGGAGTCGTCCCATGTTAAACTGATTGAGAAGATTCCCCTCACAGATGTGGCCAATGCCTGGTCTGTTTATAGACCAGCGGTTCACAGGTAGAAACTGAGTTGGAAGTCGAGCCAAGAGTTCCAAATGAGGGGAAAGAGTTAGTGTATCCAATGTGGAGGTCGGGCAGGGAAAGCTGAAGTGGTCATTATTATCATATCATATCCTTTAAATCATCGAGGAAGATATATAAATAAATAAGTACATACATACATACTTACATAATACATACATACATACATACATGTTGATAAATATATAGATATATAGATAGATAAATGATAGATGGATGGATAGATAGATAGATAGATAGATAGATAGATAGATAGATGCATAGATAGATACATAGATAGATAGATAGATACATAGATAGATAGATAGATACATAGATAGATAGATAGATAGATAGATAGATAGATAGATAGATGCATAGATAGATAGATAGATGCATAGATGCATAGATTCATAGATACATAGATAGATACAAAGATAGAGACATAGATATAAGGAAAGATTAGATTATAAAGATATAAATATAAATACAAGTGATTTAGGATATATATAAATGTCTCCTTCTCCCCTCAAATTCCCCCCAGGAAGCTTCTTGTGGCTTGAAGTCTTCAGGAAGCACACAGGACATACAAATGGATTCCCACACTCCCCAGATCCAGTTGTAGACATAACTCCCCTGAGGGAGAGCAAGAGGGGTGCTCTATTCATGGACGCATATCTACCTGGAGTTTAGAGAGAGGAAGAGCTTGATCTTGGGAAGGCCCCACCTCAGTGCTCACAAAGCCTCTCGGCCCATACAGCGTCATATCTTGTATTTATGTCTGTGTCTCACATTTCACATGCCTGCTTCTTCCAACAGGCCCTGACCTTTCTGTGGCTGTGAATCAAGGTTTTACTGTCTTTTTAACCTAATAAAAAGTCTCCGGATAACAAGTAGCTAGCATTCATTAAATGTTTACTCTGGGCCACAAATGCTGATGCTCTCTTTTAGGTTTGGGGACACAGTCGCTGCCTCACGATGGAGGGAGATACTGCTTTAAAGCCAGAACTGCAGAGCAGACATCCGAAGAGGCCCCTGCAGCTAACCAGAGTTTTTATTTTTTTTTTCTGGGTCTCTCCGCCCAGTGCCAGATGTGGTGTCCAACAGCTGTGCCATCTGGTCTACTTGTTAAGGGTGGATAATTGGGAGAGCTGCTACAGAAAGGAACAGTTTCCATAATTCCTTGTTATTCTAGAAGACAGAATAGGACCAGTGAGTAAAAGAAAAGCAACTTTAAATGCCACACATAGAGGTTAGCCATAATGTTTCCCTTATGTGCTCAGTGTGTGTGTGTGTGTGTGTGTGTGTGTGTGTGTGTGACAGACAGAGAGAGAGAGAGAGAGAGAGAGAGAGAGAGAGGGAGAGAGAGAGAGAGAGAGAGAGAGAGAGAGAGAGAGGTATATGTGCCATGTGTGTGAATATGGCCACATGCATGCAACAACACTCCTGTGAAGGTCAGAGGACAATCTTGGGTGTTGGTCTTCACCTCCTCCTCGTCTGAATCTTGCTCTTGTTGCTTTGTCTCTCCGGTTTACAGCAGACTCGCTGGCCCACAGCTTTTGAAGATTCCCCCAAGTCTTCATGTCCCTTCTTCCTATAGGAGTGCTGGGATTACAGATGTTCCCATTACTCATCTGGCTTTCATGTAAGTATGAGGATTTGAACTTGGTCCTTGTGCTTGTCCAGGTAACATTTATACACATCACACAGCTCCCCAGATCTTTTGGCTTGCTCGTAATTATTGGATACTTTCAATTCCCTCAACGGCTCTATTGTTCCAATGTCTTCTTACTTGCTTCTACCCTCCACAAGCTCTTTGGTCAGAATTTGTTTTCGAGATGTGGTCTACTCATCCCAGGAAGCTTGGAAGATTTCCCTCTCTCCACTTTCCAATATAACAGGTCAGAGATATTGATAGATTAAACAGCAACACGACACATGTTACTCAAGGCATAATAGCAAGGCAAGAAGAGCATTCCCACAATGTGCTCTCTTATCTACCAAACACACCCGAGAGTCCTCAGATTTACGTTATAGTCACATGTTCTCTAACACACTCTCCCCAGAAACTACAGCAAAGAAAGTAACCGTATTCACCAACGCTTTGCTTTTTGGCCTTCTCATCTCCCAAGCATGTTGGTTAAAATGGTTAAGAATTTCTTTAACCTTTTAAATCCATCTGACCTTTAAATCCATAATGCCGTTAGGAGCCTGGGTGTGTGTTTAATCTGAGAGCTTTCCAGTGGAACTTATAATGCAGATTGCTAATGAGCACAATAAAAACTGGAACCATATAGGTGAGAGGAATGTTCCAAATCATAATTGCAGTCGCTCATTTATTCTGCATTTTCCCCATATAGTCTTTAATTAAAGTAGCCTTGGTTATTAGGGAAGAAAAATGGACTAATTTTCCAATCACCCAAACAATTTAGTCAAATATGGCAGCCCAAGGATCTCGTACTAATGAAAGTGCTTGGCAGCTGTGGAGACTCTGGGGCCTCCATGGCTCTTGAGGCTCAGGAGGAAATTGCTCCCAGAGAAGGCGAAGTCCGCCATTACCATCCTTGGTCTTCCTGCCATGCCCTTGTCTCTCTCCACCTCAGTGAAGATTTCCCAGCACTAGGGTGTGCTGAGTTTTCTCAATTCTGCAACTGGCAAACGCATGGCTGGCCTTCACCCAGCTCAGTTGATAGCTGGGATGTTGCTAGAAGGATAAAAATCTGCTCAGGTCTGTACAGGACTGGCTGGAGGGTAGGCAGGGTGGGACTGGCCAGTGCTGGAAGTGGCCAGAAGTCTGCAAGGCCCACCTGCTTTGAGCATCCATTTCCCAGAGACTGACATCGGGAGCACCGAACTCCTTAAAATACATTGGCCTGCATTCATCTCAGTCATTTTCAGTTTCTAATGTTTAATTCTGCCAAGTGTATTCAAATGGTCTCTGGAGATGGTTGGTTTAGAGGAAAGAAAAACTCGTCGTAAAGATGCCAGTGGAATGGCTCTGGGGGACCTGTCTTTGTGACATTTCTTGCCTTGGCATGGAGGGGTCCAGTTCAGAGAATACAGACTCACTTCCCAGGATGCTTTATCAGGAACTGGCTATCAGGAGTTGCTCAGTTTTATTCAGTGAAGCTCAAGACTTCAGTGAAGCTAAAACTAGAGCGTCCGTCACATCTGGCAAATGGTCAGCCTGACTCGGGGGCCTTGAAAGATGGATTCCTTGAGAGTACCATTGACCTCCTGTGCATCTCGAGGGTGCACAGAGGCATGCAGAGTCCTTGAGGAAAGGCATTGGTGATAGAACCCCTGCCATCTCTCCCTGGGGTGTCAACCACAATGCAGGCTCAGACTGATCCAGCTTTGACTTCTGGCGTGGATGTAGGGGGTTGATGGGAAATAACTAATGATGTTTTGCTTGTCTAATGGGCTGAACTGGAGGATTTGGCACAACCTTATCCACAACCCACAGCCTGGCTACTGAGTCCAACTAGGGGTTCAGAGGGACCCACTCACACAGAGCACGCACATGCTTTCCCGGTGCTGGGCCTTGAGTCTTCTTCATTCTTCTCAGTCAGGGACTTAGTGGTGAAGTGGGAAGTCCAGTGAAGGAGTCGAAAGATGAGTCTGTAGACACCAGGACCAGAGCAGCTTGCCTTGTCGGCCAGAGCCATGCCCTACTCTGAATCCAGATGGAGATAGGGCCACCACCCTGGTTATGTACCACACTGAAGCATCAGCTGGGAGACATGCGAGCACCCAGGCAGCTTAGATCCATTGCTGAGGGAGGGAGAAATTATAAGAAGCCCAGAGAGTCCAGGATGGTAGGATCTGGCAGGAAAAGAAAAACAAACACAAAAACGAAAACAAAGCTATTTACCATGGGATATAAAAACTTGGGGGTTGGTGGCTCTTCGGGATCGAATGGAGCATGCAGGTCCCTGGGTCATGAAGGTCAGTAGGCTCTCAGCCAGCATTCCCAGGTTCTGAGTGACTTGCAGAAGGTACCAGAAGAGCTGGGCAGGATAGTGCCTCCGCATGTCTTACTCCTAGCTAATCATTTACCTATGAAGCAAGACCCCGGGAAGACGCAAACAGCTCGCTGATGTCTCTTTGGGGTGAACTGTCAACTTGACCATACACGTAGGCCTCCACACACTCCCTGTGCCTGCCAAGCAGACGCGGTAGCTCAGTGTCCTGGGTGGCTCTGAGGACAACGCTCACAATCAGCAGTCATTAGGATACCTTGCTATAGAAAGATGAAACCATGTAGATCCTGTACTGGGCCCTGATGGGGACATTCTAGACCAGCTGAGGTTGCTATGGTAGCAGAAAGGACGTGGTGCTGCAGGGCGAGGAGTGTGAACCTGTGTGTCCTACGTATGTAGCCTATAGATAAGTGCTGGGATCACCGGAAAGAGTATGGCCAAGTCCTAAGTCTGTTCCGACAGTGTGGCTGTGAAAGTAAGCATTCAGACCTAAAATTGTGGTATCGTTTCAGTTGGAAAATTATAAAAATATTGACTCGGACTTCATATGGAAATGCAAGAGTTGCCAGCAAGACCATCCATAGTTTGTTCAAATGATTATACCAAGAAGCTAATTTTTTTTTTTTAAGGATAGAGCTAAGTGTGGAACGAAACACACAGTCAAGTTGGACAGTTTCTCAAGAACCCAGGCCCATTCGACACCCAGAATACAAGCAGAACTGTTGGTGACAGAACCAAAAATGACATCATGTCCTAACCATAAAAGTCTATTTTTTTTCAAACGTGCAATTTCAGAAATATCTCACAGGAGCAGGGTGCACAGCAAAGCAAGTAGTTTCTGGTGAGTTATATCCTAGAGCACCTCTCAGGACAGAAAACCTGGAAATAAAGAATGTAAATTTCTATTTAAAGACGGCTTTTGGAAAAGGCTACATCTCTCAGATGCGCTTCTCCTGTGGAGACAACTGTAGCCACGCGAATGCTTTATCCCCTTGTAATGAACAAATGGAGACTTAAAAATCCCATTCAAAGAGCTGATCATACTTAAACTTCACATTTCGATATGGCTGTGCCGTGCAGGCAAAGTTAGTCAGGACAGTCAGTGAGCACCAAAGATTGCTGGGGCTGAAATCTATTTTCCTAAGAGTCTAGCATTTCAGTTCCAATGAGCCATCTGCTCCAACCTTCTCAAAGATTAGAAGCTGAGTTCTGCCATTCCACCGTTCATCTCTAACGTCCCCTTCCATTCTCCAGGAGCCTTGAACACACATGGTTTTGAGCTAACAGTCGCCAACCAGCTACACATTATAATTAAACTCTGGCAAGTGATGGGCAGGTACCCAGAGTACCAAGAAGGTTTAGCAGCCTCCGTGCCTAGAGTTGCACACGCTCTTCTCCCAACTTCCCTTGTATAGTTGGCGTCTCACTAGACACAGCCTGGAACTAGAAGTAAGGCCACATAGTGCAGTAGTTTTGTGTCTGTAGGTGCAATAAGGCAAAGAGTACCCTCGGAATGGCAGTTAAGAAAATGCCTCTATTTAGTATCTTATGTGCATGTGTGACTGAGCATATATGGATATGTGCATATATGTGTGTGTGTGCATACTTTATAAATAATTTAAATTTTGTACTGTATAACTCATACCTGCACTCAAGGCCTGACTTTCCACCTGTCAAATCAAAACAAAAGGCAGCCCTACCATGCCCCTAGCAACCAATTCCTACTCCTCTGATACTCAGAGACTAAAGGAACATGAACTCTTGCAGGCTTTTGCTCCTGCATACCACTCCCTTACAACGCACTTACCTTTACATTTTCTGAGTAAAACCCTGTTAATTTTGTTATGTGTGCAAATCTCTTCAACTCTATGAACAGCATGTCAAGAACCTGATATCCAACAGGTCCAGACCACTACCAACAGACGATGTCTGTAAAGTCTAGGTAGAACATCACAGACATTTGGGTGCTTAGTTAGGGTTTTATTGCTGGGAAGATACACCATGACCATGGTAACTCTTATAAAGGAACACACTTCATTGGGGCTGGCTTACAGTTTACAAATTTATTCTATTCTCATGATGACAGGAAACATGGTACCTGCAGGCAGGCACGTGCTGGAGAAGGAGATGAGAGTTCTCCATCTTGGTCATCATCCTGACTACATCTCGATGGCAGGCAACAGTCAGAGGACTGACCTGAGCTTCTGAGACCTCAAAGTTTGCCTCCACAGTGACTTCCTCCAGCAAGGTCGTAACTCCTAATAGTGGAGCTGTGGGCCAAGTATTTAAACACATGAGTCTGTGGGGGCCATTCCTATTCAAATCTTACTGCAGAGGACCTCTCTAATCCAGCTTAGCCTCATGACTCAGGAATGCGGACTAGAGCTCAGCTGGTCAAGTGTCTGACCAGCATGCACAAGGCCCTTGGGTCAGTACTTGAAATCACATAAACAAGGTACATTGCGGCATCTTGTAATGCCAGCACTTGGAGACTAGAGGAGGGAGAATCATCAGTTCAAGGCCATCCTCATCTACATAGAGCATATGAGGTCATCCTGGATCATGTGGAACCCTGCAAAGAGAGGAATGGGGGGTATTGGAGGAAGGGAGCTATCTGGAAGAGGGAATGGGAACTGAGTTTCTACTTCCATGGTCAACCACAGCTCTCCTCTCTCACCAGGGGGTTAAAAATCAGAAAGTTCTGTCTCAAGAGTCTTAAAGGCCAAAAGTTTCAGGTCAAGCTAATCTTTTTGAGTCTCTTTTTGGTTGTAGACCTCTCTCCTCACTGTGACTTCAAATGAAAGTCCCTGTTTTTGTGTGTGTGTGTGTGTGTGTGTGTGTGTGTGTGTGTGTGTGTGTGTGTGTGTGTGTGTCTGGAGGAGGGAGGGTCTACTGACTCATCTCATGAAGACAGCCACATTTTATCAGTGCTGCACACTTTCGCACACCGACACGTGCACAGGCACATGCGCACATGTATGTACACAATTCCTAATCTGCTTTACTCACTAGAGGACTGGATGATCTCACAGAGAGTGTCTGATATGGGCCACTGACCCACCAGCTAGTGCAATAGACAGAACTGTGGCCTTGTTTTCAGGGTAGATAGTGGGGCATCTCAGTCCACCACTTTCACTGAATCCCACCTGGATTTCACCAAGATAGACCGTCAGGCCCTCTGCTCTCTGCTGCCTGTAAAATGCTAATGGGTTTGTGGAACAAAGTGAAAAAAAATTAATGGAGTGAGAGTGTGATGAATTTTATTACAAGCACATTATGAGGCTACCCAAACTATTTCAAAATCTATAAAAAAAATCTAATATAATACACGAGTCATAGGACATGGAGAACTCAAGCTTATACCAACATAGAAGCTTGATTCCTACTGGCTAGCTTCCATGTTGCTAGAAGGTTCTATGTATGTTACCAGGGGAGAAAAATCATAATAAGCCTGAACCATACATGAACCCTAGGACCTACAATAACCATTGGCCTGCAAAGACACGCATACCAGTAAAACGGTGGTAGGATATTATGTGAATAACCACATTTTGATTGGATTTAAAGCCTGATCTATGAGATGGATGCCATTCCCTGGGCCAAAACCCACAGCTGACTATCTCATAAGCCCTAGGATAGAACCTATGGCAACTATCCTACTAAATACATATGGGTAATAAACTCCATAGATTAGGGTATCTCTCATCACAGAAGCTTCTTTTATTGGTAGATGGCAATTATTACATCAACCAACAATGGGTTAACACACAGTACGTAAGAGACAGTGAAGTGCTCATATCAAAACAAGATATCTGTATCACATCCCAAGCCACAAATCCCAGGGATCATGGTGAAAGAAAAGATCGTCTAAGCCAGAGGGAGTGGACGTCTGTTGTAAGAACGTATTTGCAAGACATGGACACTACAGTTACACAGATGAACTCATGATGGCTGTAACTGCATGCACAAGACTTGCGCAAGATCAAGGCAGTCAAAATCCAAGCATGCAGAGGGAAGAGGTCCATGTGGTCCCACCTTTATCAGAGAAGTTATTGGCAACTGACACCACTGGGAGAGGGGAGTCAGTCTTCTTCAGGGATGCCGGCCCTGAGAAGCTACCTATGCTCTAAGTCCACAGCCATGTACACACAAGCAGCAAAAAGTGGACGTGGTGGGTTTGACCCTCTCTGCTCCCAAGATTCCTAGTCCCAATATCAGTCCATGAGGGCAATAGAAGCAGAGATGATGACGGATGATTTGGAAGCCATGTTGAGTACATAGTCAAGAAGACACATGGAGGCTGGAAAGAGGGATCAGTGGTTAGAGCACTGACTGCTCTTCCAGAGGTCCTGAGTTCAAATCCCAGCAACCACATGGTGGCTCACAACCATCTGTAATGAGATCCGGTGCCCTCTTCTGGTATGTGTGTGTCTGAAGAGAGTGACAGTGTGCTCACATACATAAGATGAATAAAGAAGACACAATGGGACCAGCTGCAGGGAAGCAGATCAACTTCACTAGGGGTGATGGTGATTCAAGGCTTATATAATCTGGAGGACCTAGGGGTAGGAAGATCCAGGATGGGCAAAGGTCATTGGCTGGGGGCTTAGGGTACCCAAATACCTCATTAGCATGGAGAAGCAATTCAGGAATCTCAGGTGCTAGGTGAATGGGTTCTTAGCAGGAGAAAGGGGATTGAATCTGTAGTTTAACTAAGGCTATGTAACATTCTGCACGAAGGGGTAGGGTTGGAGGTTGGACTTTCCCGGCAAGGTCAGAGAAGGGGAAGCCCTGCCAATGAAGGGACTCCTCCATTATGCTCTGAGCTCCCAAAGGTCATCCCAATAATGGTAGACTTCAACCTTAATTAGCAGAGTTTTCCCACAAGTGGGTCTTAAATTTTTCCAGAAGAAGTGGGGAGGGGAATACAGGAAGTTGGAAGGGAAACATGGAAGATTAGAGGAGAAATTGAAGTGAATGGTAGTGGTTGGGTGTATCAGATCCAGACACATTATATGCATGTATCAATAGTATATAAAATATTTACTAAGAACATTTTAAATACAAAAAGGAAAATGGTTTCTAGGCCAAGGAATGAACTCTCCTCTGGATAAGAACAGTTTTTAAAAAGGGTTTTAAAATGTTAAGTGGACTAGAGAGATGGCTCAGGGGTTAAGAGCACTGACTGCTCTTCCAAAGGTCCTGAGTTCAATTCCCAGCAACCACATGGTGGCTCACAACCATCTGTAATCAGATCCGATGCCCTCTTCTGGTGTATCTGAAGACAGCGACAGTGTACTCACATATAGTAAATAAATAAATCTTTTTTTAAAAAAGGAATCTTTAAAAAAAAAAAAAGGAAAAAAGTTAAGATACTTAATATGCTTAATATTAGAAAAACTATACTTGTTCTCACGTACACGCTGACATAACACACACCAAGCATCCCACACCTTGTACATTCACTTATGTACACCGCAGATACAATGATCGAAGAACTGGCATTTTAAATATATGCCCAGGCACCCTTGGGTACAGGAGAACTTAAAGAAAGGACGATCCTCTAGCTTTAAATAAAGTCAGGCAAGAGTTAATCTTTTAATTTTACTACCTATAAGGAATGCCACTTCCGTAATTTCTGAATTTGTATTCCCATCATTTCGAATATAAAGGTGAAGAGTGTCCTTAAAAGAATGCTTTGGATCTCATTCACAGTCAAGAGAAGAGCCTGCATGCTTGACCTGAGTCCTTTCACATTTAGACTCCCTGAACCTCTAAGGCAGAGGAACAACTTAATTTAAAACCGAGAGAGGAGTCAACACTGGGCTCCTATGCAAATTAAGAGCTGAGGTCATCGGATAACACCTCCTCCCACCATTGTCATGGAGACTCTGGCTCGAGAGTGAATTCCCAACAGCTCAAGCACAAGACCTGTGCCTCCACAAAACACACACACACACACACACACACACACACACACACACACACACACACACACACACACATTACACCACAAACACAACACATACATGTCACCTCTCACATGTCATTTATGTTATGAAATGTTCGAACCGTTGACTAATACATGCCTGTTCAGTAAAAACGGCTATTTAAATCACAAACAGGTTTGGTAGCATTAGAGCCAGAGCTAAGGATGAAAACCTTCATCTCAAGCGACACAGGTATCACGCTCAACAATAACAGTAAATGAGGTTTGCTGAGCAATTCTCTAGGAAGCAGAGGCGCTTCATAAGCAGTGCCCTAGTGTGAGTACCTAGCCCCGAGAGAAGAACTTGTCTTTCTCTGTGGTAAAAGAGGAGAGGAATCCACACCCACCAGCTGGTGGGATCACTTGCTATCCCTAAAGCACGGCCCCCTGTCTCAGATTGAACCCCTCCTACCAAAAACCACAGGCTTGGCAGAGGTCTCGTGGGTGGAGTCTTTTGTCTCCCTTCTGCTCTCCCTCTCACTGTTTCCATTAGACGGACTGGGTGGGCACCCATTGAATACTTCGCAAAAAACGCGTTAGTTGATGTGTTTATTTCCAGTCACTAAAGCGCATTGTGCAACAGGCTGCCTTTGTCTGTGTTTACCCGCTCAGTGAGCTCCCCTTCAGGAACCCCAGAAGTTCTGCTAAAGCAGGTGGGTACTCAGTTCCTACTTAGCAAGCTTAGTACCCACTCTGATTCCTCACTACGGAGCCTAGAAAGGGAGCCACACAACGCCCATCAGCGCAAAGACTCCTGGGAGGGAACCAGGGGGCTGCCTCTGGTACGCAGTCAGCCAGATCGCCTGCACTTTAAACTTCTGTCTGAGCTTGACAGACTGAAGTTATCAGGTTGGAGGCAAATGGAAGCCATGTATTACTATTCCTACGGGTGGGAAGTTGACTGCTGATGTTAGTCCCTGCCTACTGAAGCAGAAGAGTGCCTTCTAGAACTGTGATCACAGTGTCCAGGTCCATAATCCCCCTGGAGGAAAGACCCCACCTGTGGAGCAGCTGATGAGGCTGACATTTCTCACTCCCAAAGACCAATCCAACCCTGCATATTCTAAACCCAGGAATGGAGACGGCCTGGCACATGATGAAAGCCACCAATTTACAGTTTGAGATGGTGGCACAGAACCTACGTCCTTCCCATATGCCGTACATTTGGCATGCGGTCCTCAACATCATCTCCCAGGTGTCCCGTGCAACATGTTTCTTTCCCTGTTGGGAGAGATTGCACTGTCTCTTCAAATCTGCTCTGGGAACCAGGAAAGCTCTGCGATGCGTGCCAGAATAGGATGGGTTCGTGAAGCCAAATTCTAGAAAGTTCCATTCGCCAGCTGAGCCCACGGGAGAGATTGTGGAACAGCCACTGTAGATCTAGGATCCCATTGCAGCATGGAAAATGCAAGCCATATCCTTTGTATAACCTGTGACACCAATTGGCTTTTAATATTTACAGCTATAAACCAGTGGAACCAATAAATTTTAACTTTGGATTTCTGAATATATTATCTTTCTGGACCTGGCAGCAACAAAGCTGACTTAAAATGAAAATACCAGGTATAATTGATCAATTTGCTTGGGATCGGAATAATTCCAACGAGAGAAATACGGTTCCCAATTGACACTGACTTCTTGACTATTTTGAATAATTTTTTTTTTGTTTCAGAAGGAGCAAAATGAGGAGTGAGATGATACGCACCGTTAAGAGTGTTTATTTTATTTATTAACTCATATGCATGGGTGTTTCACTTGCATAATGGAACCAAGGTCCTTTGGATGAGAGATTTAACAGAAAATTATTTTAAGTGATATAAATAATAATCCATGCAAAGACAACACTCCAATTTTCCCTGACCAGCATAGTAACACTTCCGAGGAGAAAATGTTGCTGCATTCACTGTGTGGTGGTTTTATTCTTGTTCTGAACCCTGGGTATTAATCAAGGAACCGCACGTCATATGGATATCAGTTTTAGGAAACAAATTTCTGCCGAGAAGCTGGAATGCACCTGAGACCCCTGGGGAAATAATCTTGGTGGTATGCTCTGGAAGTTAATTTGAAATAGATACTGATTCTGTTTGTCTATCCATTTTTATATTCCGTGCTCGATGCTGAATATGGTTGTATTTCCCTAAACTCCTAGCGCTCTGAGACACCCCATCTGCACTGAGCTATACCGAGAAGGAGTTGCAATTACGGTGTGTGACTAGAGCCTACTTGGCTTGCTTTGTGTTTTTCATTTGCCCAATTATTTATGTAATCAAAATTTATTTTCCTGAATTCTCACTGCGGAGCAAGGGGAAGACACTTTATAAATGAGGCAAGGGAAAGAACAGGTCGTCGCACGAACCATTTACATGATTCCCTCTGTGTGTTCTTACTCTCAGGTCCCATTTCTGATGAAGCAGCTCGCGGAGGTCTAAAAGGGGCACGCGTTTTTTTATTTGAATGGGACGTATTTCAAACATGCTTCCTTCTTATTATTTAGAAACATACTACGCGCCATTTGAATTGTCCTTTTAGGTGTAGGCATAAGGTGCAGTTGTCACCATCTCATTTCCTTCAACAAGCCTCTCACCCACACAGACACAGATGTACAATTGGACACAGACACACTCCACCCAAGAGAACAGAGATGCTTCCAGGCCCCATAGAACTAAGGAATGTGGGAACATCATCTCAGGAATTGGCCAGTAACGTTGGCTGTCTCTACCTTAAAAGTCACCTGCCCATGTGTCTGTAATAGCTGTATTGTTACAAGACAGTGGTGGCAATTGAAACAGTTGCCTCCAGTTTTAATAAAAAGTTTAGATGGAACTTTAAAGCAATTAGTGCTTATCCCCCACAATTTTGCTGCCTGGTTGACCTTGTCATCTCATTCCAATAGCCTGACAGGTTCTCTGGCTCCTGGTCAGCAGGAGGAGAAACGTGTACGATTTTGGATCAAGTGCAATCAGCTTTCTTCCTCTGAAAACGGGAAGCTCCGTAGGTTGTTCTGAGATGAAGAAATGTAGGTGGACGAATTTTGCTTCTGTTGTGTGAACAAGAAGTCCCAAGGAACCTCAGGATCATGTGACGCTGGATACTAATCTCTACTCATCCATGACCCAGAGTACAAGGCAGGCAGGCAGCAGCAGGTTCCTGTCCTAGACTTCCTTCCTGACACAGGACATCCAGAAAAGCAGAGAGCAATGCATTCATTAAGGAAACCAGAAACCTGTTCTCCAGATCCCAACTACAATGGGCTCCTATGGGATACATGCTTGGCATGGAGTGGGTTCAGCCCCATGGCACACCTGTTCCCACACAACCGCTCATACTTAGCCTTCGTAAAAGGCAGGGGGAGGGGAATCTGTACTTTCAGATAGGCTTTGAGCTCTCTGAATTCAAATCCCAGCCTCACATGCCTTCTGTGACCCTAGAGGTCTGATGCTCTGAAAAGCACATAGAAATAGTTTCTCATTAAACCCTTAGAACAATACAGGCATTGTAACAAACGGTATTGTCGAAGAGTCTACCACATCTGAGGCCGGTTTATTTATTCAAACTCTTTTCTCTTAAGCAATATATTTTTAAATCTCTATAGCCCTTTTTCCTACCCACCTATCCACCCACCCACCCATCCACCTATCCACCCACCCACCCTCCCATCCATCCATCCATCTACCCACACACCCACCCACTCACCCATGCATCCATCCACCCACCCACCGATCCATCTACCCATCTATCCATCCATCCACCCACCCACTCACCCACCTATTCACTCATCTACCTACCCACCCATCCACCCATCTACCTACCCACCCATCCACCCACCCATCCACCTATCCACCCACCTACCCATCCATTTACCCATCCATCCATCCATCCATCCATTCATCCATCTACCTACATATCTACCTACTTACCTATCTATCTATCTGTCAGGGTCTTGCAATGTAGTCCAGGCCGACCTTAACTCCCTATCCTCTTGACTTAATCTCCCCAGTAGTAAGGGCTTATTGATTCTCAGTGAAGAGGCCCCTTGATTAAAAAAAAAAAAAAAAAAAGTATCTGCTTTTGCATGCTGACTAAGTGGGGTAGGCTGTGTGCACCCAGGGTTCCTTAATGCATATTCATTTCTGATTAAAATCTCAGCAAGGAATGGGAGCAGGCTATCAAAAGCCATCAATATCAACACACAGGTTCGTAAGGCCTATTAAAAGCCATAGACTTGTGAGTTCATAAGGCTTATCGGAAGCCATCAACATCCAGGTACATAGGCACTGGGTCCCGGCATGGAATCTGGCTGGCCGTAGCTCTCAGTGGTCACGGTGGCCGGGGACTTGAATGAAGGGCTGTAGTTAGTCCATGCTGCCCATCACCTGACCTGCAGACAATGTTAGGCCTCAGTGTCTTAGTTCTGGGTTCTGAAAGACAGACACCTCACAGAGGCCCCTTTCTCTGGATCCCTGCCTTCACAAGAAACCACAGGTGTTTTTTATTTTAATCATTTTTGTTCCTAAGCAAATAATTAACTATTAATCTTTTTTAACCAATTAAGCTTTGGTTCTTCATTCCAAAGATTCTCATTAGAAGTAATGGTCTATCCTGCTGGAACTTAATGTTGCTTTCTTTATTAAAATGCTTATTTTTAATGCCTTTGCGACAGCGTGACAGGGAGAGGAAATGGGTCCCATCAGATGTAGGTGATTTGTTGCCTTGCCCCTGTGATCATGGGTGTTATTCTAATATTTATATTTATGAGACAACATTGTTTTCTACACTCTACAAACTGGGAAGCATTACTGTATCTTATGAGAAATATTGAGCCATCGACTGGGAGGCAGTGTCTTAACCCATTTCTCTTTGAACTCAGAGCCCTGCTCAAACATGAGTGTTTGTAAGAAAGACTAGACTAGGGGTTGGGGATTTAGCTCAATGGTAGAGCGACTGCCTAGGAAGCGCAAGGCCTTGGGTTCGGTCCCCAGCTCTGAAAAAAAAAAAGAAAAAAGAAAAAAAAAAAGAAGAAAGACTAGACCAAGGCACCCCAATGTTCCTCTTCCCTGAAGATGAAGGGGACACTGTCTTGGACAGGAAGGTGTGCTTCAGTGGTTTACCATAGATGAGCAGAGGCTCAGGCTTTGCCCTTGAACACCAAGGACACATACTATGGCTGTTCCACGAATTGCAGGTCTAGAATCTTCTTCAGATGGAAATTGAGTTGGTGGTGCCAATGCCGTCAGAGTCCCATGCAGAGCTATTCATATCTAAGCACGTCATACAAGGCCAGGTTCATCACCACCGCCTGCACAGAGACTAAGGCCTTCAGCTCTCAGGATTCCGGGAACAGACTGAAGACTAGGGGTTGAATATGAAATCTTGGTTTACAGATGAGGACTGTAAGTCCCAGTCATTTAATAGCTGGACTTAGCGGTGTTACAGCTCTCTGCTCCTGACTGCCCTCAGGTACGGCCACCCATCTCACCAAGTCTCTGTGATGCAGAAAACTGTGAGCTGGCACAAGTTCATGTAGAGATTCTTAGGGATATCTCCAACATGGGTTTTTGGTGTTGTCACCTACCCCCAACCCTGTACCCCAACATCCCCCCTCTTGGCTGAAGGAGTCCCAGAGGAATAACTTCATCTTCACCTAGTCCTAGTCTCTCGGAATGAATCACCAACTCCCAGGTTCCCATCAGTCAAAAGTCAGATATCACCCAAGGGAGACTAAATAATGGGGTTTCCCCCAGAGTCACAGTCCCCCAGTTTCTCTGGGTTTCAGTAATAAGACCGTAAGTGGTTTTGTCACGATGAAATTGAAGTAATCATGTCTACCGCACAGAACTCATGTTTCCCTCAGTACAGTGAATCGTGAAGGGAAGCAACGCACACCTGGAAATATATCTGAACGATAGCATTAGTCCCATGCCTTGTGAAGCCAAGGCAGGAGAATTGCCTGAGGCCATCCTAGATTGCATTTATGCCAGTTCAATGCCAGCCAAAGCTACACTGGGAAGCTGTACCTTACAGCTGACGGAAAATAAGTAAATGAGCCTTCTGTGTCTCGTTTCCCTGGTGCAATAAAGCAGTTCTTTACCAACCAAACAATCTGTGTTCACCACTGTTAATAGAAAAACCTAAAAAGCATATTATAGAAGTCCAATGAATTACCAACTAGCTATCTAATACCAGATAACATTGCACAGTCTAAGTGGGTTATATTTAGGAGTGTATATGCGTGTACATACACATACGCGTGTAATGACAATGAAACAGAAAGAGGCCATGAATTTGAAAGAGAATGAGAAGGTGTTGGTGGGGAGGGGCTTGAAGGGAGGAAATAGAAAAGAGAAATGTAATTATCTTATAACCTCAAAAGTAAGAAAGGAGTAAAGAGAGTTAGGGGAAATTAAAGAAAATGCATGACATAATACTTAACTCAATGCTCGCACATTAGCAAGCTGGTTCGCTACGACTTCATCTTATGAAACACCGGCATGTGTCTTACTTACAATGGGGCACACTGCTGCTTCGGGCGAGTTCTTCTTAATATGACTCTGCTCTTCAGGCCGCTCCCTGCACAGAGGCCCTTTCAGAAGTCATGGGGAAATGGTCACTCTGGACGCCGTGAGGTTAAGTGACCACTAAGGGAGACCACACACTACACAGGGAGAGCTGGGGACATTGGGGTCCACTTCCCATGAGTGTGCCCCCTCTTACCACCCAAATGTGAAACCTGAATGTTTAATTCTTGCGTTTACCGCAGCGAGAAGCCCAGAAAGAACTGGGGTTTTTCCTACTAAGAACTGAAGCAAGGATAACCATGGATTCTAAAAAACAAGTCTTGTCAGAGAAGAGATAGCTTACTGCCCCCCGACCCCTGCCTCACGCAAAAACAAACAAAAAACAAACAATAAATAAAAATAAAAAATTCAGATACCTAAACAGAGCTTTAAACATAGAGTGATTTAAAGAACATGTGTAAGTTTTCCTTTAAATGTCTGATAACTTTTAATATCAAAAGCCAGTAATTCAGTTAACAGTAACTAATTAGATTGCTGCAGAAGCAATGATAGAGTTTCCCTTTGAGAGAGATAATCTGCTTTGCAACACCGGCACTAACGGTTATGGCAGAAGGGAACGCTAACTAAAGGAGGTCGGTTGACCTTCCCTCTGCTGAGTGCTACCCGGACTTCAGGTGAACTTCACACCCTGTTGAGTGATTTCCCAGCTTTGCTCAGGGCACAGAATAAATCTGGTCAGTCTCTTGTTTGGCTTGAACACGCAGCCCTAGGGAGTTTAACTGGCAGAGGTAACATAGAATTCACAAGCACACCCAAATTGTTACCCACTGCATGTGTGGTCACTCCATAAAAAAGCAAATCACCACCCCTATTTATAGAGGAGAAAGCTGGAGGCCAAAGAACTTAATTACAAATCACACAGGTCCCAGACTTGGGGTTCAGCCAGAGAGAATTCAGTTCTCAGTTGATCAAACTCTACAGCTGGAGTTTATTACTTTACCATGACTTGTGCACAGTAACTCACTATGACTCGCTGGTTCAGTCAGCAATGAACGTCTATTCTAACTATAGGAATCAGTATAGATGTTCTTTAAAGAACTAAAAAAAGGAACTATGAACCAGCTCTCTGACTCTTAAGTACAGACTCAAAGCATTGTAAGGCAATGTCTTAGTTTCTTTACTGTTACCGTGATAGGACAACTCGGACAAAGGCAAGTCAGTTTTACTTCTGAGTTCCACGCATGCGCATTATGATAGGGACGTCAAGATGGCGGCAGCTACAGGCTGCTGCTGGTCACATGACATCTACAATCAAGGAACAGGAAGGGAGGAAGGCGAACGGGCTCAAATCATCTTCTCCATTAAAAATCCAGGACCATTCACTCAGGGAATCATCCTACCCCCAATTACTATAGCCCTTTCCACATCAATTAATAAAGTGAGGATAATCTACCAAGGCATCTCCCATCTCCCAGGTGACTCTGGGCTTCTCATTGATAATGAACCACCACAGTCTGAATACCATTACGCTGTGCTCAATGTACCGCTCACTGGTCGCAGCCAAGATACGGGATGAGTCCACACGCCCTTCAACAGAGCAGTGACAAAAATGTGATAAATATACACTGTGGGATTTTACTCAGCCATAAAAAAGGATGGAATTATAATGTAATTATATATAATTATAATGGACCCCCAAATCATCGTGTTAAGCACAATGAGCCAGACTCAGTGTCACAGATTATACCTGAAATATTCCCCAGTGGCTCCTGTGTTTCTGCACGCCATCCCCAGATGGTTTGGACTCTCACTACTTTGAGAGTCATAGAACCTGTGAGGGAAATGGCTGGGTAGAGAGTAACACCCACTCCTGGATCTGACCCAAACTTTCTGAATGTTTGAACCACCAAGAGGTAAGAAACTCAATCACAAACCCACCACTGCGCACTCCTCCACATCCGTGCTTAACACACTGAAGCCAGGATCAAACTTCTGCCTGATGTTGTTGCTGTTGGGTAATTAGTCGCAGCCCTGAGGAAAATGACTAACGCACCTAGAAAGACAGATATAAAGTGCTCTCCTGAACACTTGTGTTTAGAATCCAGATTTATATACATGGGGGAAATGGAAGGGGTGAGGGAAAGAAAGGAAGAAAGACAGAGAGCTAGCTGACGAAGCATCCGTCCATCAGGATGAGGAGAAGGCACTGCTCAGCCATTTGTCTACCCAACATGGTCCCGCTCAGTCATCACTATTACTTAAATACCAGCCAATCAAAGCAGTTTTTGCAAGACTAAGTACAAAGGAAACTGGAAAGTTCTGAAGTAACATGGTAGCCACATAGTTTCTTGTAGCTAGCCACATGTGTGTCCTGAGTAAAGCGTACAAGCAGGAGGTGGTGGGTCTACAGAGCTCACTCTCCTGTTAGCATGAAAGGCCTTCTGCCAGCCCACCTCTAAAGCTGACGGTCACCTTAAAAATACACCCAAACTCATCCATGCTATTTTATCCAACTTCTCCTCACCCCATGCTGGAGACAAAAGCAAAGCGCTTCTTCCAGGTCTATCCAAGGTTAGCTTGAAGTAAATTCTTCATTTGGCCTTTCTGCTTCATTGACAACTAATAACTCTCTTTTTTTTTTTTTTTTTTTTAAGGAGAAGGAAAGAAAACTCGACCTTGTTTACAAACACTTCTCAATCCCCATCTAGCAATGTGCCTTAATTAATCCCTCCTGCTCCAAGGCCTTCTGCAGCTCAGCTCGGGGGACTCCTTTCTGGGCAGCAGGGAGCATCCTTCTTATGCTAATCTCACTTTCAACTGGTTTCTCTACCTGCACTGTTTCGATAAATAACTTCAACTTGCAGATGATGATTAACCCAGATCAAAAACAACTAAGGAGGCCAAGTACTTTCCCACCTACAATGTGGCTGGATGGATGGCAGAACTCTGGAGACAGCCTGATTTACAGGTGCGCATGGGACACCGCCTCAGGATCCAATTGCTTTCGTGCTGCATGGGGAGGGGAGGACCCTGGACACACAGGAAATTAGCAAGGCATCCGATTTGAATAGCATCAAGGTGTATTAAGATACAACCTTTCTAGCTTGGAGCTTGGTTCATGGTGGCAGGTGAGGTGGATGAGATGGGGCATGATGAACATGGAAAACCTTCATACTCTAGCTACTTGTATCTCTGACCTCAGCTGAGGGCATGCTGACCACCCTGGCTGCAGAAAGATGGCCTGACCTGAGGGCTGAATCACACACACACACACACACACACACACACACACACACACTCTCTCTCTCTCTTCTCTCTCTCTCTCTCTCTCTCCCTCTCTCTCTCTCTCTCTCTCTCTCTCTCTCTCTCTCTCTCTCACGCTGCTCCTGACAGAGCTCTCTAGATTTCTCTTTTCCCTAACCACAACATATCTGTGAGCAGCCACTGTGAATATTAATAGGACTTACGTTCCTTTCCTCTTCAGACAGACCAGACCACAGTTGTTAAGGATCTGTGTCCAGCCTGCCTAAGCAGCGGCCTGGGCTTTGGAAGTAGACTATGCCCTGTGGCCTCACAGCCTACCTTTGTCCTCTCTCTTTGTTCTAGACACTGCACCCAGCACAGAGCAAAGCCTTCTTAAAAACCTGTATTCTTCCTCCTACCCTGAGCTTGCATGGCACCAATGTATCCAAGGAGAGAGGGAGTCACGGGTTCAGAGCCCTCTGTTTGCCAGCTGGGCCTCTATGTAACAGCTAAGTGCTTTGTCAGTTTGGGGACGAGGAAAGACTTGTGTCTGTTCCCTGAGTGTTTCTTTGTGGTTATCCTTAGTGCAGTTGCCTGAATGTTCAAGGCTGTGAGAGCAAAGACCAGGCTCACTGCTCTGTCCTTAGGGAGATTAACTAAGTGCCTACTAAGAGAAGACAGGGCTGCCCTTCAAAGGTTTTCCAAAGGCATCCTTAACATTCTGACGGGTGTGCAAGCAACAGCAGCCACTGTGGAAATCAGTATAGTGTTCCCTCAAAAACAAACAAAAAAAAAAAAATAGAACTACATATGACCTAGCTATCTATCATCTCTTTGTGTGTAGCCCAAAGATTCTAATCAGAATACACCACAGAGATACTTTGGTGTCCACGTTTATCAAATGTATTATTGTCCTCAGCCAGTGAAGTCATATTCAGCAATCAAGTGAGCAAAATCCTACCTTTCCCGGGAAAATGGTGGGAAGTACAAAAGCAGACTCAGAAAACAAGTATCATCTATTTTCTCTCTTAAATGGATCTAGAAGGAAAAAAGAAAAACCCACAAGGGAATGAAAGGAACTTTAGGATGGAGGAAAGGGAATGGGAAGGAGACTTAGATCCAGGCAGCATCCTGCCCACTCGAAAGTCCACTCAGGAGCCTACCGCCTACTCCCACTAATTGGCTATGTTTTGTCCAAGACAGTTTGTGTCAGCCGCTCTGCCTCCTAGTGGCTGACCGCTGAAACACACTGTGCTGCCCTAACAGCCCCTTGTCACGTGACCCCATAAGACTCTGCCGTGGTTCCGTGTTCTGGGTTCCTTCGGGACTTTTAAAAAGAGGACAGTCGCGATGATAATGAAATGTGGTGATATAATGCAGACCGTACATACACGCCTCATATGTTATGTACAGAATGAGCTGCGATGCATCAGCACATACCCATGTGTAATTTTACTTACTGGGAAGCCAGGCTAGAACAGAAACAGGAAACTCTTGTTTCCCTCCTCTGCTGGGTGTTCGTGGAATTACGGCACCAGCTCGTTACAATAACATGGCATTTGTGTAGTGCGCGCAGAGCAGCCGTTACAGGTTGGGAAAGCAAACCTGACGCTGTCGTGGGGCAACCTGCTAGTTCTTGCTTATTAAGATGCACTTCTATATAGAAATGTCAACCGTAGGTAATTTTTACCCTAATTCATTATACCCGGAAATGCTTCATTTTATAAGTCGCTAGCGAGGATTCTGAGGAGAAGGGATTCCACCTGAGCTCACAGAAGCCAGCTGGAGGCAGAGACATCCTGCTCAGACAGAGCTTGTCATCACCCTTCACGGCAGGGCAGTATCGGGGACATCAGTGTCCTCCTGGCTCCTCAAGCCATAATTCCCACAGGATGATGCATAGAGGGCCAGTGTGTGGCAGTGCACTTGGGTTTACAGCCCCACACTCCAGTGCCCCAAATATTCCATGAGTTCAGTCGGCCCATTTATCTCGGCTTTAGTGAAAGGCATGATCTCCACCCTACCTGAGTTAAACCTACCCTACACAACAGAAGTGGGTGCTCTCTTTATTTCTCATAGCTAGTCCTAGTATCTGATGAAATAATTTAGGAGAAAACTCTGTCAGCACGTGAGCTGTGAATGTGCGGACATTCTAAAGGCCCACACAGAACCATATCCCAATGATCACAGTTCACAATGCAGCTTGAATACCTAGTAATAATAAAAAATATTCATTTCACAGCAAGGTAATATAATAAGCATTTTAAATACTAAATTTATATACTTTAATATTAAAATTATGGGATAGAAATTGGCACGTGACAGGTAAGGAAGGTCACCAGGGCAACAGCATTAGCCCCAGGTAAACAATCTTCCAGTCATCTCACAATAGGGCAAGTGCCCGTGTGTCTCCAAGGCCACATTCCGTATCCCTCCAAAGCAGGGGAGGTGGGGACCCAGATGTGGGAGGAGGAGGAAGAGGAGAAAGTGGTGGCTCAGTGGTTAAAGTGCCTTTTGCTCTTACAAGGTATCTGAGTTTGGTTCCCAGCAACCATGCCAGCCAGTTCACAACTGTCAGGACCACCAGTTTGAAGAGAGCTTTCATTCCGCGCGCGCACATGCGCGCACGCACACACACACACACACACACACACACACACACACACACCTTAAAATGAAAATATACTTTAAGGATAACACCGTTGGATAAATGGGCCCTTAAAACAAAGGGGCTCATTAAATGCTGTGTGGAAACCCATTCTGTCCGTATCAAACAGCCAAAGCAAGCACAGTGCAGCCACCATCATAAACCCACTCTTCCCAGAGAGATCATAAAGCTCCGATAAAGGAGTAATTTTAGAGAAATCACTCAAACCTGTCTGTCTGTAGCCCTCAAGACACATTCCTAAATTGTTATAATCTGCACTAGGTACCAATGAAGATATTAACACAAGATCGGGGGAGGGGGATTCTCTTTTGAACAAGTCTTTAAAATGTGATTCTGCAAAACCTGAAGCCCGTAAAATCCCAGCCTCTATGGACTTATCCTCGCAGGCCTCCTCATGGGAGCCCTCATCCAATCCTTCATTCAGTTGATTTTATTTTTCCCGTAGAGTCTCGTGTAGCCTAGGCTAGCCTCCAATGTACCATGTAGCTAAGGATGGCCTCAAACTTTTGACCTCCCCCCCTTCACCTACTGCTAAATTGCAGGCATGCGCCGTCACGTCTGGTTTATGTGGTGCTGGGATAAACCTGGGCCTTCACACAATGCTCTACCCATTGATCTACAACCCCAGCCTCTCCACTAGACTGAATACATCCCCACCATTTCATTGGGGCATTTGCATGCATGCATACAGCATACTTTGATCGTCTCCACCTGTTTCCGCCCTGTCTCTCTCTCCTTTCTCTTCCTGGCCCTTCCTCTGCTTTTATTCATTTACGTCATATGTTCCACATATGAAAGAACACATATAACACTTGTCTTCCTGAGTCTGGCTTGCCTCACATAACATGGCAACCAAGTCTACCCTTTTTCTTGCTTTTATTTTTATTTTCTTGATTTTATTTTTCTAGAGGGCTGCATAATTATCAAATGAGTGTGTGCTTCGTACTTTTTCTTGCCCCTCCCTCAGTCCCGTGGACACCTACACAGACCCCGTGATAGGGCTCTTGTGAATCGTCCAGCATGTGACTTGTGAATCCATCCACCATGACGACGACGAATGGGGTAGAATGTCTAGTCCTCTGACTTACAGTGTGAATATATGGGTGGTAGCTGACTCATATGGCTTCTAACTTCTACTTCTCCCAGTTCTGCTTTTCGAGCCTGTGCTAGTATACATTCTGACTGACACAGGAGTTCTTTCCAGTCCAAATCCTCACCAGTACTTGTTGTTACTGGTTTTTATTTTTTGTTTGTTTGTTTTTCATGATAGCCCCCATTTTGACTCAAGGGACCATTAAATATCAATGTTATTAATATTAAAGGTTTTTTTATTTGTGTTTTCCTGACAAATGAAGATATTCAACACTTTTCTCCAGCCTTCCACACCGCCTGCTACAGAGACTCCCTAAATTCCAACATAGGCTCATGGCATCTTTGCTAAGAATCCAAGAGGTGCCTAAGAATCCAAGAGGTGCCGCCGTGTGGGTTTTCTTCCTAGGTTCTCCATCCTAGTGCCTATGTATGATCCCATACCAATGCTGTACTGGTTTAGTTGAGGTAGCACATGCTATACTTAGAGTCAGGTACTATGCCCCCCTTGGGATACTCTGTTCCTCAGGTCTGCTTATTACATCAGCGGTGCTGTTTGTTACTGTTCACATTCACTCTCTGCCATCAGAACATCTGTGGAGAAATGAGAATCAGATTCCGGCGTGCCTGCATTCAGTCGCTGAGAAAGAGCATCCGTGGAATTACACCGCTGAATTCCGAGCCAAGCAGAGGCAGATCGAGAAGCACTAATGAAGGTATTTCTCAGCTCGTTAGGGAAGAGCCTTCATTTTCAGAGAATTGAGAGCAGGCAATTTTCTTGGTCTTAGGGAACACCCCGCAAGGGTGCCAAGTGCGTTTAGAATCTAAAGCAACATTAAAAGCATAAATTAAGCATGAGATTACTCCACAGCCCAGTCGGTGACGTCTGATGCAATAAGAATCTAAATGTGTCCAACTCGCAGGCATCATGAGATGACGTGCGCTGTCAGGTGTTGGAGAGTGTGGTAACTGAGGTACTTGGTCCGTGTGTGTGTGTGTGTGTGTGTGTGTGTGTGTGTGTGTGTGTGTGTGTGTATGTGTGAATTCAAGCTGTCTGGGAAACTCTCCTCATTACAGGAAGGCAGGAGCCCCATCACATAGTGCAGTGTTGGAACCTGCTCTACCTCAGTGACACAGAGCAGCCAGTAGCTATCAGCCTGGCTGTGGGCAGGGCATATTCCCCAGGCACATGACACCAGAGAGGACAGGAGTCTACCACAGGAGTAAAATAAAGTTAAACGCACTGCTATGCAGCAGCCTGGTTGAGAATGAGAGAAACTCGTGTGTGTGTGTGTGTGTGTGTGTGTGTGTGTGTGTGTGCCTGTCTGTCGTCTGTCTGTCTGTCTCTCTGCCATCTGTACCTAGGTGTTAGTAATCTAGTTGCTGAAGAAAAAGAAAATGAAATCTTTCCTGACTCGTTGCTGTAGCAATGGCTTTTCCATTGCTGTGATAGACTACTGTATCAAAAGCCAACAGAGGGGAGACTGTTTACCCCGCTTACAAGTCCCATCTGGATGCAGCCCATCATGGCAGGAAGGCATAGCAGAAGGAGCATGAGGGTGGCCTAACCTAAGGATGCAGAGTGATCATATTTCTCTGAACACAGGAACCAGGGAGGGATAACAGGAAGTACCTACCCCCCAGGGACTTCCTCCAGCAACCTCCACCTCTTAAATATGTCCTAGCCTTCCCAAACAGTGCCACCAATTGGGGAATCAGGCACTCAAATGTATAAGACTATGCGGGACATTTCTCATTCAAACCACAACACCCGCACCACCTTAAGTTCTCAGCACCCCTCCAGCCACAGAAAGCTTACAAGAGCTGGATAGTACACGTGGGCTATGGCTGTGCCCTGTGAGAAAGCACCACAGCTGTCCGCAGCACTTTGCAGGATCCTGAAGCCCCACTGAAAGTTGTCATACCTCCACCCGCATCCATGGTAACCATATTTTGCTTTTGCGCATAATAATCCCTTAAGAGAATCCATCCAGAGTAGGAAATAGAGTGGGGTCTCTTTGTCCCTTTGCATGGCAGCCAGAGAGTCTCAGAAAACCATTGATGTCGCCAAAAGAAGACAGTCATCAGAAAGAGACGATGGGGTCTCACCTTCTGTTATCCAGAGCAGAAACACCAGAGGACGGTTTTGCCAGCACAACCAACAGGCTGCAGAAACAAACCTCGTCACATCAAGCCACAGCCCTGATAAGTTCAGTTTACCTGCTAATCCCTACAGTTAGCACCTTATAGTCTTAACACTGTAGACCATCCTGGGCTGGAAACACAATGTATCCCGAGAAGGGTAAACAAAATGCAGACACCACACAAAAGAACAGCAGCTGCTGATAGTGGAAGAGTCCACAGTGCTGGTTTGTTTAAGTTCTAGACATCGCAAGCTGAAATCAAGAGGGATGGGATTGGGAAAACATGCAATAGGAAATAGCATTAACTCTTAACTGAATCCAGTGTCCTCTTTGCCCACCCCAGCGGCCCCGGTGGCAGCTAGAGGAAAGCCACAATGTCCCAGCTCTCACTTGTACGGAGGAGGCAAGCTGTCTCCAGGAATCCAAGAGTCCATTTGTGATACACTTTATCTTCAAAGCAGAGCACATGAAAGTCTAGATGAAGGGCTTCGCCTGTTGTCTGATACAAATGACAAGAAAGGAGCCGGGGATGCACGGCCTGGCAAGTTCTGTCATTTGCAGGGTGTTTATTCTCCCTGTAAGACTTTTAATCCCTTAAACAAGCCCTAATGAGAAAGGCACAGTTTTAAACTTCTGACTTCTTTAATCTCCACTTGAAAGGGCTAGCCGGGAAGACCGAGCCCTTTTGGATTACAGGCATAGGACTTCACTACATCTTCACTACAAAGTGACTCGGGACTGAAAGTATGCAGATTGCTGTTTATGTTGCTTTTGCTTTTTATCCATAAAACGCATTAGAAGTGTTTTCATTTCCGTAATTGATCAGTTTGCTCATTAACCTCAACTTAAATAGATGCCTTCCGATTGATTTTATTTTAAGGAAAAAGGAAATCTTAAGAAGCCTTACTTGAGGAGAAATGTTGGTTCCACATGGGACTGAGTCAGCGTTTGGTGGTCATAATTTTCTGTCCTGGTAGTACCGTAAGATGTGTTCATTTCCATAATTGATTGGCCTTTTGATTTTTCTCTAATTAAATAAAGGTCTTTAAGTAGACATATAAAATATCTAGAAAATAGGAATCGCAGGAGTGATTTCAAAGTCAATGAAGCCACCAAGAGCTTTACAGTGGTGACAGAAATCACAGATCTTTACTGTTAGAACAAGAAGGACTTCAGAGCCTATGTCTCACCACTCTGGCCCATAGGAGTCACCTGTCCTTCTCTACTGGTTCACAGGTGCTGTGACTGAGCACACAAGCCTAGTGACTACCATGCTGTGCTGCCTGGGCATAGCTCCTTGCACAAAGGGACGGTATTAGTTATTTTTCTGTTGTGTTAAAATAGCAGGACCAAGGCAATTACTTGAATAAAGGGTTTATTTTGGACCAGGGGGGAAAGAGTCCATCCTGGTGTGGAGTCATGGCAGCAACGAGCTGGCACTGCAGTGAGAGAGGAGTGTGGAGTATTCACGGCCTCCACTTTAAGCATGAGGCAAAGGAAGCAACATGGAAAGAATAGGTTTTTGGTTCTGAGGGTCCACGCCCTGTGACGTACTTCTTCCAGCAAAGGCACACCTCCTAAATCTCTTCTAACAGCACCCAACCCGGGACGAAGTATTCAAATACAGGAGCCTAGGAGGGACATCTTTACTGGAACCCCTACAGGGACCATAACACCTACCACACTAAGGCACTAGAAGGACACCTAGGACAGGTCTATAAAATTTCCTACAAGGGTCCAAACTTAAGGAGACTCCTCCTGTGAGATAACAAAAACTACATTGTGTGTAAAGATACAGCACATACAGAATGATGTCTGGGTGTCCATGCATGAAACTTTGTATCAGTTGGTGTTTGTACATCCATGCCTGAAACATTGTATCAGTGTGGCAAACACAAATCCATGAATATACAGTGGGTATGGAAAGACTTATGTCATGCAAAACATAAATCCAATGACATCCAACTGCAACTTCCATATTTTAAATTTATTATACCTGATAAATGAAAGCACAGACTTCTGATATTTTGACGCAGGCACGCATGAAACATTGTATCAGTTGATGTCTGGGTGTCCACACATGAAACTTTGTATCAGTTGAAGTTTGTATTTCCTTGTCTGAAACATTGTATCAGTTGAGATCTGGGTATTCACACCTGAAACATTGTATCAGTTGAAGTTTGCGTATCCATGCCTGAAACATTGTATCAGTTGATGTCTGGGTGTCCACCCATGAAACTTTGTATCAGTTGATGTTTGTATATCCATGCCCGAAACATTGTATCAGTTGAAGTTTGGATCTCCAAGCCTGAAACATTGTATCAGTTGAAGTCTTGGTGTCCACATCCGGTTCCTCAGTTAATCACTTCTTCACTGCAAACACATTTAAACTGCTTTAATTTTTGAAAATACACTGCATATTACCATTTTAAGTGGAATAAGTTGTGTGAACTAGTAACTGGGGGTAAAGATTACCTGGTTCCTCTGTTCAGATTGAGATGGAAAAGCCAACTATCATTTCTGTAACAGTAAAAGACTCAATCACCCCTCAGTACCCAAGCCTTGGCACTGCCTGCCAATTGGCCCTAGAAGTCATAGCATACCTTCCTGGCCTGGAGTTCTGTCTTTGCTAGGTTACGTCCCTTTATGTGGTAAGCATCACTTGGCCAGAACTTCCTCCACCATCTCTCACATCTCAAGGCAGATGAGCCATTGGCCTGGCTATAGCAGTTCTTTCTCCTGAAATACTGTTCACTTAGCCTTCCTGTCAGGGTTCCTAACCCTTCCCTCCATCACAGCTTGGGGGTGGGAGGGTAGCTCCACAAGCTTCTCTCTTTTTCTTTGCTATTCATCATCAAACTTTCCTCCCAGACAAACAAAAGTTAGGCTCGACAGAATTTCTCTGTAGTCCCTTAGCTTGAGTTTATGAGCCTAATCATGTACATCTCAAGGCCAAACAAATGGAGAAAAATCAGAAAGTTTCTATAGACTATCAAATGTTGAGCTGTCAACCACTCTGGATGTAAATCTATGGGTCATTCAGTTCCCAAACTGCTGTACTTAGAGGAATAAAGGGAACATGAGGGTGGGGCTGATGAAACAGAGGGTAAATAATTCACAAATTTAAATTAATACAAAGCCATTGGCTTCATATGCAACATGCTTGCTCCATGCCCCCCTGACCAATGACTTGCCCTGTCTTTGGGCTGTCTAGCTTTCATTCAGGATCCCTGAATAGGCCTGTGTGTCTATGAGCACATGGAATTTACTCTTCTTGGTAACAGCAGGGAATATGGTTTGGAATCTCAGGGGTAGCTTTGGATACCATGTGTGTCCTCTGCTCTATGGACATGTCACTGGCCCTCCTTGTCTACGAGGGCACTAAGGGGTTTCCATCAGAAGATTTATGCTGTGTTATGTAGGAGATTAATGTTTTCCAAGGTGGAGGGAAGCTTGTTAAGACACAGGATGTACCCACTGGGAGGGCCAGATATAAAACAGCCAGCTAGAAAACATGCTACCTTACCAGGGTGCCATGCTGATATCTGTGGCACAAGTTACTGCTGAGGGCCATGAAGATGTCTGTGGTTTGTGCTGCATCCTGAAGCCAGGTCCATGTCCATAGGCTGTGCTGCTGCTACTGCATGACATGTTGATGTGAGTGGCTTGGGGTGCCACCTGAGGCTATGGTGATATCTGGGTCCTTGCTGCCACAGAAGACCATATCTGGGCTCATGGTCCTACTACAGCCAGGTCCACAATGATGTCACAATAGTATGTGCTTTAGCCTGATGCCATGTTGGTTTCCAAGGGCCATGTTGTAGCCAGGGACCACTTTGATGTGAGTGGCCTATAGTGCCACCTGAGGCCATGTATGTCCATAGTCTTGGCAGCTTCTGGGGGCCTTGTCTGAGTCTGTGGTCCTTCTACAGCAGGGGGCCATGTACATAGTCTGTGCTATTGTCAGAAACCATGTGGAGGCCTTGCTCCATGCTTCTGTAGAACGAATAAGGAAGCTTCATTTGCCATGATAGCAGATTCACAGTTGAGAGGGAAGGACCTAAAAGGCTTCTGTGACAACCCTTCCCTACCCCAACCCCTCACATTGAAGAAGCAACAGTCCGCACAGGAAGCTACTGAAGAGAACTCTTACGTGTTATGGGGATGCTGAAGAGTGGCTTTCCACAATTGATGGCCCCTGTCAGGGATGTGGAAGGAGGGACTCAGTTCTGTTTAAGGGACAGGCCACTGAGAGTTTGACCCCACTCCACTGAGTATACATATAACACAAATTGATACTGTTTTTTATGCTTCTATTTTTTTTAAACTATTGGGGGGGTGCTGGGGGGAAGCAGACATGGGAGGACTGGAAAGTGAATGTAATTCAGGTGTATGATGTGAAACTCCAAGAGAATAAAGATGTTGGGGGAAAAAAAATACAGGATGTTAGAAAGGGGGTAAACAGGAAAACATTCTAAGAGGAAGTGAAACATCACATAGTGCAAAATAAGCTTTCAGCTCAGGAAATAACTCAAAGTCCCTGAAACTGAGCAAACACACTGGGCCCCTCAATCTCCAAGCACACACAGGTTGTAAGGAAGAGTGACACACAATGGACACTACAGTTGAGAGTTTGCAATGCCATTTAACAAAGATGATTCTCAAAAGAGAAGGAAATTAAATCTCATTCCCCACAAGGTTACACCTTAAACCAGGGACCTCCTACATACGTTCCAAGAGTATTGCTCACGCCTCACTGTTTTGAGGTACATTCAGATAAAGCACTGTCTATATGGACTTGGTAGAAACTGACTTCAGATCAGACTCAGGAAAAGTTTGATGTCAGCATAAGGGGCAGTGTAATGACAACCCCGATAGCCAAGGGCTTTTGACAAGTAACGTGGTGGTCAAGTGTCCTCTGGTCACTTAGTTTTTGTATGACCCTGGTTAATGCCCACAACTGATATCAACCCAGTAAAGGTACAAAGTCTTCCTAAGATATGAGCGAACCAAAGACAAAGATCTCACTGCTAACTGCTGTCCTCATTTGAATCTGTGGACTGTTCTCCAGTTGGACATCCCCTCCTACTTCAGGGCTGAGTTACCAGGTTCCATGCTGTATATCTACATAGCCCAACTCCAAGACAGGTTCTGTGCTCATCAGATAACTTAGGATATGGTTTCCTTGACTGTAGACCAGCTTACCTTCAGGATCAGGTGAGCCAAACAAAACTCCAATAGCTCTATTCAATGCTCTGAGAATGTATTTCACTGGAATTAAATAGCAATAATATTTAAATTGGCTGTATGCTTAATGTATGAGCTGAATTATCCTCTACTGCTAGGCGAGTTTATCATGATGCTTCTTAAAAGTTAATGCTCTGGGCATTATACTCTTCAGATTTTATCAGTGGAGAGGATGGCATAGAAGCCAACTATGGAACAATCCATTTCCCAGGAAGGTCCAGACACCCTTCGATGGTCAAAGTACCTGACAAGGATGCAAAGTTCTTCATCCATCTGGACTTCAACTGAAAATTCAGCTGGAGTCCTTCTTCCCCCTTCCCTTTCAGGAAACAGGATACATGAGAAGGGTGTCCATGGCAACAGAGAATGCTCAAGAAGGGTATCCATGACAACAGAAGATGCTTGGGAAGGGTGTTCTAGTCTTTCTTCCTTACCATGATTCCACAGCAGATACTGACTTGAGAAATCCATGGCCCACCAAGAAGGGGACCTTCTTAAAGAGGCATTAACCTGACTCTCTGAGCAGGAAAACCATCTATCTGGTACTTAAATATTTCCTGGCATTATAAAATTAACAACAAAAGTCGAGTTTGCTTTCCTTAGTCAAACTTTCAAGTCCTTACCAGGCTGACGAATGTACATGATTAACATGTTTATCAAAATAAAAAAAATAATTAGGTCAATGAAAGCTCTCTATAAAATGCTACAGTGGTAGCTACAAGTCATTGTCCATTGTTCCAAACCATAGAAAGATGGGGCTGGATGTAGACCATGGGCTTGGGGTGACAAAGCATCTTTGTATGTCCTTCTCACCCTGCAATGAACGCAGCACATGAATCATGTCTTCTAAGTAAACATGCATGGAGAGCAAGAAAGAGAGAAGCATGCAGCTCACGAATTATTGCCAAAAGAACACAGTCAAGCAGCCACCATTCACATCCAGATACTGTCTATCCTCAGGGAGCTCCTTGGGTTCCTCTTTCTCTCTGTCCTGACCTCTGTGTTCAGTTCTTTCTTGGGCATCAGGCAGTGCTAGGATTGTAAACCAGGACTAGCAATCAAAACCCAGGAGTAGATGGACATGGATCTTCATAAGATCCCTGAATACGTCAGAGATGGAAAGAGAGGTGTGAGCTGGGGATCTGATACCTACAAGTCCTTCCATGGTAGAGTGGAGTGATGGCAAGGACAGACAAAACAAGGACATTTTCCTCAGCACCAGGGGAATTTCAGGACTTCAAGCCAGACGAGATAATAAGGTTGGTATTTATTAATGACAGTGCCACAGTATCTAGTGCTAGATGAAAAATTAAAAGTCCCTTTATGACTCCAGAGGGACCAAGTTAAGGCAGCCTCATTAGTCTTCAATGAGGGGAGCTACAGACTTTTCTTGCCTTCACCATTACCAAACCACTGCCCTGATATTGATAACATTTTGAAAAATCTGCACAGCCAGGTTCAGCAGCTCTCACTACCACCCTGATACTAAATACTTATTTGTTTATCAGCTCCAGGAGTTCTTAATCTCCCGTCCTAGCAAGGAAGTCACAGCTAATTAGATGTTCAGCTCTAACCCTTAGGAGGACCCTACCTCTAAGTGCTACTACAAACCAGCATGTGTCCCTCTAGCCGTGAGTGCTAGAGCATGTGTGAGTGCAGAGAAGAAGATGGTGACCAGCTGAGGGTGCCCTGCTCTTAGCCAAAGTCCATGGGGCTGACACCACATATGTGTTAGCGAACTAACTGGGATGGCTCTCCCTGGCTGTCAACTTGACTACGTCTGAAATTAAGTAAAATCCAAAAATGGAAGGCACAACTCTGAGGAAGATTTTTAATTAATTTGAAATAGGTAGATTCACTTCTAATCCAGATCTTTGCAGTAAAAGGGCACAGGTCTTTAATCCAGATCTTGAGGTTGAGGTAAGAAGACATACAATTTAATCTGGATCATGAGGTGAGAAGACACAACTTTAATATGGCCCACACCTTCTGCTGGAAGTCTATATAATGTGTAGGTTTATATCTTATAGTATATAAGGACGAGAAAGAAGGAGCTTTTGCTCTTTGCCTGTTTGCCCTTACCTTACTAGCACATCCATTCCTTCACTGTCATTGAAGCCAAACTCTTAACAATTTTAGCATGTACTGAAGACCAGCTGAGACATCCAGCCTTGTGGACTGAGCAAATACTACATTCTTGGACTTGCCATTTACAGCCATTCATTGTTGGATTAGCTGGACCACAGCCTGTAAGTCAGTCTTAATAAATCACATATATGTATACACACACACGAGAGAGAGAGAGAGAGAGAGAGAGAGAGAGAGAGAGAGAGAGAGAGAGAGAGAGAGAATGAGAATTGGGAGGAACTCTTTGGGGGGCAAAGACCCAACAGCATTAGGACAAAAGCTAACATTCTGTGACTATCACTAGTTTAAAAGTTCTATTACTCATTATGAAAAATTAAACTGCAAATGTATTAAGCTATCAATAACAGAGAACAAAGAAGAAATAAAATAATAGTAAATCTGTAGCGATAAAATCAGAAGTTAATAGTTTTAGAAAACAAACAAAATGAAGAAGGTGAAATGAGAAGATCACTCAGCAGGTAAGAGTGCTCGATGCACCAACCAGATGATCTGAGTTCAAACCCTTCCGCAGAGAGAAGGAAAGAGAAAACCAAATCGTAACGGTGTCATCTGATCCCTACATGCACATAGCGGCATGTGTGCTATAGTGTGTGCACTACGGCACACATGTGATCATACTCATATAGCACACACACACAAATGTGTGTGTGTGTGTGTGTGTGTGATAATTATAAGTAAATACAATATGAAGAGCCTGCCCTGGTTCTCTGAAACATAGAGCGGTATAAGGAAATACTCCATTTTATACAAGAAAAGGGAGATATTCAGATAAACCACTCCAATTATGAATACACACTGCACATCGCTGTGTCAGAGACTTGGAGCAGGTGGGTGATCTCACCACTCCAGACTCTCCTGACTCATTGTCTCGTACAGAATAAGTCAGCAATGGAGGACAACAGAGCTGAACTGAAGAATGGGTTCTCATTACACACCCTGGGAAGCAAAAGGACCAACAGTCTGGATCCACCCACAGAGCCAAGTCCAATTCCTTTGGAGGGAAGCAGGGCTGGCTCTGTGGGTGGGGCTGGACTGTTCCCAAAAAAGACTTAGCTTTTGACCATGGTTGCAGGTAAATAGTAGTGGTCAACGTTGGAAACAAAGGAAAATGTCCTATCTATACTGATTGAGTTATGGGAACTGTAAGGATTAATTGTGTTAAAAGACACTCAATAAAACTAAAAATAAAATTTTTAAAAATTGCTCGATACACTTGCCTTTTTGCCCATGCTGGAGGAGCTGAATCACCAAGTCTAAGTCTCTTGTCTTAATGAATGTCTTAGTCAGGGTTTCTATTCCTGCACAAACATCGTGACCAAGAAGCAAGCTGGGGAGGAAAGGGTTTATTCAGCTCACACTTTCTCCATTGCTGTTCATCACCAAAGGAAGTCAGGACTGGAACTCAAGCAGGTCAGGAAGCAGGAGATGATGCAGAGGCCATGGAGGGATGTTACTTACTGGCTTGCTTCCCCTGGCTTGCTCAGCTTGCTCTTACAGAACCCAGGACCACCAGCCCAGGGATGGCACCACCCACAATGGGCTGGGCTCTCCCCCTTGATCACTAATTGAGAAGATGCCTTACAGTTGGATCTCATGGAGGCATTTCCTCAAGGGAGGTTCCTTTCTCTGTTGTAACTTCAGCTTGTGTCAGTTGACACACAAAACCAGCCAGTACAATGAATGATGGTATCAAATGCATTGTAAGAAACCATGGGTGTGTAGATTTTGGAGAGCACATGACATGGCTTGTGATACTTGAGAGCAAGAAAAAGAAGAGGGTGATCTCATGCTGTATTGGTCCCTTCCTATGGAGACAGGAAGACTCTGAGAGCCCATGGGAGTCCATTGACCTGGCAGACTCTGGCCCACACTGCTGGAGTCTCTGGGAGGCTTATTAAAGCAAGAATCCAGAAGGAGGCTGGGGAGAACTGAGCTAGAGGTTTCTTTGGGCTCCTGGTATCTTTGACAAATGGTAAGAGGGGTGGGGAAGGACACTCCAAGAGGTTGCATGTTGCAAACTAGTAAATCCTCTGCCCGCTGTCTTTAGCAGGGAGATTCGAGACTGAAAAGACCAAAGACACCAGTAAAATTGAAACAAGTTAGAAGATTCCAAAGATCTAGGTGTCATTCACGTCCCCATCATGATGACACATGTATGATTTGGCTCCCACTGGTCTGACATCATGTATGACCCCATCATGATGACACAGCACGGATGGCTTGGCTCCCACTATCATTTCATTTCACATGGTGCCCGCTCCAGTGTCACAGCGAGAGTAGAGAAAGTGCTTAGGGACAGAAGCAGCAGCAATGGGGGTAGGGATGTAGGAGTAAAGCCAGTTCTGTCACCTATAGCTAAGACCCTGCAGAGCAGAGGCATGGTCATCATCGTGCATAGAAGGAGGCTTTGCATAAGAGCAGAGTGAAGGGTACTACTGCTGGTTATGAGGGTGAAAGTGTGCGCTCGCCTGGAAGCCATCGATCCTCTTGTGAGAAAAGGTGCACACAGTAAGAGGGGCTTCACATGGCCAGAGCCCAAGAGGGATAAGCAAAGAACCTTCCGTAGCTTAATTTAAACCTCTCCCTCACTGGGAAAATAATCTCATCTTTTAAAATTGAGTAAGGGAGATCTCACGATTGCCTTGGGTTCAATGCCAAGACTAGATACCTAATTGGAAGAACACTGTGCATGGTAAGCCTATTTCTTGAATACCTACCACTCTTTCCCCCACACCATGGTGTGCCAACCCATATTTGTTTAACTCAGAAGAGAAGTCTTTAGTTTCCCCATCCATCTAGCTTTCCAGCATACTGTTCCAATATTTCATTGCAAAAAAAAAAAATAGTTTCTCACACTGGAAAGAAGCAATGTGCTTGAGGCTGCCTTACAGTTTCTGAGACATATTTCTTGGTCACTTCTGTGTGTAACAGACATGGTATTGCTCACTTTGGGCTGAAATCACAGTACACAAGTCACAAAAATAATTTACAGGATATCTTCTGTCCTGGTTGAATTACGATTTCCCCTACAGAATGTCCTTGGCCCTGTGCTCCAAGGGTTAGCATAAATCTCAAAGGAAGACAGGTGTATAAATAAGTTTAGTGCATCTGCGTAGAAATGCGTGCATATTCTTGAAGGAAAGAAACATATGGTTGGCAGGTACAGGATAAAATAATCGATCCTGGAGTTGCCACACTGGTTGCTTTCTGCATACATGACCAACAAGAAGTTCTACTTAAACATAAAAACGTGATAATTCTCTAGTTTTTGTCTCCTTTGTTGGCTTGTTTGCACTCTGGAAAACTGTCCCACTAAATAATTTCTGAGGGACGTATTTGGATAGCGAATCAGAATTAATCCTTATGACAGCAAGCTTGGAGTACTTTTCTGAAATAAATGCAGGTGTGTAAGATTTATTTCTTTTATTTTTAATAAAACTATACTAATTTTCACATACTTTTTCTTATTTAAAAGTGTTGCAGGCATTCGTATTTTCTCTTCGTTCCTGTGCACACCCACACAGCTGCAATGCTAGGCTGAGAGGTTCGTGTTACTGAACCCCTAATTTCTGGGCGCTTTCTGGTTTGCCTCCTCTCTTCCCATGATCCTCAGACCCACCAGCAGCCAGTCACCCCACAGACCACAGGTCCTCTAGTAACCTCCAACAGCAAGCTGCAAGCGATCCACTCTGGATTTCTCAGTTGCTAATACAATCAATTACCGACAAGCAGATTTCCAAAGGACAGGCATACCCTTGTCTGTGAGCTATTTCTCTCCAGAATTTTCTCCTTCTCTTTCACTTATCAGCACTGAGTAAGTTGACACAGATGGAGTACACAGTTCAAGGCTTCATAATCCTAGAGAGTGCTTGGCTCCCCATTGATGAGAAAGCCCCTTCTCAGCGGCTGTTTTCGTCTCTGTGAACAAGGCTGTTATAAGTGCCCTTTTTGTAGACTTTCAGGGTACTCATCTTTTGTAGATACTACTCAGAAGTAGATTTCTTCATGATAGTACACATAGGCATTTAACTTGTTAAATTGTTCAAAAGCATAGCATGACAGCTAGCTTTGTCAACTTGACACAAGCTGGAATATCTTAGAAAGAGAGTCTCAGTAAGAAATTCTCCACATTAGGTCGAGCTGCAGATATATCTGTAAGGAATATCCTAACAAATGTAAGTAATGTAGGAAGACCTAGTCCACTGTGGGTGGCATCATTCCTTAGGCAGAGGGTCTTGAACTAAGAGTGGATAAACATAGCATGAGCTATAAGCATGAGTGTGTTCGTTTCTCTGCCCTTGACTGTGGGTATGATCACTGTTCTAAGTGGGCCACTTTGACTTCCAGATAGGATGGACCATAACCTAGAAAGGTAACTAAAATAAACCCTTTCTCTGCCTAAGTTATTGTAATAAAAGTATTTTATTACAGCAATAGAAGTAAAACCAAAACATATAAGTTTTATCACTTTCTGTTTCTGGTAATAACATGAGATGCCATTTGGCCAATATCTTTACCTGCAAGAATTACAAATGGCCGCTGATGAGTATATTTGCCATTAGGTAAGTATTCAATGACACCCTACTATCGGTTCAGTGGGAATCGCCCTACCCACATGTGAGTGTTGAATGTCCATTTCTGGGTCTGGGGATTATCTGAGCCGTGCTTCTCTGGCTTGATAATCTGCACCATTTACTTTCCTAGTGTACAATTTTTCTTTTTCCTTAAATTTATAAAATCGAATCCGCAAGAACACTTTGCCATATCAGTTGTTTTTCTTTAACCTGTTCACAGGATCCTCTGTCACCTTTCTTCAACTTCCCTCATAGCTTTCGGGCTCCCTTCTCGGTGAGGACAGATCTCAAACCCCAACTGGTGAAGTCGTTCGGTCTTGCTCTGTAATTCTAGCTGGCTGAGAACTTGCTGTGTAAACCTGGATGACCTGAAACTTAGAGAGATCCACCTGCCTCTGCTTCCTGAGTGCTAAGATTTCCCCCCCACACCCAGTGGAAATTTTGCTTTCACAAATCCTTACGGCACAAAGTTGGACTGTCTGACTAAGCCATCTTCCGATCTGTTTTCATCTTTCTTTTGTGAATGACTGTCTCATTTACTGACTCTGGTGTCTAGCTGAGTCCATATTTACAGTCCCAACATTCAGAATAGAATCAGCCTGGCACTTAGATGGAAGCTAGCACCAGAAACCATTCACTCGGTTCCGCCTTTAGGTCCTTCAGTCTTCAGGGTGCCAGTGTGACAGTGTGACAGTTCAAGAAAAACATGGTAAGGGTACAAATAATTGCTTTGGCCCCATCACATAGATCATATACATACACATACATACATACTTATACATGTGTGTGTTCACTGTGGTGCACACACATACATATATACCTATACATATACATTACACATACTCATGCATATACATATGTCCTATATATTCATCATATACATATATATTACACATACACTGTATATATACATATATATGTACTATATGTGAGTTACAGTAAACCAACAAATGTCAGCATTATTCTTTATATTGTTCTTTGCATCAAGTGTTACCAGATTTAGAAAGCCCAAACCAGAGAGCAGCACAGTAACTTCTCAGTAAATTTTAATCATTCTTGGCCATTACAACCTGCCAGGCCTTGCGCTGAGGCCTCTCCCGGCACCCTTTATTTGATTCTAATTAAATTAATTGAGTTTTTATGTGTCTGTCCTTTGTTTGCATTTTTTGGCTATACTTCAGTGAGCACATCACATCCTCTGTACCATGAAAAGGCTTCCTGTTGAGGACTCACCCACAGGGCCTTCATTTTGGCCCAGGCCCCTGAGGTAATGGTTCTCTCTTTAAAAGTCACTCACTGTGACTCACAAGGTACCTGGTATCATTTTAGAACAAGGGTTTATGGGTAATAAATGTCATGGCCATGCAGGCTGCCATCATCCAGATTAGAGGTGCCCAGGAAGGCAGCACCAAGCAGATCAGACAAGTATAAGCTTGTCCCCAGCCTCCTCTCCAGGAGCCTCTGCCATGGAGGATGCCCACTCACATGCTGCCCACTCAGCCCCTTACCCTCCACACCCTTTGCCCTTACTCTTGTTGGTACTCCATTTGTGATTGCATCAACAGTCCCTGGGCCCCTCTGCCCAACAGTCTCTGAGCCCACAGCATTACAATGTTCTGCAATAAACTGCCCTGTTCCCAGTAGACTAAGGGTAGATCCCGTCAGAGGTGATGACTGATTCCAGCTTGTCTGTAGTCCTGCCATCCACCTTGCCTTGGGATGTGGAAACACCAATTGGGAAGATGAAATGGGTGATGCCAGACTGCATTTACTCTATGCCTTTGGGTGCTGGGCTTGTGGGAAGCACAAGGAGGGAGAGCCCATGAGCTGAAGATGAAGAACCCCATGGGCTGGGAGGGAGGGGAACTCTGGCTTAGCTTGGGGACAGCAGCAGCTCCTCAGGGAGCTCAGAGGGGCCTTCTGCAGGAGACTTAGATGATGTGGCTGTAGATGAAGGCTTCCTCCATGTTCCCCACAGCAGTTCTTGATGAGAGAGAAAGTTCTTGGTTCCAAACTGTTTATTGACTGTTCATCTGACGGTTCATCATGGAAAATATCCACTTCCTCAGGGTGGACCAGAAATTAAATACCTTTTGCAGGAAAGAATGTCTAGGAAGGGAAGCTTATCAGCTAAACCATCAAGGTCCATCTAGATACCTCATTAGCACAACTGTTCTGATCTACATGACCACTGATCATGTTCCTATGTAGGGAGTATGGTCACACATTCCAGGCCAGGGATCTGGTAGGGAGCAGGGAGATGCCTACCATCCTCTAATGGGTGCCTGGGTGTTGGGGTCTCTGAACCCACTCAACCTTACTAAGTTTCCTGGCACCGACCACTGGCACCAGAATATTAAAGACATTTCCCCCATGCTCAGCAAAAGTCACATCTCTAAGGAAAGATGCGAGACCTTCAAAGCACTGCTCAAAGTAAAAGAAACCAGACTAAGAAAGGCGAGTGCTGTCTCGGCACAGCGGCCGTTCTCTCACAAGGGGAAACAAAGATGGATACTGCATCTGCACGGAGCGTGTTCTCTCATGAGGGGAAACCAAACTTAAAACTATACATGTGTGTGCATGCGAGAGCACACATGCACACGTGTGCATACATGAACATTTATAGGGGTAAATACCATCCCAGAACAGCATGTGTTCTCTCATGAAGGGAAACAAAACTTACAACCCTATATGTGTGTGTGTGTGTGTGTGTGTGTGTGTGTGTGTGTGTATGAATGAATGATTGACTTACAAGATACGGTCTGGAGGGTCAAAGAAGCTGGATTCTGTTGTCCAAAGAGTGACCATGGCTGCAACTGAGTAGATGGACTCAACAGCAAGACGCAAGCAGACAAGCAGAGTAGATGGGTCTGACAGCACACTGTGAGGGCAAGCAGGCAAACAGCCCAGCTTCCCCCGGGACCTCCTCCTGTCCGAGATGCCACTAGAAGGTGCCTCTCACATCCAGCATGGGCCTTCTTACTTCAAATACCCCGATCAAGTGAAATTCTTACAGGAATTACCCAGCGGTTTATTTCTTAGCTGATTCCAGAGGCAGTCAGGTTGACAACCGAGACGAATGGTCACACCAAATAAACAGGAATGGCGCCAGCGAACCTGTTCTCCTCAGCTCCAGTCTCTCCGCTCACTTGTTCTGGGGCCAGGCTCCTCACGCAGCCTGGCTCAGGGTGCCTGCCATGCATCTCAATTACAGGTTCTCACCCACGCCTGGAAAACACAGGAGGCAGGTAAGGGGCTTCCACCTCCTTCATCAGTGGCCGATATTTATGTCCTGTGGAGACCCAGTGCAGAGGTCGCTTTGTCAGATATACAAAGCTTGTGGAGTATTGTGGCTGTTGCTTTTACCTTTTAGGAATTTGAGAAATTTTCCTCTGAAGCATGAATGTTTTTCTGTCGTGAGTAGCCACATCACAAGTAGAACAGTCAAGGTCAAGCTCTCTCATTTGGTGTCCTAAGGTTACACAGCCACCCTTCGGGAACCCATGGCCTTTCTTATTGCAATGACCTCTACAGGGTGCAGCTCTGGAGAGAGGCCTCTCTCGAGATACTTTCTTCCTGCCTTTTATTGCCTTCCTAAAAATACCAATGTATCAGGCTGCAGTATACTCATAACTCAAGCTTTAATTGGAGTGAAACTAATTATTCCCACTTATATGGTGACGATAATGCATTATGTGTGCTGCCCTTCCTTAAAGTGAGAGATTTATAGATCGTTTTAATGGCATTTTAATCATTTCATTCTATTTTTTTAATTCAGCATATTAATTTGCAGCATTTAAAGTCTCTGTGAACTTGAAGAGAAGCGTAAAGCCAGCCACTGTCGCTGTTCCCCAGACAGCAGAAGAGAGCTGTGCAGACAGAAGTCAGGGTACGCAATCTAATACAAAAAAAATCCCATAATTCATAGCAGAGGTGATTAAACAAACAGCTCAATAGAGAGAAAAGGAGGAGGAGGAGACCTACGGAATTGTGCCGCCTAGTTCATTTGAATGTGCCTTCTCCAGCCATCCAGGACAGCTCTATTTCTGTGGGGTCCCCAGAAAAGACTCTGAATGGTAAGAAAGTCACCAAGCAGCCAGTGGGCAGGATAAAGCCTGGGGGTTGGGGGCGGGGCTCCTAACCACACCATCAGGAACACCGAGGCACACCCAGCAACGTCTGGCTACACAACAGTTCACAGAAAGCCCACCCTGATGGTCGTGAGTAGAAGTTGTGAGTGGAGGGGTCGCTGGTTGGGAGACTTACAGAAGCAGCTCATCTTTTCAGCTGCTGTCTCCTCTACATGGTGTAGCTTTGTCTGAAAAGGAAGATTCTCCCTCACAGAAAAAACTTCAGGTTGAAGCACCAAAGACAACCCCCCATATAAATGAAAAAGAGAGGGGGCGAGGAAGGGGCAAGGAGGGAAAGAATTCACCACCACCCCCGTGCCACCTATTTCCTGCTGTGGAGGAAGACCAGGACCAGCACAGAGGACCGTGGTGCTGTGAAAGAGGGCCTGAGAGTAAATGAAAACCCTCCCTGCTCCAAGGACTGTGAACGCCCTCCTAGACACTGACCCATGCGAGATTGGATCTCCTTTAGTTTCTAGAGAAAGCAATGACTTGTAGCATGCCCTGAAGCTGTTTTCGGTCCCCAGCTTCTGTATAGAAAACACCATCCTTAATCCTCATAGGATCAAAAAACAATCCAGACCTGCCTTGTCTCCCGAATTTGATGGACATTACTTAGTACCCTGACAGGGTAGGATAGCCTCCAGGGGCTGAAAGTATACAATGTTTTTATAGAAATGTCCCTGTAGCTAAAGTGGAGGGAGTTTAAATTCAAAAGTAGCTGAGTAACTAAGCACTTACTGAGGTAAATTAAAATACCGTATCAGGGAAATAAATATACAGAGTTTCTCCTTGAGACCAGAAGACAAAGCAGGTTAGATCCAGGCAAGAGCATCTATTGTAAAGCTGGACTTGGTAAATGGAATGAGAAAAGGTTAAGTGTGGTGTGGTCGAGAGTGCTCTCTCCCCCCTGAGAAAAGTGAGCTGCACAGATCTGCACAGAGCATGCTACAATGAGCTAATTGCTCACAGTCCTCTCCATTTTCTTCTGTTAATGTGTTAGAAATCACAGCCATTGTCTGTCTTTTACAATAAAAATATTCTGTCACAAAAGGAACTCAGCTGCTAGATAACATCCTAGTGGGCAGATGGTACATGCTATGCCTCGTCCCTGTGGGCACACTTCCGTGTCTCTGGCTCACTCTGAGGGACCCTTGCTATGGCTGTCATTTTTACTTCTGGGGGATGAGCTTCTGTTCTTCATAACCCCCATATTAAGAAGATGCATGATACGATCTTTTTTTTTTTTTTTTTCGGAGCTGGGGACCGAACCCAGGGCCTTGTGCTTCCTAGGCAAGCGCTCTACCACTGAGCTAAATCCCCAACCCCCACATGATACGATCTTAAGGAAGTAACCGTTGGTATCCTGTGGGAGGGGAGGGGAAATTATTGCCATGATGATAGCAATCACTCACATCACTATCAAGAGCCATCACCCTCATCTTCACCATCATCTCCAGCAACCTCTTCATCATAAAAAGTATCAACATTATCGTCATCTTCTTCATCATCTCCATTAGAATCATCATCATCGTCATCGCTATTAACATCACTGCCACATTCACTATCACCACCATTATCACCATCTCGACAGTCATCAGTATCATCGCCTTCGCTGGCAATCATGCCACCATCAGCACCATCATCATCACCACCAGTGTACTGCACCATCAATATTGCCTTCAGCATCACCGTCACCACCAACAGCATCACCACCATCATCATCACCACCGATAACAATGCCATCATCCTCACCCCTGTGAGCGATGTCACTGTGTCATCACCATGTCATCATTACTGCCATCACCACCATTATGACTCTGCAAGTCACCAGCACTGTCATAATTATCACCATCATCACATCTATGCCAAATGTCCTCAAGAAAAACAGTGCTCATTTCCTCCCAGTCCTTTGTCGCCCCGTATAATAAACTCACTTCTTACCCTAGTTTTAAAGGTAAGAAAATATAAAGATCTGTTAAGCAAACATCCCAGGATGCTACAACTTACAATACCTATGCCAAACTCTCATATGAGCATACATGTTCATATGCATGTGCATGTATGTTAGGTGCATGTATGTATAGAGGCCAGAGGTCAATATCAAGTGCCATTCTCAATAAATCTCCACTCTCTTTTTTTGAGACAGAGTCTTTCACTGAACACAAAGCTCATGGATTTAGCAAATCTGGTTAGCCAGCAAGGCCCAGGGGTCCTCCTGTGTCTGCCTCTGAGTACTGGGGTTGTAGGCACAGGCCACTAAACCAAGACTTGTTAAAAGTGTTCTGGGAAACGGTACCCAGGTTCTCATGTTTGTATGGTGAGCATGCCAGCCAAGCTATCTCCTTAGCTCTAGGGTTCTTGAAGTTTATAAAGGGAAGCTTCATGTTATGTTCAAACTATAGTTTCAGATGTGTAAGTAATTAGAACATCAGCATTCACAGATGGAAACCTACATACAAACGGTAAAACACCTAGAGAGTGGCCTACTTGACAGGGGAGTTGTTCATCATTTGAAACAAGATCATGCCACATGCCCCAAACTGGTCTACAACTTGTAACTCCCTTTCCTCCATGTCGTAACTAGAGGATTACATCTAATTCAATGCCAATTAAATACCATTTCTACATTTGCTAAGGAGAGAATTCTATGAAGATATTGGCTCTCCAATGCTATTTCTGTACGTCATCCACTCCCTTCCACCAGCTGCCTCTGCTGCTTTTGCTAATAAGCTTCTGCTAGCCAGTTTAAATAAGTGAATGCTTGCCTGACTCTCTCCATGCCTCTGTTAAAAGTAAATATCGACAGAGAGCGCTTAATTTCACCGAGACTGAGCGATAGCTCAGTCAGTAAAGCATTTGGGGTACAAGCATAAGGACCTGAGTTACGTCCCCATAAAAGCCAGATGTGGTGGCTGCCGTGTTTGTAATCCCAGCACTGAGGAGGCAGAGACAAGAGGATCTCTAGGTCTTACTGGCCAGCCTAGCCTACTTGACAGGAACTCCATGACAGTGGGAGACCCTGTCAGTACAAACAAGGTAGAGGGTGTCGGACACATAAAGTCAATCTCTAGCTCTAGCCTGCTTACACACACACATTCACACACACACACACACACACACACACACACACATACACATTCTCTCTCTCTTTCTCACACACACACATGCATATTCTCTCTCTCACACACACACACAGACACACACATACACATATTCTCTCTCTCTCACACACACACACACACGCACATACACATTCTTTCTCTCCCTTTCTATATCTTCCCCCCATCTCTCTCTCACATAGACACACACGCATACAATTCTCTTTCTCTCTTTCTCTCTCTCACACACACATTCTCTCTCTCTTTCTCTCTTTCTCTCTCTCTCTTTCTCACTCTCTCACACACGCACACACATAGACACACACATACACATTCTCTCTCTCTCACACACACACACATTCTCTCTCTCTTTGTCTCTCTCTCTCTCTCTCTCTCACACACACACGTACACACAAATACACATTCTCTCTCTCCCTTTCTTTATCTCTCTCTCTCTCTCTCTCTCTCTCTCACACACACACACACACACACACACACACACACACACACACCTGAGAAGAAATTGCCTACAATAAAAGAAAAGCAATACAAATTACTGTGCATGGATGAACCTCACTAATTACAGTGTCTGCATGGTTCTCGCATGTAGATAGAAAGGCCGATGTTCAGCGCTGCGATGTGAAGACACACTGTACTTCACAGAACACAGAGATCGTGCTGTGCCTGATAAACCACACACTGTAGACTGACAACTTCACAAGAAAATGAATGGCACCACCGTGGGAGGCTAAGCAGCAGAATGTCAGGCAATTCTCTCATCAAATGGAACTATTGTTACGCAGCTATTTGAAATGTCTGCTGAACTCTGACAGGAATCTCCGCTCCTGTTCTATTAATTTTTTATCAGTTTGGTAGTGCCTTCCTAACTCTGACTCGGAACAGGGACCCGCTAGCTGTCAGACGTGAATTCAGAGTGCTGGGTTGTCTTGCTTTAGTGGCTTCGAGCAAAGTGCAGATCAGAAGCTAGAACTCACCTCTCCGTGGGCAAGAGAGATCGGCCCCACAAAGCCTCACACAAACCACGAACTTCATATGATTTTCTTTACTGGCAGAACGTAGTTTGTGGAGACATAGTTTATAACTAATGGGAACTCTAACCCTTAGAATCCTGCTCAGCTAACCAGACTGTTAACGTCTGTTCAAGTTTATCTATCATGCTGAACCGAGGAGAACTATGGAAGCAGGGTATACAAGGGAAGTTTCAACACTGGAGCTGAGGTAAGGGCCAGGCCATTCGAGAGGACCAAGCTATTTGCCACAGGAGCTTTGTTCACAATGGCTCTACCAGACAAAACCAAAGACATGTGAACTCACTCTAGCCCAGTGACCAAGATCAGCACCTTTGAGGCAGATCCCCCTTCTGAAAACCTAACATCCTCTCTGCGTTGAAATATTTACTGTTTTCCTGTTGAGTGTCCTGTCTTCACACTCTTGGATGAATGGGTGATGAGCTAGCCCTGATGAGACACATAGATTTCTGTCTGGAGTGGATGATCTGTCGACTCCCTGGGGCACGTCCTCCACGGGAGGAGGACCCACGTATAGCTGCTGTGGAAGGAAGACCATCTCGTGTGCTAGCTGCCCACTTAGTCTCCATTCCCACTCAATAGCGGATTCTCAATAAAGGGTGTCTAGCATACGACTCATCAGATATCGCGTAGAAAGTTACACTTTGATTAAGCAGCCTAATTAACTTTGAATGTTTTCTGGCCATCTCTTCAGATGCACCACTCTGATGCCCTGATCTGTTTATACAAGCTTATTAAACTGTGTGTGAGCATTCTAACAACACACATTATGTGTGGTTTGTCTAAATGTCTAAAATGTCTAAAAAGAGTCTTAAACATCCCTAACAGGCACATTCTCTGTCTTGCAGTACTATTTTATGAGGCCATGGAGCTCTTGGGAGATGGGCTCTGGCTGGTACAAGTAGGATCCCAAGCTGTACCTGCCCCGGCCTGAATCTTTTCTCTTTGCTTTCTAACACACCATAGGACATGAAGAGCTCAGTTGCACTCCCACCGCCACGAGTTTTGCCTGCCAGAATGACTGGCACTTCTGCAATTGTGACCCAAACTAGACCCTGCCCCCTTAGGTTCTTCCTGGCCGATACTCTCTCATGGTGCTGCGAGAGATGGCTAACACCTCCCCCTTGGTCTGTCTCATGGTCATAGTAAGTCTTGTATGGTGTTGATGTCTCACCAACATCCATTTTAAAAGCAGACTGTCCCAAGATCCTGGTGAGGTGACCTCGTTAGAAATGTTAATCTTGCTCCACGCTGTAGCCCAGTCAACTTGCAGAGGAGACACAAGAGGCCATGCCGGGTTTGCATTTCTCCATACTTGTGAACAATGCCAAAGAAAATGAAGCCCACGGGGGATGAGAATGAAGAAGTCTGTTCCTTGCAAGCAGGTGAAGGAGGAGCTACCTGATACGCTTTCTGTATCAAACTCTGACAGCCCCAGTGGTTTCTTTGAAAGTTTAATCTCACCCATCAAAGACTTTTGTCAAGGAATTCTGGGAAGAAGAACCCCTTCTCATTTAGAGGGATGACCCTTTGCTGGCCTCATATTACCAGTCTCTGTTGAGCCTCTCAGGTCTGAAGAGTCTCTGCAACCAAGGGCTGTACTCTTGAAGAGACATCAATGTCGGCCGGTGCATCCATAGGAAGAAGGTTTTGAATAAGGAACGCAAAGCACAGTTCCTTCAGCTGAGAAAAGCGTTGATCAGAAATGGGCAACAGTTCAGTTTTGCCACAGAGGTTTAAGGGAGAGCCCTGGAGGATACAGAAAAAGCTAGAATGACTCCTGAGTAGTCCCCAATGTGTACATGACTCTGGCAGGATCTCAGGGCCTCCCTCTACATCAAGGTTTTTATCCTGCAGCTGGAGGGAAAGAAACACTGGTACCTGTACTCCCTAACTGTGTCCCTGGTGCATAAGTACAGTGTGGAACCTGAGGACTGGATTGGCACACCAACACATGACTTCTTGCTGAAGCCTGGTGATCTATTGTACTTCCCCAGAGGGACCATTCATCAGGCAGAAACTCCTTCAGGCCCGGCCCCTTCTGTTCACCTGACTATTAGCACCTACCAGAGTCTCCATTGGGAGACTGCCTTTTGGATTCCATTTCAGGGCTTGTATTTGACTTTGCAAAGGAAGATGTGGCACTGAGGACTGGAATGCCCTTGAATGTGGAAACCCCAGCCGATGTAACAGGGAAGTTGAGTGGCTTTCTGGGGACTCTTGCAGACCAGCTCGAGGGCAGAAAAGAACTGCTGTCATCAGATACGAAGAAGGACTTCATTGTGCACAGACTCCCCACTTTCTATGTGGGAAATGGAACGGAGACGATGGACCCAGGTGAAAAGTTGCCAAGGTTGGACAGCACAGTGAGACTGCAGTTTAAAGACTGCATTGTCCTCACAGTAGGGCCAGATCAGAACCAATCTGATGAAGCTCAACAGAGATGGTTTACATCTACCATTCTCTAAAGAACGAGAGACAGACGCCCATGATGGGGAGAGAGGTGGAAACATATCTACGGACTTCGCTTTCCTTTATCATATGTGGATACTCAAGCAAATCTGGTGCGGGTCACCGATTCGTGTTAAGGACCTGAAACTTCACGGAGGAAGAAAAGGAGAACCTGACAGTATATCTCCGGATGGACTCTTTAATCTAAGTACTCTAGTGCCTTTATGCAGAGAATTGTTATTTTCTCTACCCATGCTTTCAGTGAGGGAAGACTTAATCCCTAGGGGACTTGGAAATCTGATTAGGGCTCTAGGTGGAGGTGTGGTTGGTTGCATAGAAGATTAGGAGAAGAAAATGGTTTGAGTCCTCATGGACACAAAAGGGAAAACAGGAAATTATTAGGCATCCCAGGCTGAGATAAAATGATACTTCAGAAAAGTTTATTTAATCCAGTGTTGTAGAAAAGGCACAACTCCAATACATACGTCATATAGAATTATGTCATTAACCTGGCTTCTTTGTCTTGGTTCTTTGGAAAAAAATAACTCCTTTAAAGAGCATCCTTGGCTCCAAAAATACTTTTTAACAATTAAAACTTAGGAATAAAGTTACGGTTTTTTTTTTAACAATGAAATTTTTTTTTTAAAGAAAGAAATCTTAATCTTACTGTGCTCCCCTAAAAAATGCTCCTTTCTTCAGAATAAGAAACCTCACCTGGGCTAGCACCAGGGTTAGGACTGCTCCTGCCCCTGTAGGTAGAAGATAAGGAGCTTTCACTTGGGTAATTATTAATCACACTGGGTGCTGTCCCTGTGTCTAGTGAGCTGAGGTATTTTATGGCCATGGTTTGGTTATAAGTTACCCCCATGCCACACCAGGCGTCACATAACAACTCTTCTATTCAGCTACTGAAATGATTACCTCCAGACAATCCAACGCCCTCTGTGGTCTCTAGATTTCTATCTCATCCCACCCTTAGGACTCTTATCTGCTGGACCTCAGGGGCTAGATCTTTCCTGGCAGTTTTGGCTACCATGAGCTCCTACCTCATGTTCCTCCCAACATCTCCCTTCCCAGATTGCTACCCATAAACTGAGATATATCTCTGACAGAGTGCTTCCTGGAATGTCTCTCCATCGCCATGGCTATAATTTTTGCTTTACTGAATTGTACCTGGCTGAGAGGACATTGTCCTTTGCAGTTGGGTCTGCTCCCTGCCTTAGATGGATGACACTGAATGTTCACTCATTTTACTTGGACTGATGCTCAAAGGCAATTAATTTCTGTGTCTGATGAGACCATACACAGATGCAGTCAAGGAAATCGGCCATCTGTATGTTTTGGTACTTCCTCTCAAAACACACAGGTCACAAAAGAGTTCAAATGGGAAACCCAAAGATCAACCCCACCCAATGTTTTAAAGCAAAAAGTAAGCTAAAGGAGAAAGGATGATTTTTTTTAATTGGATTTTTTTTTTGTTTACATTTCAAATGTTATTCCCTTTCCTGGTTTCCTGGACATAAGCCCCCTAGCTCATCACACCTCCCCTTCTTCTATAAGGGTGTTCCTCCTCCCCAGCTACCCCATTTCCTGCCCCCCCACAACATTCCCCACACTGGGGGCGTCCAGCCTTGGCAGGACCAAGGGCTTCTCCTCCCATTAATGCCCAATAAGGCCACATCCTCTGCTGCACATGCAGTTGGAGCCATGGGTTAGTCCATGTGTACTCTTTGGGTAGTGGTTTAGTCCCTGGGAGCCCTGGTTGGTTGGTATTATTGTTCTTATGGGGTTGCAAGCCCCTTCAGCTCCTTCAATCCTTTCTCTAATTCCTCCAACAGGGACCCCATTCTCAGTTCAAGGAGTAAGGATGATTTAACCCATCCTTTAAAAGTCCTCCGTAGTGTCTGGGAAGGCCAGGTTCTCCTTGAGGATTGTCTTGAGTTCTCAGGAAAGTAGGCCCAACCTCACTCATTAACTCCCAAACTGAGTGTGTACACACACACACACACACACACACACACACACACACACGCCCCTGTCATACTGATCCAAACTCTGTCACCTACCATTCCATGCCAGCAGGAGTATCTTGGTGTATACGATGAAAAGATGTATCCTTTAGCAAAGGAATATATGGAATAAACCCAAGAATCTTTAGGACTGAAACCACAGTGGCCAGGGAATACCAATCTCTGGCATAGATGCTTCCCAGTTGTGCTGGCACCCTGCCTGTAGAGGAGGGGATGACCAGAGAGAGGGGGAGGGGGGAGGAAGGGAGGGAGGAAAAGAGAGTTGGAGACAAGCCAGAGTTGCTCTAAGACCCATCCATAGCTGCTATCAAGAAAGGAGCTAAGACACCGAAGTCACCTGCTGGCTTATGCTGTAGGGTTGCAAGCACCATTCTCCAGCACCTAGAGACTCTTGGAAAAGTAGCTTAGCTGAATCCAGTGTAATGAGACTCTTCGTGGTTATCCTAGACCATTAGAATGAAAGTGGATGGATGGGGTTGAGGAAATGAATGGCTCAGTTGGCACGTGTCTGCCATGCAAGCCTGAAGATCTGAGTTTATAGCCCCAATGTCCATGTAAAAGGACATTGATGATGTCAAGTCACAAGTGGTGATTTAAATATGCTTGGCCCATGGGAAATGGCACGATTAGGAGGTGTGGCCTTGTTAGTATAGGTGTGGCCTTGTTAAAGGAAGTGTGTCACTGTGTAGGCAGGCTTTGAGGACTCCTAGCACTCAAGCTCTGCCCAATGTGGAACAGAGGATCTCCTTTTGGTTGCCTTCAGATCAGGTGTAGAGCTCTCAGCTCCTCCCCCGGCACCATGTCTGTCTGCCGCCGTGCTTCCTGCCATGACGATAATGGACTGAACCTCTGAAACTGTAAGCCAGCCCAATGAAATGTTTGCCTTTATAAGAGTTGCTTGGGTCATGGTGTCTGTTCACAGCAATGAAACCCTAACTAAGACAATACTGCTCGCTGGTCAGACAGGATAACCTTCCAGTGAGTAGCAGGCCTAGCTGTAGACCTGTCTCAAACAATAATGTACAGAGCAATGGAAAAAGACACCCAAGGTCAACTTCTGACCTTCACACAGAAATGCAAAACCAGAGTATCTGTGCTCTCATGCACACACACACACACAGGGGTGGGTTGGGAGGGGGGAGGAGTTATGGCAAGGATGAAGAGTAATGTTAGAGGTTACCCCACACAGGCCTGCTCCAACAGCAGTTCTCTTAGTATGGAGCAGACAACTAACCACAGCTACTGAGGAGAGACAACTCTGGCCTAATGGCAGATCTCCCCACCCCCATCTCATGACTCTGAGGTCTCTAAATCAGCACCAGGAACCATTTCGTTTGTTCCAATCTACATCATCAATAGAGATGTACGAATGTGTTGTTCCCAGCTGCTGCTGGGTCAGGATGGCTTTCTTATTGCCTACTTCACTCTGAAGGGGTGTGGGACAGTCGCTAGGATGACATCCATTTGCATGTGACACCTGTTGGTAGTTCTACAAGAGAGCCACCATTGAAGACACTCATGCTTTTCAGCCCTTGGATAGGGTTGTCATCAGTGGCCTCAACCTAGTTTCAGTGTCAGCGGAGTGAAACCAGAACAGTGTTCTATGAGCAGTCAGGTCTGGGAGCATAGATCTATCCAACTTTTTCCTCTTTGTTTTTTTTTTTTTCTTATACTTTTTTTTTCATTTTATTATTCTGTGTTACATATAGCCATTTCCGTGCAAGTATATAATGGACTTTTGTGGTCCTTCAGGGGCTTCTGTCCTTGGCTATCCCAGCCTTTTTCATAACCCCCTCCCAGTACTCCCCCCATGGATCCCCAAACAGTCTTGTTTCCCTTTACATGTCATGGGTACATACATGATTTTTATACATCAACATAAAATGTAGAACCCACAAATGAGTGAAAATGTGTGGTTCCTGCCTAGGTTTGACCTAATTCTCTGAATGGTTCTATCCACTTCCGGCTCATGACGCAACTTCATTCTCAGCTATACCTGAAAGATTCTATTGTGTCTCTGAATCATATTTGCTGTTTCTTTCCTCTGTCGATGGAGACCTAGGATGGTTCCACGGCCGAGCCACTGCGGTAAGAGCTACAGCGAACGTGCACACTGAAGTCTGAAGCCAGAGGATCAGAGACACTTACAGGGTGCACAGCTTGGCCTATTGCTCTCTTTGTGTGGGACACAAAGCCCTTTCAGCTCAGTGCTTGGGGAACCCTGCTCCTGTCTCTGAGCCCTCCAGAACGGCTGTCAAGACCCACGTCTGCTCGCACAGTTACTGTACACGTTTGCACAGAAGTCCCTGTCCACAATGGAGGAGTTTCTGGCTTCCCAGGACTAAGCCCAGGTTTCCTGACCCAACCTGAAGACATCACACATGAGAAAACAGAAGAAATTATCTCTAGAGGAGCTAAGAGCATTGCCAGCACTGGCAATGTGCCCGATGAGCTGTGGAAAATGTCACCTCTCATTCTCTATGTTTTTGCAGTTGACAAGTGTTCAGTACAGATTTGGGGGCATTTATAAACACACTCCGAGCCATCACAGTACAGTAGTTTTATTGTTTTTTTATTTAATTAAACATATTCTAAGCCTGCAAAGACTGAAGTGACTCTCCTTCCCTTTCTCCCCCTCAACCTCCACAGAGCTCACAGATGTGGGATCTCACACATGTGGGATCTCACACATCTCCTTAAGACTCATTTATGTCCTTGCCTATTACAGAGCTTAGAAGTAAGTGTTATTCTATTTTTTATTTTAATTTGATTTTGTTTACTTACTCACTTTATATCCTGCTCACCGCCCCCTCCCTATCACTCCCTCTACAGTCCCTCTCCCAGCCCCCAGCCCCTCCTCCTGTGAATGGGCAGGGCCTCCCTGATTATCCCCCACCCTGAGACCCCAAATCTTAACAAGGCTAAGCACCTCCTCTTCCACTAAGGCAAACAAGGCAGCCCAGCTAGAAGGACATATCCCACACAGGCAACAGCTTTTGGGATAGCCCCTGTTCCACATGATGGTCAAGCTGCACATCTGTTACATATGTGTAAGGAAGCCTAGGTCCAGCCAGTATATGTTCTTTGGGTGGTGGCTCAGATTCTGAGAGCCCAAGGGTCTAGGTTGGTTGACTCTGCTGGTCTTCCTGTGGAATTCCCATCCCCTTCCAGGCCCACAATCCTTCCTCCTGCTCTTCCAACAAGAGTTCCCAAGCTTCATCCACTGTTTGGTGTGGATGTCTGTATCTGTCAGCTGTTGGGTGGAGCCTCTTAAAGGACAACATGCTCCTCTCTGTATAATTCAGGGGTCTGATGGAGGTGGAGGAGAAGTAGCAAGAGAATGGAGGTCCCCCCGAAGGGCAGATTGCTCAAGGCAGCTTCGTGTTGTTCTATTTTTAATAATTGAATAGGATCTATTCTGTGTGCTCATTCTTTCCTTAGTTAACAGTCTTCATTTTCTTTCACCAGATCCCTGTAGGGAATGTGATTTTGCTGCGCTCACTTTATAATGTACTTCTAACCGGTTTTGAAATAGAGGAAGAAATACATCAGACGGTTTTGTCGTTGATGATAGAAGACACAGACACATGACAATGATACAGGATAGGAAAATTTGGTGTGGTGATTTCAATGAGAAAGGCTCCCATTGGCTCATAAATGTGAATGCTGAGTTCACAGTTTGGTGGAACTGTTTGGGAAAGATTAGGAGGTGTGACTTAGAGGAAGTGTGGCACTAGGGAGGAGCTTGGAGGTTTCAAAAGCTCTTACCGTATTCCAGTTATCTCTCCTTCTGCCTTGTGGTTTTGTTTCAAGACATAAGCTCTCAGCTACTGCTCCAGCAAGATGTCTGCCTGTGTGCAACCCTGTTCCCTGCCATTATGGTCCTGGACTCACCCTCTGAAACTGTGAGCTAGCCCCTCCATAAACTCCTTCTTCTATAAGTTACCTTGGTCATGGTGTTGCTGCCCAACAATAAAAATGTAACTGAGAGAAATGGTGAGATGGCATATGCCTATGATCCCAGCACTTAGGAGGCAGAGGCAGGAGGATCACTGTGAGTTCAAGGCCAGCCTGGTCTACAGAGAGAGTTCCAGGACAGCCAGGGCTACACAGAGAAACCCCATCTCAGAAAACCAAAAGAAAAAAGTGGATAGATCATGATGTGTTATAGAGTTAGGCAGATGTATAGATGATTAACAGATGATAGACAGGTAGATGATAGATATAGGTAGGTGAGTCAGTAGATCAATAGATGCAGTAAAAGATACGTAAAAACATAAAAATGGATAGATAAATTAGATAATAGATAGGTATATAGATTAAATAGATAGATAGATAGATAGATAGATAGACAGACAGACAGACAGACAGATGAAATAAAAGACAAGGATAGAGAACTTAGAAAAAGAGAGGGTAGATAACATAGATTCAGAAATGATGGGTGAGTAAATAGATACATAGACAGAAAATAGAAAAATATAAATGTTGTTAGTCCTCTTAAGGGGAAGGATATAAACCAATGGCTTGATACTCCTTACCCAGTCTGATCAGTGAAGAAGATATGATAATAGAAGTAACTGAAAACCGAGTGATGTCTCTTGCATTTTAAATAAACACTTGTTGAATTAAACATCATAAATATAAAATATATATTCTATAAATACTATATAATAAACTATTAGAAAATCAAGCAATATAAAATATATATGACTTGTGCAACATGTATTTACATTTTATGCATAAAATGTCATGAAACACATTAACATATGAAAGGACTATAGTCAGTTTGTCTTGTATAAAAACTTTTTACACTCACTCATTGCAATTACATTTTTCAGTACCTGCTAAATGCTTACATTGGGAACATAGGATAAAAGGTCATCTCAAATTCCCCTCCATCAGCGGTCATATTCATCAATGCTACCTAAGCAACATGTGGAATGGCAACAAGACACATAAATTAACATTGGCTGAGAAACTTCTTCTGATCTCTTACAGAAGATCAAGTGGTTTTTGTTGTTGTTGTTGTTGTTGTCTGTTTGTTTGTTTGTAAGACAGAAATAAAATGTTCTAAGATGGAAATAAAGAAATAACTCCAACTCTACAAAGTACATTAAAAAAATACATCCTTCTGGTACTTCATGTCTTCTCATTAACTATTTAGTAGATCTTAATAGGAATTTAAAGTGCAGAGGTTTTTTTTTTTAATAACATATATTGACAATCTAGGGACAGATATGTTTAATTTACAGCTACTTGAATTTATTTTTAAATAATGAAAGATAATAAAAAATTTTTAATTTGTACAATATAAGCAAAATAAATCTAAGAGTGGCATTTAAACACATACTTTTTACCTCTTCCTTAAGATCTAGTTATTTTGATTTGGAGGAAGCATGGACCCCAGGTATATGCGAATGCAAACCAGGAGAGCACATTGGACTCTCTGGAGCTGGAGTTACAGGCGTTTGTGAGCTGCCGGATTTGGGTGCTGGAAGCTGACCCAGGGTTCTCAAGAACAGCAAGTGTTCTTAGCTGGAGACCCATCTCTCCGGCCCCCTGCTTTCCCCTTTGTCTTCCTAGTTTCTCCATTTACAAATAACTTTGTCTCAAGTTTCACTGGTAACATTGTATTCTAAGTATCCTTTAAGAAAACCTTCTACAGCAAAGATTGGAATTCTATTCCTTCTTCCGAGCACTAAGAACTTGGTTAGAGATGCACTGGAGAAAGAGGCTTCCAGTTTTAACAGATGCCTCACCGGAAAGTGCTGAGACAAAATGTAGGCATCCTGGTAGCCTCAAGTGCCGGATAACTTTGGCTCTTACAAATTACTGCTGGACTTGGAACTATTTATAGAACATCCAGTTATATAAGACACACAACCGTAAATGTCATTAGGAGACTGTGCTGACAGGGCAAGCACCTGCTGTGTGTGGAGACCATTTGTTCACATTGCATAAGACCATGCTGATGGCATCAGTCCCGCCCTTCGCCCTCCCAGCCACTGCCAGAGAGTTGGCACCAAACATCCCACGCACAGCAATCTTCCCTTACCCCTTCACCCTAGAATGGTTTCTGCTCTAAAAATAACAAAGTCTTCCCATTCTGAAGTATGGCATGACAACACTAGACCCAGAATAATCTCTCAGATGTGTGACATTTTCAGTAAGATGGAATCTCGTTCCTTTTAAAGGGGATCAATGTCTGCTTTTGACACGAACGATTTCAGTAAGTGGGAAATTGAATGAGGCTATCAGTCTCTGAGTACTAAGTCACGGTTCCCTGGAAATGTCTGGGGCTGAGATCAGTGTCAGGAAATGGAACTGAGTTCCCCCATAAATATGAAGCTGGAGTTTGGAAATTCACACCTGGTGAGGTCCGAGTTTGTCAGCACTGGAGTGGGACCAAGGTGAGTTTCAAATTCACACCTGCTGCACATTTTGCTTCTGCTAACGAGTGAGTTGTATTCGATCTCTTAAAACATTTCTGTTTGCTGTCTCAGTCCCAGTAAGGAATGCGCTAAGCCAGAAAGAGCTGAGAAATTTTCTTTCAAGACCCTCCTCACTGATATGCAATTGGATGAAGCTCGGATCATCTCCATCATTAACACATCATGCTTGACATCAGTATGACGTAATGTGCTCTCCAGACTTTGTGCTGAAATTCTTAAGGGCAAACAAAAACCTACCAACCTGCTTTTCTTCCCTTCTGAAAGTCCTTGACAGTGTGGGGTCAGGGAAATGGGCAGATGACCCCAGAAGCAGCCTGCTCTAACTAGCTGGAAAAGAAATTAAAAAATCCTTTCCTTGCAACATCCTGTGTAAATATTTCCCTGTCATCCCCCCCCCAAAAAAAAAAAAACAAAAGACGTCAAAGTAACCATGGGAGACCTTCTGGTATGGGGAAAGCCTGGTAGACTGATGCCAGGGAAGCTTTCCTGAGAGCCTAGCACATTAGCCGGTTCACCCGGTGGCACAGTGCCACCTCTGATGACAACTGAAAACCAAGCTCTGGTTCCCATTCTGCCTAGCAAAAACAGACGTTGGTTTTGTAGTGGGAGCATTTTCCTGTTTCCGAACTTACCGGTGTTCCCTGAAGTCCAGGCTGTGCCTGAACTTCTCTTCTATATCATTCTTTCTCTTGTACACCAAATCCACCCTTGCCTGACCGCACATCCCTCGCCAATTCAATTGGCTTTAGATTAGTGACACTCGCCTCTGGGAGTGTCTGGGTGGGTTAGTGGGAGTAACTATGGTGTGAAGACTCATCCGGATGTGGACAGCACTGTCCTAAAGGGGCGTGAGGAAAAGGCAGCTAAGTTCAGGCAGGTGCCTTCTCTACCTCCTGGCCATCAAGATACAGCTGCATGGGGGACCAAAGCTGCTGTGAGGAAAATAAACCTCACATGGTTTTCTAAGGTATATAAGCATGGTGGAAACTAGTTCTAATACATTCTAGTGCAGATTCTCCTCGTCTCACCTGTATCTGCTTGGATGGGGACAGGAAGGTCATTTTGCTAGAAATAAGTGGCCAGGTGCCGGAGAGTGCAACATGGAGAAGGCTAGACAATACATGGAACTGGTGTTCTCAGTGTCGTCGCTCTTATTCCCAGTAAGAGCCCAGTGAGCATGTGCCCGGATGAGAGAGAGGAAATGGAAAGTCTGGATGCCGTCCACTACCGAGGGGTCGGATGAGCAGATGAGCAAACTGAACCAAGTGGCCACAAACACAGGCCTCTCAGTCCCCTGGTACCCTAGACTCCAAAGACGTGTCAGAAGAGGAAGGACATGGGAAGCCTGAACGCAGGAGAGCCTCACAGGTCTACATTATCTTCCGGTGTGGTATGAAGAGGGAGCTTGAAACTCAAGTTTCCATCTCTTGAGACTGAATAAGACTTAGAGGTACTTCCTGAGGCTTGTGCTAAAAACAGCACTAGCTGGGCGTGAAGGAGAAGCTGGCTTCCTGGGACCCCAGGGATAGGATGTGCATGACCCCGAGCTGAATAACACAGGATCTCAAAGCTGCTGCAGTATCTAAGCTCACCTAAGCCCCACTTCACAGCTGCCACACACCTCCAGGTGAATGTTTAACGTGTGTGCCCGGTGTCCTTCTGGGACTTAGGAATTTACTTTTCTCAACCAGGGGGATGTCTTCTCTTTCAGTAACTGCTTGAGCAAATCAAACTTGCTTGATGGGTGTCAACGGGTCTAGTGATAAAGGGACAGGATAAATGTGTGTCTCAGAATGAAAGATCATGCACATTCTGGAGCTAATTATAAGATATCCACCATGAGCTGATCGGGTTACATGTTCCATGCAATAAAGTGTGTGGGACACTTTAATGAATTCATACTCCTATGACGTTTTGACCTGTGGAGAGTGAATTAAAAAACTGTAAAAGTTCCTAAAGCCACAGGCAAAGAGATTTCATGACCAGTGGTGATTTTGCGTGCACAGGACTGCTCATGTGCCCCACATGAGTGTTAATAGAAGCTCCGATAGCACAAGGAAGGAGTCTTGTCTTGGCTGCAGATGGCAGATGGTTCCTGGCTAGGCTGCATTTCAAAGAGACGGGAGCAGATATCTGTCTCAATGCCAGGAAGTACTAATAAATGGATTTCCAGACTAGCAGCTGATTCCCGGGTGCCAGACACCCTGTCATTTCAGCAAATGACCCATTTGTTTAACCTGATGTCCTCAGATAATGTACAAACACGGATTGGATTGAAATCTTACATACTTGGCACAATTACACGGCCAGTTCAATGGAATTTCAAAGACAATGTCATAAGCGATGTGAAAATAATACCCCATCACTCCCAGAGCTCATCGTGAGTATTTCTCTTACAGGAAATTTCAGATGCATTAAAAATTAAATAAGCAAGCTTACTGAAGGGCCGAGGAGATGGCACAGAGAGACGGCTCAGTATGTCCGAGCTTCCTGCTCTTAGAATTGGGTTGGCCATGCCCACAACTCCCTGTGACTCCAGCTCAAGGGAATCCCACACATTTTTCTGGCTTCTATAACCAGGCACACGCATGTGTGCATATTCACACAGACACCTACACAAATGTAAAAATAAGCAGACAAAAGCGAATGTGTTGAGACCTGAGCACCTAGCTCAGCTCTGAGCTCAAGGGATTCTCCTGCCTTTAAACAAGTGGTTGCATTTGATGCATTTGATCCCAACTTTTCACTGTCTTAAGCAATGATAAAAGTCATATCTTCAATCCTACTTTGACAATTCTGACCTTGGTCTGATATGATGTAAGTCAATCTAAACTATCCCCTCCCCGAAGCAGTTCCCATTTTACTTATAAAATTTAAGTGGCCATGAGGTCCTGTGACATGTAGCCATTGGTTTTTCTGTAGGACAGCAGGGGAGACCCAGGACCAGCTCTCAGAGGAGATCCCTGCTGCCGTTGGAATCCAGGCTTCATCCAGCCTTCCAATTAGATGGCACTCAAAATTAAATATTGCCAAATATTAAAGCACTTGCCCCTAGAAAGCAATACTTGAAATGTTCATGTATGATAGTGAAAACACTGTATTTTGAAGTAGCCCTCCCATCCACCCATTGTGTTTCTCAGTGACAGGCACATGCATGCATAATAACTTTATAAAACCATTTCTAATGAAGGGGAAGAAAAAAAGAAAAGAATCATCTCTAATGTTTTGAGTGAGGAGTATATGTCAGTTCAGTCCTCTATGAGTAAAGTTATCTAACTTAGTAAAACATCAAAACAGTAGGGAATGTGAATTGAGTTCTGTTTAGCTAAAGTCAATAGGTTTAAACATCTGTGTGTGTGTGTGTGTGTGTATGTGTATATATATATATATATATATATTTGTTTATTCAAGTATATAGCATGAAGCTTGGCATTGATACATCTAGTGAAATTACCCCTATGGTCAAGCAAATTACCTATACCATCATGCTGCATAGCTGTCTTTCCTGAGATATAACATCTAAAACTTGTTCTATTGACAATTTTCCTACATGTAATGCAATGTCATGAGCTATAGTCCTCCTGCTGCATGTGAGACATGAGAATTATTCGTCCTTCATAACTGATTTGTTAGGATTCCTCCAACAAGGTTTTTAATTTCTTCTTCATTTTTGGAAGACAAGATTGCCGGGTATAATATTCCTTGTTGTCAGATGCCTTTGTTCCATCAGTACCTTGAATATATCATCTCAAACCACACCCCTCAGGCCTGTAAATTTTTGCTGAAAAACATGTGTTGTTCCCAGTGGCACAACAAAATCCAAAGGAGAAAATACTATGGCCACCTTCCTAAAGTATTGCCTCTAACTGCACAGTAAAAAACCTATCCTATAGCCACAGCTGAAGTGGTTCTCACTTCTCATCAAAAATGCTTGTCCTTGCAACAGATGAAAATGTTACAGAAGCCACAGTTGGCCAAAATGCAGAGATCACCTTCCCATAGGATGCACACTACCAATTAATGCATTTGCAACACAACCCCTTTGCCTAATGTCCAGGAACCATTGAGAAGGGAGAGCAAAGACCAAGACATCTGCAGGGAGATGATCTCTTCTAAAAGAGGGCATGGATGAAAGGGGGTTTGGAGAAGACCTGGGGGGAGTTGAGATCAGGAGTAAGGGTAAATATGGTCAAAATAATCTATGTAAAAGTCTCAAAGAATTAATAAAAACATTATAGTTTTTATAGAGATAATTGCACCAATGTGCATGCTAACGTGGAAAGGGGATTCTCAGTATTCTCCAACCCTAGACAGATAACTACAGGCAACTAAATACTCAGGGGGAGAGAAATAAACTTACCTAGGGGGAGCCCTGTTGGTTCCCCAACACCAGATGGTCAGCTCTGAAATCATATGCATCATAGCTAACAATATATGGTCTGGGGAGACACACACAGACAAACAGATAGAAAAAGAGACAGAAAGAGAAAGAGAGACAGAGAAAGAAAGAGACAGAAAGGGAGAGATATGTAGAGAGACATAGACAGAGAGGGAAAGAGAGAAAAAGAGAGATACACAGACACACACACGCACAGAGAAAGAAAGAGACAGAGGCAGAGAGAGACAGGGAGGGAAAGAGAGAAAGAGAGACAGAGAGACACAAGGAGAGACAGAGAGAAAGAAAGAGAGATACAGAAACACACAGAGACAGACATAGACAAGAGATGCAGGCAGACAAACACACACAGAAAGAGACAGAGAGAAAGAGAGACACAGAGACAGAAAGACACAAAGACAGAGATTGAGAGACACACAGAGAGACATAGAGGGGAGATAAGAAAAGAGAGATAGAGACAGTGACAGAAAGATAGTGACAGAGAGAGACAGAGAGAGATAAACACATACACACACAGAGAGAGACACAGAGAGAGAGAAAGGAAGAAAGAAACAGACAAAGAGGGAGAGAGAGACAGAGAGGGAAAAAGAGAAAGAGACACACAGGGAGAGACATAGAGATAGAGAGACAGAAAGACACAGAGATTGAGACATAAGCACATACAGAGAGAGAGAGAGAGAGAGAGAGAGAGAGAGAGAGAGAGAGAACTGTAATAAAATGAGACCATGAATATGGAAAACAGAAAGGAGATCACAGGGGTGAGGAAGAAAGGAAGGGGAAATGAGGTAATTATATTTTATAATTTCCAAAAGAAGTGAAATAAAATTTAAGAGTATCCCTTTGTAAGTAACAAGTCTCTTTATTTCTGCTGCTTTTGATTTTTTGTTTGTTTTTGTTTTTAGCTTGGCAACTTGATTATGTGTGACTGGATGGTCTGTCCTTGAATTTATCTTACTGAGTAACATCTCAGCTTCCTGGATCTGAATGTCTAATCCCTTTCTTAGTTTGGAAAATATTTATTCATGATTTTAAGTATGCCCCATTTCTTTCTTCTCATTCTAGAGTTCCAGTAACTAAAATTTTTAGCTTAATTTTGTCCCACAGATCACTTGAACCTTGGTTGTTCTCTGCCTCTGTTTCTGTGTGAGTTTTTCTCTGTCTCTGTCTCTGTCTCTGTCTCTCTGTCTCTGTCTCTGTCTCTGTCTCTCTGTCTCTGTCTCTCTCTCTGTCTCTGTCTCTGTCTCTCTCTCTCTGTCTCTGTCTGTCTCTCTGTCTGTCTCTCTGTCTCTCTCTCTGTCTCTGTCTCTCTGTCTCTGTCTCTCTCTCTGTCTCTCTCTGTCTCTCTCTTATACACACACATGCACACACACACATGCACATACACACATGCACATACACACACATACATGCACATACATACACACACACACACATGTGAGCACACGTTTTTTGTATTTTCTTCCCTCAGAGTTTATTTCCTGTGACCTGTCTTCAGGCTCTCTGTCCCTTTCCTCTATTTTGAGTTTACTGCTAAAGTTTCTTCCAAATCTTTAGTTAAACTATTGTACTTTTCAACTCAATGATTGATTCATGATGTTGTTTATGTCTTCTATTTTCATCCATCTCTTCTCATTTTGTGCATCTTTTACTAGCCTAACTCAGATAAATACTTTACGGCCATTATTTTGAATGTTGAGTGATGAGCTGAGGCCCATCACGTTCTCCCATTCCATTAGAGTTTCTAGAGTCTTATGTTATTCTTTTTCTTAGATTATGTTTTCAGTTTGGTCTGCCTTGGCTTTTCATGCTCATCGTTGGTTGCTATTGCACATCAGCAGAAAGGCTTGTCCCATTGCCCCTGTGAAGCCGACAGACCTCCCAATGTCAACCCAGCCAGAGATTCTGGGTGCCACACAGACCTCTTCTCTTGTTCAAAAACACCTCTTTCTTTTTAGTGTCTCCTACAAAATTAGGATAAGCTACATCCTGTTAGTTCGCCGAGAGGAGCAAATATTCTTCAGCATTCATCTTTAAAGTCTGGGTGCTAAATATGTGTGTTAGTACTTTCTATGCTCATGAGGAAGCTAACAGTCAGAGCATTATCTCCAAGTCATGGAGAAAGCCTATGTAAAATGAATATACGTTTGCGCACACACACACCCCATTAAGCCCAGACAACACAGCTGCTAGAATTGTTCTCCCATTCAGAACCCTCTTTGCTACGCTATGGCCTAGACATTTTTATGCTTTCAAAGCTGTGTTGTCAGAAGTCGGTCCTGAGGAACCATCTGGAGGAATTGAGACTACATGTGTGCCCAATTGTTTCCTGGCAGACCTGCGCAGGCGTGTGAAGCTGATTCATTTCTATTCAGGCTCCTGGAGGTCTATGGCTTTCCTACCCTGTAAACATCCTGACAGGGGCTTACAGAAGCTAAGCCTTTAGCCAGCAGCCGGGAAAGATACAGACTCTTGCCATAGTAAGGCCGTTTATCTCCATCTCTAGAGCTGCTCTGTAGAGTATCACCTTGTAAAGAACCTGTGTATCCATTTAAAACTGCTTCTGAGTTTTCTGCGGTTGAGGGAAGCCCATAAATGCCAAGTTCCTTCTGCTCCTAGACCTGGGGGATTTAAGACCCAAACCATCCTGGACAAACTGTAAAGGTTGAGCCCCACTCCTCCTCAGACAGACTCTCAGCTGGTATCCCTTAGTGATCATGACGTATGGTGCCCAGGGAGATCTGTGTTAAATCATTAATGGGGTCAGCCTTATGGAAACGGTGACCACCTTTGCCCTTCTCCAGCTCCCAAATGCTAGGAAGTGACAGGTGCAGCCTGTGGGGAGATGCTTGCTATCAACCATATATTTGTTGAATTCTGCCCTGGGACTGCATTCTCTGTATTTAATGTCTGTCATAAAAATATTTGAGGAAAGATGGTTAAATGTCAAAGTAGTTCTGTGTTCCAGGACTCTTGAGTAAATAATGAGCTCACAAATTAATGAAAACCCGTAGCAGCGTGTGAACCTGCAGAGCAGACGAGCATTGGCACCGAGGGGCATCCACAATGGTCTACTGGAGCTGCCATGCTTGAGGGAAACAGAAAACTAATTAATCCCAGGAGGACCACAACCTCCAGGTCTCTCACGGATAAGCAGCTTCGCTCAGATTTAACAGGTTCAATTACTATGTAGCAGAAATCAACAGGCACTGAGCCACAACTCCTACCTGGTATACCGAGTACTAGAGCTTAGCTTACGTGAGCTACCCTGGGTTCGAGCAGTGCAGGCTCCGCCCACACCATCCTAGCACGTGCCCCGCAGCTGCTGCGGAACAGCACGCTTGCCGGTTATTTGGACTTTCACTTCCTCTCTTTACAAACTATAATAAGACTTGGCCAAATTTTTAAAATGGCTGTACTCCAACAAGGGTATTCACTGAGCCATTATCACCAAAATATATAGAAGCAAAGGAACCGAAATAAAAACCAAAAGGGGCAGAAAAAAAAAAATGGCCCAGGAAGAAAGTCAGTGCCCCCAGCACATCTGTTTAAAAACTGGGACTCCTGGGGTTGGGGATTTAGCTCAGTGGTAGAGCGCTTGCCTAGCAAGCGCAAGGCCCTGGGTTCGGTCCCCAGCTCCGAAAAAAAGAAAAGAAAAGAAAAGAAAAAGGAAAAACTGGGACTCCTCTGTCGAATCAGGTAGTCCTTGCCGATACTGTGTTCTAATAGAAAGCTGACACTGTCTTTCTAACATCCAGACGTTTTCCTCTGGTTTTATTGTGACCGGATTGACAAGTAAAAAATATGTGTATGTTATATATATGGTACACGCCTCAACGTCTTGATAACTGGGAAACCATCATCATTATCAAGTCAGTTAACAGACTGATCACAACCCCAACTCCTATATTTGTTTCCCTTTCCTCTTTTACAATAAACGAACATTAGTGTTTACACAACTGTGTGGTCTTAAGGAAATCACTGCTTGGTGGGACCCATAACTACAGTTTTGCAAAGAAATTCTATTTTTTCATCCACATATCCCTGAGACTACACCACTTACTATAAAGAGGTGGGGGTGGAGAGCTCCTAGTTAGCAGGGGAAAAAAAACTATGCTGAGCGTCGCACAGTAGGATGTAAAAATGAAACCTTGGAAAAATATTTAAAAAGCAAAATAAACCACACGATCTGAAATCAACCGTGAGTCTTTGTGTCACCAGATCTGACAGAGGAGTGTTTTTATGACCCCAGTATGTGTACCAGAGGGACACACAGCATGGATACCTTCTCCCATTCACAGTAGCCTAGGGCACATGGTCTCAAGGAATATGTGGTCCCAATCGAGAAGAACCAAGGTATAGTGAAGGTGGGGTGCTTATCCTGCTCTGTGGAAAATGCAAGAAATTCTCTGGTCCCCCGGAGTCTACCCTGGTCCAGTGATGGACCCTGTAAGATACAGAAACCCAGCGTACTCAGTATTCAAATGGTTAAGAGTAAACATCCCTTGGAGGGATCAAAAACCCATTAATATGGAAATTTAAATGTATGGAAACAGCACTGCACAGTCATGTTAAACAGATACACAAAATATCAGTGTAAATGGTTGGAGGAAGGAGAGAGCACCAAGGTCACACCTGCTTATACAGAAGCAGCTCAGTATGATGAGCCAGGCCTCAGGCAAAGCCAGAAGCTTGGGGACTGACAGATGCATTGCAGGGGCAGGACCAGGAGAAGAAAGGGGCCACAGCAGAATGGATCTGGATTCAACAGATAAAAAAGTAGTATTCTAGCAGTCCAAGGATTTGCAACAAAGTAACGGGCTGTGTTGAACTAAATGTCAGATGTTAGCAGAATAACGCAAATGAATGCCTCTTGTCCTGAAGAACAAAGGCCCTGTTTTAGGAAGATGAAGGGGGTAGGGGTTTGGGGAAGTCTAATGCAAAAGGAGAGGGACAACACTGTGGACATGGTTTTGATAAAGGTTTGGAGGGCCAGAGCTAGACAGCGTGGAGGAACAGATAGTGTCACTGATGTGCATAGGGAATTCCATCGGTTCTGTATTGTCTCTTCCCAACGCTGCCAGGTTCAGAGGCTATTGGTTATTTTTCTCTTGCTGGAAAAGCTACCATTAAAACAGTAACTTCAGGAAGAGTTATTCTGACTACCAGTCCCGGACAGCTACACGTTGGCAGGGACAGCCTACCAACAGGATCATGACACTGAGACATCATTCTCAACCACACCCAGGAAGCAGAGAGAGAACTGGAAATGAAGAAAGACTATCACTCTGAAAGCCTACCTCCCCCTAACCCCTCCTAGGGGTCCCATAACCTCCCTATGCCACCCACTGGGGACCGAATGCTTAAATAGATGAGCCTGGGCAGGACAGGTCTCATTTGAGCAACCACGGGCTGCAAGCTGAAGGCCTCTCCACAAGAGCCAACATGCTGGCCCCAGGAGGCCCACGGTTGAGACCGAGAGGCCATGTAAGACAGCATACGAGAGATGGATTTCAGAACTTAAGGTCGGAGGTAGATGAGTTGGCACTCATTGCTAGGGAAAGCCAGAAGGAAAACTAGAAATGGTCAGCCGGAACGTAAAGAAACCATGAGGAGGAATATCAAAAACAAGTGCTAGTTCCTGAAATCAATGGACAAACCCAAATACGGGCAACCATCATTGTATACGATGGAGCACAAAATTCTTCTAGGCATTTAACTACAAGGAGAACAAAAAATTGTAAAGCTTAAGACAATACCATGAAGTACGAGGGTAATGAGTTTGACAGACTTATACAAACTGAGGGCCTTAAAATAGAAATAAACACATAATTATCTTAGACACATAAATTACATATTTGTGAGAGCAAAAAGCAAAGAATGTAAGTTATGTATAATAAGACGGGAGATTTCTACCAAACTTGCAAGGAAGACACGATCTGTTCTCAATGTCCAAGTCAGCACTGACTGAACTTTTGATATAGGACTTATACACACAAGCATCGCTAAGACAATATTTGTAATCGGTCTGATAGCATTTGTTTATAAATACAGTATATCCAAACAAATGCCCATTCTAGGGCCTCAAGAAGATCTTGACATTGAAACATTCATGAACACGAGTCAATGCCAAACAGATTTAAAGTAGAAAGCGTTGGCTAAGCTTCTTCTGATAAAATATCATGAAAATAACCTGGGCTACCCATCCAAAGCATTCCCTGTTGAACATCATCTTCAGAAAGCACAGGGAATGACCACCACCCCATCCATTGGCTACTCCGGGCACACCCCTCCTCCCCAACATCATCTCGGTGGTTCAGCTCACACCCCTCCTCCCCGTCATCCTCCCCAATAGTTTAGTTCACAGAAACATCAAGTAAGATGAAATGTGTGAGAACTGACAAAAAATGAAAACCCATTTGCAGACGACATGGTTGTCAGTGTGAAGAAGCCAAGGAAACCTATCAGAACCGATGGTGGAAGGGGGTCAGTAGGACAACACACCACTCTGGGGCCACAGCCTTTCCCTGGCGTCAAGTGGGGCCAAATGTGAGAAAGCTGGGGGCGTGGCTAACTGCAACCTAAACTTAACAGTGTTTCCGAGAAAAAGATACAGTAACTTAACATGAACAGTTAGCCATTCCTAGTCCACCAACTGTTCACATTCCTACCTTAGAAAATGCTCGCAAAGATGCTAACAACACTACTGACCGAATACTGTTTTCAATATAGAAACATGTGAAACAATTATGTCTTTCTCAGAAGGGAAATATAGAACTACATATGAAATTAGAGGGCAGAGTAATTGGAAGGGATATTTTATATATCAATTTCAGGTAAAATACGGCAAATGCTAGAATCAAGGAAGGAAAAGAAAAGGTGGGTTTTTTTTTTTTAAATTGTGTGTGTGTGTGTGTGTGTGTGTGAGAGAGAGAGAGAGAGAGAGAGAGAGAGAGAGAGACATGCACAAGCCCATCGATGCCAAGCCTTGTGATTTTCAGAAATGCTCTGTTTTATCTTTTTAATTATAAAACTATAAAATTTAAGTAGGCTCATGTGTGGTCTACCTAAAAGGAGAAGGAAAAAAGAAAAGCCAAAGAAAAATCTTTCTTTCTGTTGCTGTAAGGAACCACTCTGACTAATAGCAGCTTGAGAAGAGAATTGGTTTTAACTCACACTTCCACATCACAGTCCATCACTGAGGGAAGTCAGGGAAGGAACCCAAGGCAGGAACCTGGAGCCTGGACCAGGGAAGAACATTGCTTGTTCTCTCCCTCTGGCTTGCTCAGCTACCCTTGGTAAACACCCCTGGCCCACCTTTCTAGAGAGCTGCCCGCAGGACCTGCAGTAGGCAGAGGGTTCTGGTGCCCTAGGCTCATGGTCTGTGTGTCTAAAACCTGAAACAGACTTGATGCATAAGCATGCTTTCTCCCGAGGTGCTTAGCCACACTGACGCTCACACCTGGAAATCCTTTGCTCAGGAATAAAACTCAGCTGAGAACAGAACCAAGTGGCCGCGGATTGACGTGACACTCTGATCAGACCAGCTGATTAAGCCGCTCATTGCTGTAAGAAACAGCGCCCACCCCCAACCTTCAGCTTTACTCAAATGTATGCTGAGCCGCAGGACGCCACCTCCTTGGTAGCGAGGACTTTTTCTGATTGCTGGTCTCTCAAGCTGTTAATGGTGATACAATGCAGGCATGTCTTGGCCCCTTAGGCAGAAGCTAAACTGTTTTCCTTAAAAAAAACTGTAACCAGGTGGCAACAGTGGAGAGATAGGAAGTTGTCAAAAGCATCCTTTCACTCAAGTAACTTAGCAAATAGGGAAACAGGAGGGCTTTTCATTATTTCTTTTGCTTGTTCAGCCTGTGGAAGATTGTGTGTGTGTGTGTGTGTGTGTGTGTATGTATATATATATATATATATATATATATATATATATATATATATATATATATATATATATATATATATATATGCACCTGAGAAGTATTGCTCTTCGAGAAAATACTAGGGAAATGTCTTAGGGTTTCTATTGCTGTGAAAAGACACCAGGACCAAGGCAACTCCTATAAAAGAAAACGTTTCATTTGAGGCTGGCTTACAGTTCAGAGGTTTAGCCCATTATCATCATGGAGGGAAGCATGGCAGCATTCGGACAGACGTCGTGCTGGAGGAGAAGCTGAGAGTTCTACATCTCAATCCACAGGCGGCAGAAAGAGATTGTGCACCATACTGAACGTAGAAGTCCTCAAAGCCCGCCCCCACAGTGACGCATTTCCTCCAACAAGGACACACCTACTCCAACAAGGCCACGCCTATTCCAACAAGGCCACACCTACACCAACGAGGCCACACCCCCTAACACTGCGCTCTCTGTGGGCCAAGCATTCGAACACATGAGTCTATGGGGGCCATTCCTATTCAATCTACCAGAGGACATAACTTAAAACAGAACGGCCGGAGGATTTCTTCAGCTATCCCAAAGTCTGCATCTTAGCCTTGGGCTCCAGACTGCTGGCTGCACAAAACAGCCTTCCTGAGACCTCTACAGTCAAGACTCAGCACTTCACCAGCCTTATAACCCTCCCTGTGGTTCAGTGGGATCTTAGAAATCACGGTGCCATAAGTGATCTTGTGTCCCTCCTGGATTCTACCACTGCCTGCACGTCGGAGTCCCCTGACCATCTTTACTGTCCTCATAACTACACAGGCAACTGCTTGAGACAAACTTCTACCTTGCTGGCTCCTGGGTTATGGAAAGGACCCTTCAGAGTTGACCTCCAGCTGCCTAATGTGCTCAAACAAGGGCCGGTTGTTGTGTGTTTGACCCTGTGGAGGCCAGAGGTCGGTTATTCCTTACCGTCTCTATGACCTGTTTTTAGTGATTTCATTAGGACTTGAGAAGAAAGATTAGGAAGAGGGAGGAGTGACGGCTGCCATCACTGATGGTACAGCTTTTTCTCTATGAACCATCTCTTGGGCAGGCAGGCAGGAGATGGCAGGACAGCCACATGCAGTCCTTAGCCCATCGACATCCCCGGCAGAACTGAGATACACCTTCGACAAACTACTGAACAACATATTAGGACAGCAGCAAAGGCCCAGTGGTGGGATGGTGGGATGGGTGGGAGGGGTGTGTCTGGGGGATCAAAGGTCATGGGATGGAGTCCCTATGTGCATAGGAATGTGGTTTAGCTCAAGGAGCACTGGTTCCACTTTTTACACATAAGGAAACTGAGGAAGAGAAGAAATGTCATCTTACTAGGTAAAACCCAGTGTCCCTAACAGTGCCCTGGGAATTGATCGTATTTTTACTGCAGTATATTGAAAGAAAAGGGGCTTGTGTGTCTGGGGAAGTCCAAGACCCTCTGTATCAGAATAGGCAGATCAATGCACAAGACCATAGCAGATCATGTGGGACACTAGGGACCGGTGGCATTTCTTCAAAGTCAGAACACTGAGCTGACTTGAGGTTCTGTTCTGTCAATATGCCATTGAGTGGGCCCCTTCACCGCAACACCCTGACGAACCTCTTTAACAGGCTCTGTTTAAAAAAGGTGGCCGTGATTCTGCAGGTAAAACAAGTCTAAATCGGAATTTAATCCACTTTAAGCCGTTGAAAAATGAGGCTATCATCTGCGAGCTTTCATCCAATTCACTACTTAACTGTTGTTCAAGGAATCAATTAAAAATTTTGTAAAAGATGGTCAACTTAGGTTTGGTCGTCATTGAGGTTGGGGGTGGGGCTTCTGATCCTCTGGGCGCTGCCCCTCCCACATACGATTAGTAAGCAGAGCACTGGTAGGAAGGACACTGAAGGACAGAGAAGGCCTCCCAGCTCACAGCTCCCAGGAGACGGGAAAGTCCTGGCTCAAGCCCCACCACTGTGTGATACCCTTGCTGAATCCAGAGCTAACAGGAAGAGTTCCAGTGTTGTAATTTACTGCTTTGAAAAAACGAGGGGGCCTGCTGCCTTTGTCATGCCTCTCTGAAGCATGGGATATTTAAAATTCACACCCCAGACTTAATGTAGAGATAGATCACACACTTTTATGGCTTTGGTGATGCAGTGTGAGCCTTGTAATATCTCACGTGTGTTTTATTCCTTCCAGTGCGAGTCACGTGAAGATTAAGACGCTCTATTATTGTCTTCGAACGACCTGCTATTTCCTGGAAACAGTAATTTGCCAGACCTGTCCTTGTCGCTGGGGTACGTCTACCTCCTTGAGCAATCTCCGTTCTCTGAAGCGATGATCGGTTTGCTCCAAGGAAGCCTGCTGGCCCAGCCTGCTGAGCTGAGTGTCTTGGCGCCACCTAGTGGCTCCTTTGGAATGATTCCGAGACGGCTCGCTGGTGGCCTCCTCCATTTGTCTAATTAAGAAGCGAGAATCTTTAACAGACTAAAAACTAGCATGTCCGAGGGTGCAACTATTTGACAGCTTAGCTCCAAGAAGGAGCAGAGAGAAGGGAGATGGGAGCCGACCCCACGTGGCAGAAGGAGGGAACCAAATCTTGCCAACTTTCCCCTGTCCACTCTGTGCGCCCCAGCATGTGTGTATCCAGAGGAACACATACACAAAATAAATAAGTGACATGAATTTTTGGAGAAACTAGCACTTGTCAGCAGAAGTCTAAGCCTGGATGTGGAGAAAATTGTACAGTGAAATCCAAGACACCCTTGAGAGGCCCTACAAAGCCAACTCCAGTGTGAGCTTGGTCTGAGAAGCTGGCAGCGGGCAATGCCACAGTTTTTTTTCTCTCCTACAGATGCTGTACACACACAAGATGACTGGATTATGGGAGAAAGATATCTAGGCAGGCTCTCTCCTTTGCCCTAGTCTCAGCCAATGACGGTCCGCTTATCCCAGGCCACACTACGTGCCTGAACTCACCTTGTAGCCCCATCCAAGAATCATATCTTGCGTGTTTACCATGGGCATCATGTATGCCAAAGGTCAGGCTGTGTAAAACTAGGTGTCGTGAGCAGTTCCCAGCAAAAATAAAACTTATCTAATTTAACTTGGCACCTTGATAGGTTACACTCCTTGTTGATATAAATAATAATAATAATAATGATGATGATGATGATGATGACAATACAATAGTAATAATAACAACAACCACCGCCACAATAATAATAATAATAATAATAATAATAATAATAATAACCTTAAAATGAAGGCTATTTTGGCTCAGGGCTTGAGAGCACAGTCCATCCTGAGAGTGAAGGCAGAGAGGAAGCAGAGGCTGCTGGTCACGTGGCATCCGCAGGCAGGAAGCAGGGAGAATGGGCGTGTTCAGCCCTCTGTCTACATTCAACCCAGGCCCTCCAGGATGTACAGCACCACATACACCCAGGGTCTTCCCTCCTCAGTGATGTCTCCTTGAAAGGGCCTCACACAACATCGTTTTGTAGATCATCCTAACTCCGTCAAGTGGACAGTCAGGGTGATCGCCGCACAGCCACGGAGATATAAACTAGTCTTATTGTGATCATTTCCACAGTGCGTCTGTTTTACTGCTAAGGCTCAATAGCAAGAAAACAAACAGCCCAGTCAAAAATGGGCAAAGGATCTGAACAGGAAAAAAAAAAGTGTACGGACAAGGCTCATACTAGAAGAGGGACCCTACTCTTGGATGTTCTAATTAGGGTTACTATTGCCGTGATGAAACATTGTCACCAAAGCCAACTTGGGGAGGAAAGGGTTCAGTTGGCTTGTGCCTCCATATTACTGTTCATCGTTTAGGAAGTCAGGGCAGGAACCTGGAGACAGGAGCTGATACAGAGGCCGTGGAAGGGCTGCTTCCTGGCTTGCTCACTGTGACTTACTCAGCCTGCTTTCTTACAAAACCCAAGACCACCAGCCCAGGAGGGGCACCATCCACAATGGGTTGGGCCCTCCCCCATCAATCGATAATTAAGAAAATTTCCTACATCTGCATCTGATGGAGGCGTTTTCTCAATTGAGGTCCCCTCCTTTCAGATGATTCTAGCTTGCGTCAAGTTGACGTGAAAACTGGCCAGGACACCTGAGGAATAACTAAGCATTCACAGCTGACCTTGGTTGGGGGAGAGAAGGCGTATCGGGCACTGGCTTATGTGACGGTAGCATCCTCTAACAACTGGAGCGTTCTGAAGTCAGCATCTTGCTCTCACACGAAGCAGACACAAGGACTTTTTAAAGGGCTGGCCCTGAGTCCTGGTTATGAGTCAGGGTCCCCGGGAAGAGGTTTTCTTATGAAAGGGCAGAGGAAGGACTAGCAATGACTTCCCTGAAGTCCCACACACGGGAGGAGCAGCATCAGGAGGATGCTATCTGAAGCTCCATCCAGACAACAGAGAAAGAATTCACAATGGTTGTTGACAAATGGTTACTAATTTCCACTCACTCGGAACTTCCTTTCCCAGTCCCTTGGATCAAAAGGGAGCTAATGGCGGTCCTTCAGATACACTGCCTTCCTCCCACTTCCCTGCAGAGGCCCCATCCCTCCACCTGAAATTATCCAGCTATCAGACTTCCCACTTAGGAGAGACCCAAGAGTACAGTACCGCAGTGAGATGTGGGGAAGAAATGGTCCCCGTCCCATGCATGCACGGTGCGTCCTCTACCTGGCTGGAAATCTGCCCTGGTGGATAACAAGTGTTCCCTGGAACACAGGAAGGACTCAGCCCTCAGTTTGCCAACCCCTTCTCTGTGGATGGGGACACAAAGTCACCTTCAAGTCAAGAATGGTTCTAATTATTTTAAGTGCTCCTACAATCAACCTCCGTCAGTGATGAGCCGGTTGTGTCCTCTCTTGTCGCAAAACATCTGCTTGGTGTCATCATTACGGTTCATGTACACTTTATGAAATTCAATTTCTGGATCTATTTATGGTTTTTAATTTCCTAAGCCATTAACATTCATGTGCGGACTCTCTCGAGTTAAAACATTTCCTAGAGAAAATAAAAGCACGCGTTTGCTGTAAGCAATCCTCTTGTCACGTGGAGGAGCGAGCAGAGCATAGTGTCACACAGCACTGCGGTGGCCTTCTTTCCCCCAAACTGGAGAAGAGGTCTCGGCGCTGCACAAGATCCAAGTGGCGATTTGTTGTCTGTGGACTTTAGATGAGTACGTGAGTACTATGGAAAACATCTGGTACTTGGAAAACATTTCTAAGTCCCACGGCTTACTCAAAGGATATCTCAATATCCGGTATTTGTTAACCATAAATTGGGCGCTCTCACAGTTACCTACAGAGTAGATATTATCTCACTGTCGGCAAAACATCATCCCCCAAACTGAATGTGACTCATTTGCTAATCTTACACAATTTCATTTTGGTCAAAGGGTGAAGGAAAAAAGCAATCATGAGTGGATTGGGCTGGTAACATTGCTTACAAGTAGAATGTTTTCTTACCAGGTACCGTACGTACAGAGCCACAAACTCTATCCATACATGCATAATTCAAAATGAAGTAAAATGACTGTAACAAGTTGCAACCCTGTCTTATGAACCACAACTGCTAAATAAAAAGAAATGAGGTTTCTAAGCTAGAAAAAAAATCAGTGAATTCTGCCCCAATATATAAAAGTCTCGCATGAAAAGGAGGCTGGTGCCTGTCAAAGGTATTCTGGAAGTTTGTGAGACACAAGACAGAATAAACCCAGTTGTCTGACCATGTGACCGAGAATGGAAAATGACTAACCATGTTGTCACTCCCTGGGCTGTAACAGGATAGCCTGGCATTTCAGGATGCCAATATCATCTAAGGAAAGTATGAGGGAATGTTAAAAGGATTGGCCTTTGTGATCAGTAATGTTTAACAGGCTCTACACTCAGTAGGTGACTCAGTCTGTGAGGGACTGCATGTGACAGTTTCTTCAGACTGGAACATTCCATCCTGCAAGGAAGCTCCTTAAGCAGAAAAGTGAACTGAAAACAGCTTCAGGAAGTCCCTGAATCTGACCAGATTCACCAGGCTCCTCCCTGCTAGATTGACCAACAAAAGTTGAGTGTCTTCCTCAGATTGAAGTGAGCTGAGCTGCAAAGACCCTCAGAGAAGAAAGGCTGCAAAGTTGATTCTGAGACCAGACCAGCTGCCTGGAAAATCCAGAAACCAGCTGAGCTCCCTGGAAGAGGTTTAGACTGACTGAGGAACCTGGAAAGGACACTCTCCAACTGCAGGCTGAGCAGTGTGCTCCAGGTTCCCAGTTGTGTGAGTTGTCACCCATGCTGGGGTGGGCTTCAGGGGTGTAGCTGTCTGAATCTTTTCTGCTCCTGGTAAGTGGCCCCTTACCCACACTCCTATAAGTAACCCCATTGGTTCACCAATGGATTTTGGTTTATCTGAACTTTGGTCTGTCGTGTTCTCCCCCATCTGGGGGCATAGACGTGTGTGTTGCATCTCACCCTCACCATGAAAAGTTCTGTCATACAAAAGGTAGTTTCTATATTAGGTTGACTGAGGTGGGAGACTCACTCCTCTGCAGGTTGAGATCCTAGACTGAGTAGAGACTGAGTGAGTTGTACACCAGGATTCGCCTCTCTGCTTTAAGGCTATGGACACAGTGAGACCTCAGCTGCCCTAGGCAGCCATGCCCATGAACTATGAGCCAAAATAAACCCTCCTTTCCTGGTGTCGCCTTGCTCAAGCCTTCAGTCACAGCAACAATAAAAGCAGTGGCTAATACCGATGTTAATGACCCAAAGAGATAAGGTGCACTTATCCCAGGAACCTTTCTGCTCCAAAGCAACTATCATACTAGTGAGGTAGGACCTTCCTAACAGAGGAACTTGGGCCTCTTACAGGAAGCCTGTACGTTTTTCAGTGTCACCCAAGTAGGTGTGTATTCAGCCAGCCTCCCCATTTTTTCCCCTTAGTGGCTACTACAACGCTCCTTGCCAGTAAGGGGCTGCTTCCTCTGGGGATCCCTGCCTGGTAAGTCGGTATGCCAGAGCGGGGCAGAGCCATGCACATAGTTTGCTTTCCCCTACAAAAAGTCTTTAAATCCATGGTCTGAGAGCCTCACACAATGCAAGTCTGTCAGGACTCTTGACTGAGGGTCCCTCTCTCATCTACGTCAATGGAGGGAGCTATGGTAGGGATCCCTCCAGGAGACTCTCCCACCCCTGGGTCTTTGAACATGATCCATGGTCCGCATGCCACAGAAACATAAAGGGCAGAGAAACTTACTAAGCCGAGATAGGGACATGTAGGTAGGCAGGCACAGAAACCACAGCAAGATGCCTTTATTTATTTTTTTATTAGCCCAAAGCAAGACAAAAAGATAAGCAAGTAGCATGCTCAAAGGCTCCACAAAGGGTTTCCCGAGATGTGCCCTGCAGGCCCCACCACCCCCCTCAGGATGGTAATAACTATCTAGATGACCACATGCCAAGACCATCTGAGCCTCAACCCACGTGCCCATGACCCTGGACGTGCCAGCTTCCCCCTCTCCACCCACTCTCCATTGCCATCTACTCTGGCCTCACACACGTCTTTCAGCCTTACGTTCAGAGACATTCCTTTTCCCCCTACACGTCAAATTTGCATCCCAAAGTGCAAGATCAAAAGCCTAGTGTGCGACCGCCCATCGCGCCACACGTGACATCACAGCGAACTGGCATCCACTCAGCACAGCATACAACATCCTAAGACCTCCAAACGCCCCGCCCCTGCCCCGCCCCCCCATCTCTCCGGCCTGGGGCAGATGGGATTCCCTTAATCAGCTGAGGTGGAAGCTGGGATGAGCTTGGGTTTGGCCTGCTGGGGAGCTGAGATGTCGGGGATCTTCTCCCCGTGTTTGTACACGCTGACGGTGACATCGATCTTCTCTCCTCCGTATTTGTTCTTCACGTTGATGCTGTACTTGCCCGAGTCCTCAGCAGTCACCCCCTTAATGGTCAGGCTGACGTACTTGGACTGCTCCACCTTCACCGAGAAGTGCTCGCTTAGCTCAATGTCCTTGTCGTTCTTAAACCAGACCACCTCAGGGTCTGGGTTTCCAAACACTGTGCAGGTGAGGTTCAAGGTCTTCGGAGGGAAGGCGCGGGTGGGAAAAGACAGTTAGAAAAGGAGCGGGAGAGAGGCAGGGATCAAGACGTACTGTATACACGAATGGAATCTTCCAATGATACATAGTCAAAGGAAAGAGGCCACACTGCACCCCATCGTGCCCCCTGACATCTGTTGATCACTTATTACATCAACAACCCCTTGTAGACACAAGCTCCCATGGGAGGCGGGAGCAGAGGAGCGCAGCGCTATGGGGGAGGGCCAAGACAAACTGAGGGGTAGTTCCACTTATTCCAGGTTCTGACCTGGGTTAAACCTGGAGGATGCATTAGCTTAGGCACCATTCTGTTGAACTTGTTCTTATACTTTCTATGTCTGTTTATTTCTTATTCCTATCTACGTGTGCTCCTGTATGTCTGTGTGTGGGGATGGACGTGTAAGTGTAGCTCTTTGTGGAGGGCAGAGCAAGGATCCCCTAGAGTTGGAGTTAGCAGACGTGGTGAGGCACCCAGCATGGGCGTTGGGAGTTGGATTTCCACCCTCTCTCTAAAAGAATCCCTTGCTCTTACCAGATAAAGCATCCTTCGGCCCCTCCACTTCCTTTATATTTAGATTTAGGGGTCTGTCTTCCAAATTCCTCTGGGAGATTCAGAGAACATACTCTCTGGACCTCCTAACTCAGATGCAGCCTGGGCTCAGCCCACTGGCAGCCTGTGACTGTTAATTTCACAATCACATCTTCTGTGATGTCACAGTTACCCCCACCTCAGGAGCTTTCTGTGCCTTCGCTGGCTGTTAAAGAGGTCTATAAATTTTGCATTTGGGCCTAATAAAGTCCTTTCAAGTACCTATGTCCCTGTGACATTGAGCTAGAATCATGCGGCAGGCAGAGGTGCCAATTAGATATCAATAACTCTACTGATGGGAGACGAATTAAAACCTCAATTATGGATTCTAAAATGACCTTGGAAATTGGAGCAGGGTTTTTTTTTTCTTTTCTTTAATATTGAAGAAGTTGTGACTGTTCATGTTCAAAGGTGGCGGCGGCTCACAGTTTCAGAGCAGATGGGAGCTCACCCACCACCTCATTCAGAGAAGCCCCTGAACCAGATGCCGACAGACCCCATGGACACTGAAGTCCTTAAAATAAGTCCTTGGGTCACACAACATGCATGGTGTTTGAGGATTTGCAATACTAGCTGTTGCTGTTGCTGTTGATATTGTTGTTGTTGTTGTTGCTGTTGCTGTTGATATTATTGTTGTTGCTGTTGGTGGTGATGATGATGCTCTTTATCTCAGTACTGAGAGCAAAGCCCATTCTCACACACACTTGCCAATCCCTTAACACTAAGGTGCTCCCCAACCTCGACTATCACGCTAACCCACCTCTGTTTGCAGAAGCTATCAGTGATGCAGGACAGAGGGGTGAAGGCACAGTAGGAGGTAGAGCTGAGCACCAGGCAAGCTGAGTGGGGAAGGATTCCTGCTCTCCGGCTCCCCTGTGTCCCATCCTGAGATGAGAGCTACACTCTACCCTGCGACATGACACTCATCCCAGCTCTGTCTGCAACCGTCTGCTCTCACCTTGCCTTCCATTATGGTCACCACGTCGGGCAAACCGCCAATCACCTTGCCACGATCTGCAATGGAAAAGAGTGGGGTTGCAGAGGGAGACCCTACAGGAGGCCTGAAGCTGACACCAAGGGACACCAGGGTGGAAACGGGGAAATAATGAGCTCACATCCGGGAGATGACACAGAGAGTGATGTTCTGGGTAGAGAAAGCTACCATGGGGACCACGAAGGATGGCTGACTCTGCAGGTGAGGGAACGTGGCACCAAGGAAATAGAAATCAGAGCCAACTGAACCAAGGGGGGGGGTCACATCAAGGACCCCAAGGAAAAAGAGCAACATCTCACAAAGGAGAGGGTCCTAGTATCTGGGGAACAGAATCTTGTAAGAATGGTGTACAGGCACAAAGAAGGGGCCACATAAGACATAGGCCAAAAGATCAGGGTGCACTTAAACTGGGGGAGGAAGGTTGGTTGTTACTGAGCCACTAAATCCACCATGTGAATGTGCACCTCCCCCAACCCAAACTGTATCTCCCAACAAGTACTCACTCTTCTCAGCAAATGCAGCAGCCCTAGAAATCACGAGAGGAGAGAGAGAGAGAGAGAGAGAGAGAGAGAGAGAGAGAGAGAGAGAGCTGTTAGAAATGCCACTACAAAAGCATACGTGCGCATGAAAAGTTTGCTAGCAGTGACAGTAAATAAAGAACTAGTGTCTAATACCATATAGCTATGGCTATCCAGCCATTCCCCCACTGGTTCCAGGGCTGAGCCCCAAAGAGGCCAAACTCTATGGCTGTGTGAGTCCCTGAGATATACAGGTGCTGTATTCACGTCCAACGTACACCAATCCTTCTGGATCCTGTCAGTCATCTCTAGTCACTTATAATACCCAATGGAATAAATACTGTGTGAAGACTTCCTAGCTTGTTATTTGGGGAATGGCGACAGGCAAAGGACTGTGGGGATGTTCTGCACCCACACAGAGTAATTGTGTTTCGATTACTTGCTGTTGGGAAGGATGCTAAAGCCAAAAGGAGGAAGAGGAGCGTGCAAACCCTCATATCAAGTGCCTCCTCAGTTGCTTCCCACCGTGTTAGTTTTGAGGTAGGATCTCTCTCTCTCTCTCTCTCTCTCTCTCTCTCTCTCTCTCTCTCTCTCTCTGTGTGTGTGTGGGGGGGGCATGTGTGTGTCTGTCTCTCTGTGTCTGTCTCTTTCTGTGTCTGTCTCCCTGTCTCTGTCTCTGTGTGTATGTGTCTCTCTCTGTGTCTCTCTGTCTGTGTCTGTCTCTCTGTGTTTCTGTCTGTGTCTGTCTCTATCTCTGTCCCTGTGTGTGTCTTTCTGTCTGTGTCTGTGTCTGTGTCTGTCTCTCTGTGTTTCTGTCCGTGTCATGTCTCTGTCTCTGTCTCCTCTGTCTGTCTCTGTCTCTGTCTCTATCTCTGTCTCCCTTTGTGTGTCTCTCTGTCTGTGTCTGTCTCTCTGTGTTTCTGTCTGTGTCTTGTCTCTGTCTCTCTGTCCGTCTCTTTGTCTTTCTCTATGTATGTCTCTGTGTGTGTCTTGTCTCTGTCTGTGTCTGTCTGTGTCTGTCTCTGTCTCTGTCTCTCTGTCTGTCTCTGTCTCTCTGTCTCTGCCTCTCTCTCTCTCTCTCTCTCTCTCTCTCTCTCTCTCACACACACACACACACACACACACACACACACACACACACACACCTGAAGCTTGCTGATTTGCCTAGACTGGCTGTCCACAAACCCTAGAGATGCTCCCACCTCTGTCTGCCCAGTGCTCAGGTCACAGGTGTGCCCTTCTGTAGCCAACTTCCCTCTGTAAGCACGGTTCTAAGGACCCACTTGATTGACTAAGCCAGCCCTTAGACCCCAGGCATTTTCCTAAACTGTCAACTTCTGATTTATCATACTTCTCACATATCTGCTTGACAAAGGCATCTCGAATAAGTAAGAGCCAAGGACTGTCCTCGGCTTTAATACTATAAAACTCAGACGCTCGTTTGAAACTCTGAAGCACTCTCTAACAGTTGCTCTGTGTGGCATGCCACCTGGGCTGTGATGATTTACAACATCTATCATTTTAAACATTTAAAGCAATCCAGGGTTCTGATGCCCCTAGGAAGTTGATACACAATGCATTTCTAGCGCAGAAAAAAATAATAGTTGCCCTGCTACATATTGAGTTACTTAAATTGCTATTTTTATCCCAGGACCAGAGCATCCTTGGAATCACAAAGGCATTTAGGAATGATCCTGTCCAGAATGAACCCGCTGGCCCTCACGCCCCCATCAGACCGGTGAGAACAAGCTGTGGGCCTTACTTGAGCTGCTGGAACTCGGCATATGCTTCATCGAAGGCTGCAAGGAAACAATCCACATGTCACTCTTGTCCCCGAGTGTTTAACTCTCGCTCTACTAGACATCCGATGAAATCAAAACTGACAAGCCATCAAACTAATCCATCGATTTTTCTCAGCTAATTTCCTCTGATCGAAGGTCGTGACATTGAGTGGATTATCAGGCCCCCCTTTTCAGTAACAATACGGGTTGTTCACAAGAGTTACAGCGAACTTCTCGTACCTTGCCCAGAGAGGTCCAGTGAGCGTTGGTGGTTATCTTTGCCATCGAAGATCTCAAAAGTGTATTTCCCCTTGTCCTTCTCTGTGGGCTCACAGATCTGCAGCCAGGCCATCTCCTCGCTTCCTCCGATCCGCATGTGCTCACTGGATGAGATCTTAGCCTCTCTAGGAAGCAACATGGGCATGCTCAGTCCAACCTCTGGATCATATGCTCACGCCTGTCCGGGCACACTAGCACATCCGAGTGAGAAGACTTTGCTTGCTCACATGTGGTTGGGGAGCGAGGAGGGGAGGTCTACTCACTTGCTCATGTCAATGGCATAGTAGGTTTTGGGTTGTTTTGTTTTGTTTTGTTTTTTACTATTATAAATGTAAATATAATAATAACCTGGACCTGAAACCTCTGAAAGCCAGATACTACAATTTAAAGGACTTCAGAATACTTGATTAAGTATTGGCAGTTCCTAAGAGTAATTAGGCACGGAGCCTATGACTTGACATGGCCGTCCCATCTCTAGGTTCCTGTTCAGAAACTGAAAGCGGGGACCTAGACACGTGAGCACCCAACATCTGTAGACACTTCAGCCCTCAACACCAGCAGCTGCCTGATTCACAGTGGGCAGTGTGGACAGCAACACAGGCGCCGACAGGAGAATGGGAAACTAAACTGAGTTTATCCGCGTGGTGGAACACTCCTGGCCCTTTAAAGAGAAGGGAACTGGCGCATGCTACAGCATGCACGAATTCTGAGGACATTATGCTACGTTTAAATAGCCGGCCATGTGAGGACAAACTTGTTTGTACAATCTGAGTGCCCCAGAGTTGCCACACTCAAGAGCAGAGACTAATAGTGAAGCTAGGGCACAAGGGAAGCCAACGTCCATTTTACAATCAAAGACTCTGGAAACCGTTCCCCATGGCATGGTTGATCTGCACCCATAATGTATGAAATGATAAATTTTTTATGTACTCTACCCCAACTTTTAATATATAAGAAAGATGGTCACTGTCCTCCAAGTCATCAGAGTGTCACACCATATTCACCTGTCATCAAGCCAGCCTATTTGATGTGGACACATGTTCACAATTCATACATGTTTCATGTGCATACTTCATTTTCAAGTTACTACAATTTAGAGGTCCGGCTGGAGGTTTGCTGAAATCTGGTTGTGAGCTTACAGTAATTCTATTATCCTTGCTGGCCACTGTGTACCCTAGAGTCCAACGAAAGAAAAGAAGTCCCTGGCCCTCTTTACTGTAAAATAGCTCTGTCTGGTAACACTCACAGTGCAGGGACACAGAGCATGTCACTCCAGGATAGAAAAGTAACCCATACTGTGAGAACAAAGTACCAGGAAGGTAAGCAGATGGGAGGGAAGAGGCCTGGTAGGCTCCGTGGAAGACCCAGCCAGGCAGGGATGAAAGGATCTAATATCAAGGCACTATGTATGCCCAGCAGAACACAGAACACCCCTGGCAAGAGGATGCATAAGGACTTATTGCACTTGGGAGGGCAGAACCCAGAGGCCAAAGCTATGGAATAAGCTCACAGCTTTTCAGCCTGAATGCTTTGTTCACAGTCTGATGGGTTCACCCTAGTCAACTGGCTCTTTATTTGACTGTAGCACATATGGTAGACGGTAGACCTCCAATAAGCTCAGAAAAAAAAATCTCTATTATTAAAGCAATGAAAGGGTCACCTCAATACTCACAACCGCCCATCTCTATCTAAAAGCAAAAACGAGGCTTTATATAGTTTCCTGGTTCTGTGGAAATGAAAATTCTTGCAACGAAAATGCGCTGTGCAGTCAGACTCCCTACCGCACTCCATGAACTGACTCTCCAAGTGAGGGTTACACAGTACGTCACAGCCTACATAGACTCGTACAAGCACACAGTACAGAGTTACAACCGGGTTGCTGGTGCCTCCTTCAAGCCCAGAAGAAGGTGAAGCAGTGGGTTCAATTCAAGCACACACATTGATAAGGTCTCCAAATGCCTCAGCCAGTCCTGTAGTGACTCCATGTTGTTTGAGGATTGTAGCATACACCCTGGTTGTCTGTCAGAGGGAGACAGCACAACACTGCACCTAGGGATTTACAATCTGCTTCAAGTGCTGTGTGAGTCACTGGCCACCATCCCTACATCTACAGTAACTCCTGGGACCTGTTCCGTCTTGCTCTACCACATATTACCCATATGGGCCTTAAATCTGGAGATGTCATTTTCTCTGTCTCTATAACTCAAATACACTGTGAGCGTAGAGAGCTCTGTCACAGGTCACAGCAGTTGGTAGCCCTCACCCAAGTGGGAGAGAATCCACCCATCACCTCAGGTCCCCATTGGAAGCTGTTACCTCTCCCACCCTGGCTAAAGATCCTAAAGGTGAGATGTAAGGGACAGAGGGCACCTCATTCTTGTGGTAGTTGGCTGAGATTCAGGAGAGCCGTTAGCCCAGTGTGGCCATCACAGGGGAGATCTCCCAAACTGAGGGAATGCACACACCCTGAGGTCAAAGAGCACTAGCTTTCTTTTTTCTATAACGACATCGAGAAATCCCTTGAGTGGCTAGGATTCCTCTCAGTCTGGAGAGATTTGCTGTGCCTGCATGATATATTAACTTCGCTCTCCAGCATGAGAACAAGGTCCTTTTCTGAAGAACGTTTTGGCTGCATCCCTCCAGGTCACTTCCCATTTGTGCGGTATGGATGTCCAGCCTTTTATTTAAAGTGGCATTTTCTGCATTCCGGGATATATGACTCGGCACTGTTTGAAAGCAAGGAACAAACGTCCGTGCCCAAGTCTGCATTCTGCAAAACTCTCGTGGACGTCTGTGGACCGGATGTCACCCCGTTGGGGATTTGGAGCTAACCTTGGTGGAGGAAGAAGCAATATCGTGGATAGATGTGAGAGCTCGAGGCAGCACGGGCTCCCGTGACTCCTGGAAGAGTCCCAATCTACTATATCTGATCTGACATGGCTCCCAGCACACGGGCAAAACAACCCAAAGGACTAGAGGTGGTGACTGCTTCCCCTGTCTTCCTGGAAATCCCCCTGGGGGGGGATGGGTCCTACAGGCTCATGAACAGGCAAGTCAGGTTCAGCTAAGTAACACAGCTGTACCCCGATTTGCCCTTAAATACATAAGTATATCCCAATTGGCTAAAAAACTATATATACATGTGTGTGTGATAAACAATAAAGTCATATCAGCACTCTATGCTGGTGCTGATCTCTGAAGTCTGAATGGGCATCATTATAGGCTGCCCCCTGCTTCCCGGTCCCCGTTTCCAATCATCCACTGATGCAGGTTTCCCTACACTACACCCTCTGTTGTTATTTTAACCACTGGGCTTGTTTGGGTTCTTGTCCTCTCACTTGTGTCTACTGAGAAAGTCACTGGTTGGAAGGTTGGAGCTTGGATGCTAAATACCGGTTCCCTTGTTCTCTTTTTTGCTACCAGGGGGAAGCTTTGAGCATTGACGCCATCAGTGAGCAAAGTCTGTGAGAAAGCTGTTGACAACCCTTTGACATTTATTTTTCTTTCTCCTTTGCCCAGACCCTCCCCGACTGCCCCACGGCCTACCCAGCCAAATCTCTCAATTACCGAGAACAGTACCATGGCCCGCAGTTCGCCGAGGGCACCACTCCCAGCCCCCGGGATGCTGCAGCCATGGTCATGTGCTGTCATACTCACTTGTGGTACCAGCTGACCTTCATTTCCTCTGTGAAATACTTCATGAAGCACTGAAGCCGGATGCCCTCTGGAGTGCAGAGAACCTTCAGGGGTGAGGCAGAGGCTCCTGCAGACAGCAAGATGCTACCTCAGATCTCAGAGAAGTGGGACAGGCCCACGGCCTGATGGTAAGGTACATCCACCCCCAGCATCAGTGCATTCCTCCTCAAGGTGGTGGTCATCCCTGTCAGAGCCACCGGAGGCCCCCACCTCATTTTTGTGTGGCACACTTCCATTAAACACATGCTTGCCCTGCCGGAGTTCTTTAAGACCCTTTACCTTAGACCAAAGAAACAAAGTTTTTTTTAAAAAAAAAAATAATCTACCCCTGGCCCTTAGCAGTTTGGCTTGCACAGAAAAATCAAAATAGTCTTGGTGACAATGGCTGTGAAAACATATAAATAAAGTGACCCAAATCTGAAGAGGTGGGAGGAGTCACAAAGCAGGGAGGAGTCAGAGCCAGCAGAGGCTGGAGGGTGTGGCTAGAATCCTCTGTTCTCAAGACGTCTATCTGCACCTCACTCCTCTCTACCTGTCACAGGGTCAAGAGGGGTAAGGGGGTCTGATCACATGGAGACTTCTGTGTTGCGCTCCATCCCCACCTTAGTCCCCATAAAAGATCCCTGTGTCTGCTTTGTGAGAGCAGTGAGCTGAGAGTGTCAGAGAGGAGTCTGCTACACTGTCAGCGTTCGACGTGTGACCATCTCTGCCATCCCCAGGTTGACCAGCCCTCCAGCACAATATGAGCGAGGTAATACAAAACAACTCCCCAGAGTGTAAGAGCAAAGCCACTCCTCAAGTGGCTTGCCCTGCCTCCCAAGTGCCATGCACACCCATGAGATCAGTCGTGACTCACTGAAAGCCAAGCGTCGCCCAACCCATTCACCGAACAAAAGGAAAAGGTCTGCCTCACAAGGCCGTTTTCAAACACATTAAAGGTAAAGCCCACAGTGGTTTTCATGGGGACTCCGTGAAAGCACGAGCCTCTGCAACTGAGGTGACCAGGATGTGGATTCTGCTAAGTCTTGACTCAGATGGTTGGGCATCCACTGGCCTATGCAAGCTTTGGTTACTTGATCAGAATGTGTAACTTGGGTGTTCTCTAGTTGGTGTGTCTGACCCTCTGACATTCTAACAATGGCCACATCTACAAAGTTCACACCGGAGAGCCTCACGATGGACTTGGAGGAAGGGAAATTCCAAAAAGTCCCATATGGTCACAAGCAAGTTTATGATCTTGAGTTGAGCCACATTCCTAGTTATCCTTGACTTTGGGCAGTCACGTGTGGCCAGTGGCTCACAGGCGGGGCACGCTTATAAATCTAGAGAGTCTGGAGTAATACCATTGCTAGTTGTTATCTGTAAGCTACTGTTCGTTCACCTATAAACAGTACTCTTGCCTTTCCAGTTTCTATACAGGGCAAATGCACAGACTGTGAGGTCGGGTGTTAAATATCTACTAGTGTTTGAATAAAGACTAGTGGAAACTTTGGACCAAAAAAAAAAATGCCCAGGTTGAGCAAGGGCAAATCGGCAGTGGGGGCTGGTGGTCAGGGGCAGCGGGAGCTCCAGGACTCACATTTCGATGTTCTGAAGGAGCATCATGGAGTGGGCAGTGGGTAACCAGTCATTCCTCTGTTGCCTGCCCAAGTCCATGCATAGGGCACACTCTGCCACTAACATCTTCTGAGAAGAGAGTGCTCACCCCAGGAAACAAAGACGCTTCAGCCACTCTGTCATTAACATCTTCAGAGAAGTGAGGGTCCACCCAAGAAACAGAGACACTTCAGCCACCAAGATGTGAAAACCCAGGGGCTTTTACTTACCACACACGCGGCTCATTGCCAAGATCATGTCCTCGTACACTGGAAGGGAGAAGGGAAATGTAAATTCTCGGGGTATGACTTTAACAGGAAGCAGCGTTTCCAGTGTCTAATTAAATTGACACAGAAAACGGTGATATCCATTTGAAAAAAATGAAACATTAAAATGGTAATATTTGTCCATAAAAGGCTTATGGGCGCCATAAATCCCTCTAACCTATTCGCTTTTTAAATGTGGGACGAGAACGTTTTGTTCAGCATAAATCCAACGGCACATTGAATCAAATAACTCCGTGAGAGCTTCAATCATCTTTTTTTTTTTTTTGGTTCTTTTTTTCGGAGCTGGGGACCGAACCCAGGGCCTTGCGCTTCCTAGGCAAGCGCTCTACCACTGAGCTAAATCCCCAACCCCGAGAGCTTCAATCATCTTAACTACATCCATAAGGAATCAGACCTGGCTTCTGATGAGTGTGGGGAATGACATTTCATCTAAGCCCGGAGTGATACTGTGCGTTTCCCTAACGCTCTTAATGCAGACGAAGTACAATCTGTTTTTCTCATACAGCGCCGCTACAGAGACAAAATGCACCCAGCTCAGAGTGCGCATGGCGCGCTGGTATAGCGCCCGCCATTCCTGAACAGAATGGAGTTCTACCACCTCAGAGGGCACAACCATAGCTCCCCCATACTGCCTACCACACAGGTAGAAAGGAGGCCTGCTCAGCAGATATGTACACAGCTAAGGGTACTCATGAGCCTTCTTCCACAGGGCCCCTTTCATGGACAGAATAGATTTTATTGTAAGACAAAGAAGGCACCATTTTACCTTTGCCAGCTACTTCCAGGACAGATACATCTTGACCTCTGTCGTCTTTCAAGGTTGCTTTGTACTCGCCATGGTCCTTCTTAGACAACTGTGAACAAAACACATTGCATATGTATGCAGAACCAATACCACCATACAAGATGCTGCTGCATTCAGACATTTTCCTCGCTAAGCATGGGGAATCGGTGCATGAGTAGGAAGGCATTGCTGAGTTCACAAGTAACGTTTAGCACTGTTTTGCTTCTGTGGCTGCCTGGTACCTTGGGTATAAGCAGCTCACAGATCCCCTTCTCCAGGTCCGGAGGCGGCGTCTCGGTTTCGTAAAGGACATCATCCTTGAGCCATTTGAAAACAGTTTCCCTCTTGGTGTTTGCAACCTGCAAAACAGAAACCCTAAGTGAATCCTGATGGCTCAGAAGGGAAAAACAAAATCCTTCAGAGTTAGTGAACCTCAGACCTAAAGAAAACACCAGCGTTTACCCCTCAACAGGCTCAGCAGGGGCTCATGGAAGACCTGTCACTTCTAATAACGCTAAAAGCATTTCTCAATTGTCTGCTGAAGGCAGTAAGCCCTTGCAGCTGCCACCGAGAGGACCCATGAAGCCAGTAGGTGTGAAAGTCTCCTGTTTAATAGGAAGTGTCACTAATGGGCCTGAGCAAAGTGCTTTGGTTTACGGATCCAGGGCTCTGTGGGTCACTGAGAGACTGCTCTTTGGAAGTGGGGAATTCATGGCATGAACACAGAGGAATGAGCCACAGACGGGGAGCCTCCCTATGTGGGAATTCCTCACAATGACCCTCAGCTTTCGAAGCTAAGCTTTGCAGGGTTCTGGTGGAGTGTAAGCACACTCACACCGTGTGCTGCTGCTGACATGTTGTCTCAAGAAGAGACACTCTGCTTTGTTTGACAGATGTTGGATATGAGATGGCATTGGATTCCAGGAGGCTGGGGAGTCTGCGTCCCCATCCATACAGACCCCACACAAGCAATGCCGGCAATGGAATTTTACAAATGATGATGTTGTGATGATTCGTATATGCTCAGCCCAGGGAGTGGCACTATTAGAAGGTGTGGTTCGGTTGTAGTGGGTGTGTCTCTGTGGGTGTGGGCTTTAAGACTCTTCATCCTAGCTGCCTGAAAGCCAGTCTTCCACTAGCTCCTCCTGCACCATGCCTGCCTGGACACTAACATGTTCCCACCTTGATGATAATGGACTGAACCTCTGAACCTGTAAGCCAACCCCAATTAAGAGTTGCCTTGGTCATAGTGTCTGTTCACAGCAGTAAAACCTTAGCTAAAACAAATGTCATGGGACTGGCTCTAGAAACCAGTAATGTCATGTGTTTGGAACTTCCACAGCAGCTATATGTGGTATTGTCACCAGTGACACCAGAAAATAATTACGTATCCATACTGTAGGCACTTTTGCCTGAGTTAGTACGTAGAGTCAAAAACCAGCCTAGTACAAAGAAGTCATTCAGAGTCTCTAAGGAATGGATAGAGACCATTCACCAGCCACCTTGGAAGCAGGTTTCCCATCTCCAGCCCAGAACGTGAGTGAACGCACATCTTAGGGTAGTAACTTCCTGGTCTTTCTGGGTCTCCCTGCTGTGCCAGCCTCTGTAATCCTTCCCTGACTCTAGGTTCACTCTGCTCAAAAAGGTGGAAGCTGCTACTCTGTGTGTGTGTGGAATCAAAGCCTTTCCAGTACCCTTCAGTCTCTTCTCAAAACAGCCTCAGTCGACCTGCATGTGGGTAGAGGGGGTCTCACCCTATGCACAGCCATTGCGTGTCTTCTCGGACCCTGTGATTCATCTCTGTCTGTGATCCACCTCTGATGCTCAAGTGCCTAACACGTACACGAGTGAGCTGAAAGACTTAGAGGCAAGCTAATTCCTCACACGTCACATGCTCACTACACCCATCTCCTAGGGACAATGTTCTCCCTTTACACTGCCCTGTGTGACAAACCCCCAACACACCTTCTTCTTCTTATGATTACGGTTTCTATTAAACACTTGTTTTCGAATGCTTTTCTGTAAAGGTAAAAGTCTATCCTAATGTATAGTATTTCCTATGCGTTTTTGTTACATAAGTCAATTAAGAAGTATCGCCTGCACCCAATTAGACAAGATGGATGAAGCAAAGAAGTGCAGGCCGACAGAAGCTGGATGTAGATCTCTCCTGAGAGACACAGCCAGAATACAGCAAATACAGAGGCGAATGCCAGCAGCAAACCACTGAACTGAGAACAGGACCCCCGTTGAAGGAATCAGAGAAAGAACTGGAAGAGCTTGAAGGGGCCCGAGACCCCATATGAACAATAATGCCAAGCAACCAGAGCTTCCAGGGACTAAGCCACTACCTAAAGACTATACATGGACTGACCCTGGACTCTGACCTCACAGGTAGCAATGAATATCCTAGTAAGAGCACCAGGGGAGGGGGAAGCCGGGGGTCCTGATAAGACTAAACCCCCAGTGAACGGGATTGTAGGGGGGGGGGCGGCAAGGGGGGGAGGATGGGGAGGGAACACCCATAAAGAAGGGGAGGGGAGGGTCTAGGGGATGTTGGCCGAAACCGAGAAAGGAATAACACTAAAAATGTAAATAAGAAATACTCAAGTTAATAAAAAAAATTAAAAAAAAAAAAAGTATTGCCTGTCATGGTGTCACTGAATGAACTAATACTCAGAAAAAATGTTTTGCGGCTTGCACCAAAAACCAAATGCACGAGATTGCAAAATACTCAAGGTTTAAGAATGATTACTTTTATTTTCCTGGTATCTGTGTCTACCGGTCTATGCCTCTCTGTGGTCAGGGAACTTGAGGTAGTTTCAAACATTTATGGGCAGTTACACAGCACTAGAACCCCAGGAAGTAGGCCTTACATTTTTGCTCCCTGTCCTTGGGATACAGAAAGATCAGTGTGTCCTTGTGCTATGGTCAGAACTAGAGCAGCCATCGCCCTCCTCATTCCCAGGCCTAACCTCTGACCTTCTAATGATCTGAGCTTTAAACACCTTAGAGGCCTAGAAATGCACAACAGAAGTCCACACCTTTCCATGCATGGTAATCATTTCTGAAAACTGGTGTTTTTTCCAGGGTATACTGCCTGTGTAAACAGCCTGTCGTTCAGTAAAGGGCTAGCCTCTTGCCTCCAAATGTCAACACTTCAGACTCCACCACAACACCCAGTCCTTCTTACCCGCTGACTCGGCCCTCTTGATAGAGTTCTATGGCTTTCTTATTGTACAAAATGCACGAGACATTTTACCTTCGGACTGTGGTGAAGGGTGCCATTCAGTTCCAGCTCTGTCATCTCACTCCCTGTACCCAGTTCTCACCCTGCCCCACGGAGCCCCACCTTGCTGCAAAGGCCTGCTTGTTTTCCTCTATCCCACTTGGGCTTTAAGTAATGTGTAAGTAGTTTAAGGACAAACGAAACCCATGCACCACCATCATTTATCCCTGGCTCTTTCGCAGCGACTTGCTTAAAACACAACTTTGAAACAAGCTTCTTTAGCTACTGAGCTATTAACATAAAACTTACGGACCTGCTCCCACAACGTGCCTTTTAGTCCCTGACAGTGTCGTGTGGCAATCGCTACAGGTGCATTTCTTCGTGACGCACCTTCTCGCAGACTCGCTCTAAGTCAACGCTGCAGTAAGCCTGCCTCCCTGGATTCTCCTTTGGATGTCACAACACGAAGGCTTTATGAAGGCGGAGGGGCAAGCACTTACCGTCAGGGTTCCGCAGGGTTCGCTAGATCCCTGAAGTCTCTGTCCATTCCTTCCTAAACCCAGATCAGAACCTCATTGCTGACAGCTGCTCCCTAACCAGCCTCTCTGTGAGGCACAGGGAGAGCCTGCTGGCCTCTTACCTTACAGACAAGCCGAACTTCACACTCCTCAGTAACATCCCAGTGCAAATACTCAGCAAAATGAGGGCCTGTAGGAAAAGGGAAGGTTCTAAAATACGAATTTACATTACAGACAAATAGATAGTATCTACACATAGGCACGTATATTTAAATATATCTCCATGTTAAATTTCGATATAGGAACATAGTTGACTGAAGGAACCTGCTGTACCCTATATAGCTAAGGAACTTCTCATGGTCCTGCAGCTGACCTGCCTTCAAGCTGAGTCTCCCTGGAGCCTCCTCTTCCTAGTGGGAATGAATACACAGCTCCCCTCCTTGCTGACTCATGGGATCTATCGCTCTGTAGATAATCACACTACCCAGATCACCACATTCTCTTTCCGGGGCCGTGCATCTGACTGAGCACTGAGTAGGGTAGTGATAAAATCTTTGAGGTGAGGGGATCAGTGAAGACGGTGTAGACAGACCTCACCACTTTGTAAACACTGTTATTTCCCGTCAGAGATGGATGGAGTCAGGTACGGTTTTCGAAAGTATCAGTCATTTCTATCTAAATAAGCATGGAGCAAGGCATAGCCTAATAAAGCCACTTTCTCATTCAACACAAAAATATAAAGCAGTTTTGAGACTTATGTACTGATTTTTTTCTTTCACATTAATACATATTATAAGACTAGAATTTGATTGGTGCCTTGTTTAAAAGCCTGTGGAGGTACTCAGTCAGGGGTACCTGGCTGGGAAGGAGGGAAGAAAGGACAGAAAGCAATGTGATTCTATTTTGATTCAAAATATACATTTTTAAGACCCGTGGGGAAATCAAGACAGAATAAGGAGTGGTCTGGACACTGTAATAGGGGTGATCAGAGACATCCATGTGACTTGTCAAAGGCGAGGCTGAAGTAGGCAGAGAATTTGGCTAACCTGAGCTCCTACAGCTTCTGTGTGAGGTTACTAACAGGGGGCGGGCAGAGGCATGTGGAAAGAAGGGTGTTGGGAAGGATTGTCAACTGCAGGGGACGGGAGTTAGTCAGCGATTGGTACAGAGCCTGGTTAGACAGATCCTCATCAGGGATCGATGATCCTTGTTAACAGGGAATACAAAAATCAAGGATATCCAGGGTCAGCTAAGATTAGAAGCAAGAAAGAATACAGGCAAGATACACCGAGAGGGCTAAAGACAGAGGCATCTCCTATCTTTCACAGCAAAAATAATAACACAATGTTTGATCATTCTGAGTATGTTCAGAGTCGGTTGTGAGATGCGGGGCCTGCTCAAGATAGATGACCAAGTCCGTGCTGCTGTATGCGTGAGCCACCACTTACCTTGTTTCCGTAGAAATTCCTTCCTTTGAAATTCAGCCTCTTCTAGGACAGCCCTGAATGCTATTCAAGAGAGAGAGAGAGAGAGAGAGAGAGAGAGAGAGAGAGAGATGAAATACATCTGCCTCTCTCCATGCGAAGGAGTCTCCTTTCAGTTGCATCCTGTGGGCGACTGGGAATGGTCACTGCAGCATACCATCTCCAATGAGCACCAGCGAAGACTGATTCTTGGCTTTTCCATCTTGAATCTGCACAGTGTAGGTCCCTTCATTTTCAATAGTAAACCGATCCATGACCATCTCAATCATGCCTGTCGATCTGTCGCATTTAATTCTGTGTGTCTAGAACCCGTAAAAGACACAGAGACTGACGTGACGAGACTGCTTCTCCACACCGCAGTTGCACTGCATGGTGACTGGTCCCCCAAAACCTCATTTGTTTGAATGTTCTAGTTACCAGGAAGTGAAACTGTTTGGGAAGGTGTAGGAGGAGGTGTGGCCTCGTTGGAGGAATGTTTTCTCCTTCCCTCCCAACCCCCACCCCCATCCCTGCCTCCTGTTGCCCGTGGTTAAGGATGTAAAGCTCTCGATTACTGCCCCAGTGCCATGCCTGTTTGTTTCCTGCCTTGATGATCATGGGCTAACCCTCTAAAACTATAAACGAGCCCCAAGTCATTGTTTGATAAGACTAGCCTTGGTCGTGGTGTCTCTTCACAGCAACAGAAGACTACAAGACATACCAGATGTTACATCTGGATGACTCAGAAAGAAAGGTTATCAATTAGTTTTCTGGGTGAACCAAGAACCAAAGCCACACTACTGTCCACTGGGAAGAGAAAAGGGATAGGCAATTTCCCAGTGCACAGCTATGAACTTTAGCCTCGAAAGCTGTAGAGAGTTGAACATGGCTAAAACCTATCCCACCCCGTCCAAGCTTTCATCCTCATTAAGCATACAAAAATATCAACTCGGTAAGAAATCCAAATATTCTTTCGAATGTGTCAGTCACATATTCTGTACTTGTGTGGTATCACTGAGTTTTTCAAAGGGAATTAGAAGAGGAGATGGATATGTCTAGGTTCTTGAAAAAGGCCAAAATGAAGGGGCATAAGCCTGCAGATTCGTTTTGAGGTTGAGCCTTCTGGAACAGGTTAATGACAGGGATTATGAGAAAACAATGTGTCCTCATCCTGAAATGAGTCACCACCCTATCAGAATAGAAGAACAAGAGCCCAGTGAGTGGCCCCTACCCTGAACTGTCTAGTTCCAAATGATGACATCTGAATATAAAAAGCAACATTCAGGTTGTTCAACAAGTGGTCAGTGTCTGTGACATCACCATCCATTTCCCACAAGTTCCTGGAACTGTAGGAACCCACTCTGACTAGTTAAGAAGTCACAGGTATGACTCCCACCAACCAGACGCTTAAAGGCACAGTAGGCTCTTCAGCTTCCTCTGCCCTACAGTGTCTGAGAAGGTTTTAGAAACTAATTAGGCATCTCAATGCAGCAAGATGGAGTTCTGTGATTTTTTTACGAGCCCCATAAATACAGGGTTTTATGTGACTTTCACAGAACGGCATCAGTCTCCAAATGTGAAAGTCACCTGTGGGCTGCTAATTAAAGATGTGAAAGAAGTGGAATGACTCATTCCTCCTCCAAAAGATTAGCTCGGAAGCAGCAATGTAGCTCTCTGCAGCAGGTAGGAAATGTTAATCAAAAGATGTTCGGCAAATAATATGCAATTACTCCATATTCCTCTTCTTTTCCTAGCGTGATCTCTGCTCGGAGAAAACTTCTGCAATTACCCTGATCAGGCAGTACTGCCCTGTACACAGCACATACTCGCTTAGATTTTGCAGCCCACAGAATCGACCCGCACTATACGTTTTCTAAAAGCATGGTGTGGCTCCCATGGGACAAACTGACTGGATCGTGTGGTCTTAGACACCACGACATTCCAAGATTTCTGTTTGAGAATCTTCACCTGGTGGTTTTACTAATACCACCAGACATAAAAACCAGGCTGACGGAATGTAGTAAAGCTTCTAGAAAGAGAGTGGGCTGTCCACAAACATGGGTAGGTTCTCATTTCCAGCTCATGATTGATCCATGTATGGTAAACAACTGAATGGGGGATTTAGAACTAGGTAGTTAAATGTCACAACACTGGGCATTTAGAGAAAAGAGAGACACACTAATCAATGACTTCCCTAACCCCCTCCCCCGAATAAAAGAAACCCCATAAAAATTAGATTGTCCTATGACTGGGCTCCCCACTGTGCCATAATTACTCAAGTGTAAATACTCCTAAACATAGTAATAATTTCTCCAATGCTCCACAGCCAAAAAATAAGGATTGTAGTAATTTTAAGATTCATTTCATATAATCAAAAGGATAGGACGATGGCTCACTCAGTAAAGGGCATCACAATCCCGAGGAACTAAGTTCAGATCCCAGAACCCATGCAAAAAACTCAATGCGGTGGCACGTGCCTAGAGACAGAAAAATTGGAGGCAGAGACAGGCAGATCTCTGGCAGCCTGGATGCCAGCTAGGCTGACCTATCTGATGAAATCTCAGGAGAGACTCTGGCTCAACAAAGAAATTAAAGATGGCTGGGGGAAAATACTGGAGATTTTCATCTGATCACATATGTGCCATACAAAAACATACCTCACCCACTTACACAAGTGAATGCACACATACACACACACACACAAAGTAGAACAAAGGCGGAGCGCTTTTATCTTAGCATAATAAGCATTTTCAAGAGCTCAATCCCTTTCTCTGTCCAGATCAGATCCAGCACACCAAGGCAACAGCCTGGGGGGACCAAGATGTTCCTGAGACTCCTTTTTCTCCTGTGTCCCCAATGGGAGCTGTCGTTGGAAGGAACACAGGGGATCATTTTCCGGGATAGAGCAAACTGATAAGCCTTCAGAACTATAATCAAGAAGAAAGAAACTAGTTCATCAAGACAACCCCTTTAATCCTGAACCTTTCCCTAAACTCAAACTCCAAGTCTCTAAAATATACTCATTTTTTTTTTCATCTTAACATATTTGGATTTTAAAGTCAACCTAAGTCATACCAAACCAAGACTGAATCTCTAAGCACTATGAGGACTGCAACCTCAAGCCATCTGGTCAACCTTCTGAACTCCTGTCTCTGGAACTCAGAAAAGGTGGAAATGGATATATACATTAACCGAGGGAACTTTCTAAGTGAGCCCTGTTTCCTCTAAAGCTTTAGTGCACTCTCAGTCCAGAAAATCCAGGCCCCTGTGAGCCACAGCTCACATCCAGGAACTTACCTCACTGTCAGAAACTTCTCGGTCGTTAATAATGAACCGGAAGTTGGCATCAGGTGAGAGGTGCTCTGCCTGGAGCCAGAATCGGACCTGGCCCTTATCAAAAATCTCATATGCTAATTCTGATTTCAGAGGAATTGCTATAGGAGGAAGAGAAATCATAAGTCAGAGGTGAGTAGATCCCCCTCAGGTAGTTAGTTCCAGATTGTAAGACAACACCAACTCCAGGTCCTAAAATTTAAAGAACTCATGGAGTATTTTCATGCCTGGGACCATGGCAATAAGGCATGAAAATCGGGCATGAAGCCTCCTGTTTGATGAGTTCCTGATGGCTATCTAGTCAAGGTCAAAGGTTGAGGAGTGACCCTGTGAGGTGACCTTTGCTAGACAACCAGCTTGGATTAGGAACAGACAATTAAGTTTCTCCACCATAAGCTGATATTTCTGCTAAGTGGCTTACTCTAAGCCTAGTGAAGGCCCTCCCTCCTCCTGAAAATTCATGTATGAAGCAGGGGGATTACTTACTGGGATTCTTTATCTCATTGCTCAACGCCATCAAACGCTCAAGTTCTGAAATTAAGAAAAGAAACATTATCAGTTTTGACCTGTGTGCATCCATAAATCTGTGTTCAGCACCAAGGTAAAGCAAGAACTGGGGTCTCACATCACCAAGACTTGCTCTGAGGATGTGCAAATGAAAGAGGACAAATTAGGGGCTTAACATGCTAGTACTCTGCTCTAGCCACGGTCCTCACCATGGAACCCATTTGTTAAGGGGGCAGTTGAGGCTGACACAGAAGTGTGGGAGAGAACACAGTAGACACTCCTGAAATTAAGAATTATCTGCAGAGTGGATAAAAGGACACTCCCCAGGGATCACCACTCTCTCTAACACAGGAAACACTCCCTATAGCCCTGGCTCTGCCCCTGGTAACATTCTGGGGCTAGTGAATTTCTTTCCCCTGCCAAGACTTTATTCAGATAAGGTGAAGTTCTCTGATTCAAACCCTCATTGGGGCAACTTGCAACAGGTCAGGAGCAGAATGGCTCCTGAGGAAACCCTAGGCAGGGCCAGAAAAGCTGAAATCCCAAGATGTCTCTCCTTCTCCTCCTCTTCTTCCTATCTTCTTCTCCTCCTCCTCCTTGTCTCTCATGAAGCCAGAATTCATAAATGTGGTGGGCATATGGGAGCATTCCTTTGCACTAAACTCTTCCCAATCAACAGCAAACTCCATAGGACCATTGGCTTGGTCACGAGGACCTCTGTTCCCAGTGACACCTCCTAGCAAGGATGTGCATCACCCATTCGAGCTACACCTGGAACCCTGGGGTCTTGCTTTGGTCACCAGTGCTACAAAGCATGCTGGGAGCTTCACCCTTTGCCACTACATAAAGCTGCCCTGTGTAAGCCGCAGAGAAATGCACGACTGCTTCTTGTGCATGCAAAGACAGAGCCCTCAAAGGCAGATAGCAAAGCTCCTTTTGTGCACCGCTTAAGGAGTGGCAGGGCCAAGCCTCTGCCGTTGTTGGGCATGTCTTACTCAGTCTGTCTGAGTTTGGTAAAATTTAACCAAAAACTGAACTAGATTTGTGGGGCCATCAGCATGTCACCGATGCCCTCCTCTCAGGTGCTCATGTGCCCCACTTTTCACACAGTGTGTGGGATGATGGTGTCTCCCCAAGTTCACATGTAGGAAGGTAACTCCTCTGTGGGCCATATTGAGAGGTGGGAGTGAACCCACACTGTAGTCTCAGGCGTGGTCCCTATTGAAACAGTGAGACCCTTGTAAAGGTAAGTTCTGCTTCCCCTGCGTGATACTTTCCCAGACAAAAAAAGGCAGCAAGAAAGGCCCTCAGTCAGATTTGTTAAATTTCTAAAGTAATTCTGACTCAGAAGCACTCCCTATGTCTTCTTCCTGATTGTGAGGGTTTGTATATCCCTGGCCCAGGGAGTGGCACTGTTAGGAGGTGTGGCCTCGTTGGAGTGGGTGTGGACTTGTTGGAGTAGGTGTGGCTTTCTTGGAGTAGGTGTGGCCTTGTTGGAGTGGGTGTGGCCTTGTTGGAGTGGGTGTGGCCTTGGAGTGGGTGTGGCTTTGTTGGAGTGGGTGTGGCTTTGTTGGAGTGGGTGTGTCACTGTGGGTGTGGGCTTTAAGACCCTCATCCTAGCTGCCTAGAAGTCAGTCTTCTCTTAGCAGCCTTCAGATGAAGACTTAAAACTCTCAGCTCCTCCTGCACCACGCCTGCCTTGATGCTGCCTTGCCCCCACTTTGTTGATAACGGGACTGAACCTCTGAACCTGTAAGCTGGCCCCAACTAGATGTTGTCCTTAAAAGAGTTGCCTTGGTCATGGTGTCTGTTCACAACAATAAAACCCTAACTAAGACACTGATCAGTCAGTCTCTGAAAGTGGGACAAAGCTGAGAATGACAAGCCTGTGTCAAGAAGACATTACCTTCCTCATCCAAAACGAAGCTGGAAGACACACCATCTGTGTCACTTACAGATACAGAATATGTCCCTATGTCTATTTTATCTGGATTCTTGAAGTACAACTTTGAGCTGAAAGGAAAAGGACAGGTGAGCGTTATTCATTTGTTTCTGCAGAAGCCAACAGGTTCACAGCCTCTGACTTGCCAGCAACTTACTGATCACCCTCCGTGTGAACCTCGAACCGCTCCTCATCGGCGATCTCCTCATAGGCCTTGCACCAGGTGAACTGTGAGGCGTCTGTCATTTCCTGGCAGTCAAACCCAAGGTAGATGTTGCCCTCCTCATCCACACCAGCACTGATCTCCTTTGTGCCTGTAAGGGGACAGGGAGGAGGGGAGAGAACACAGTGTCCCCTGGGTTCCTTTCCCAGAGAGGCCAAATGGAATCTTGTTTTATACTGATTACATCATCAGTTTTATTTCATATCTACCCAAGACTGACCAGAGAGGCTAGGAAGGGCAATACGTGTGTCCTCCTCAGGGAGCTGGCTGACAAGGTCGGCCACTTGTAACCTCAAGCTTCTGCCGGCTTCCTCTCCAGCACTTCAGAAACCCCTGGACTGCCTCTCAGAGTGACTCCCTCACCCCCAGACCATGACCTGGACAGTCACGGTTACACTACTCCATATCATCCTCACCTCACGTTCTTCCTTCAGTTATTCTGTGTCTGCTGGAGAATAAGGGCTACTATTTGTGTGGTACACATTAACCAAGGGGAACACCTGCCTTGGTACCAGGCATTCAGAATCTCTTAGAAGCTAGAGACAGGGTGGGAAGCATAGAAAGATGGCTCAGACATTAAAAGCATTTGCTGCCCTTGTAGAGGAGTCGGTTTGATTCCCAGCACCCACACAGCAGCTCACAACTTTACTTCTTTTGTCAAACAAGTTCTGCTTTAAACGTATTTGGGGGACTTACAGGAAAGGAAAAAAGGAGTTCAATAAGGGGTAAGCCAGTGATGGGGTATATAACTAAAATGCATCATATACATGTATAAACTTATCAAAGGTTTTTTTTTATAATTTAAATGCCAGGGCATCCATTCTATCTATTTAAACATGCCTCTGCACATGCATACACATACACACAGAGAGTGTGCACTCCCCTCAGTGACCTGCTGTGCTGAGCAGCTGAGAGATAAGGGCTCACCTGGCCGGGCCTCCACGAGCACAGGCTCCGATGTGTCTGATGGCTTCCCTGGTCCACTGGCATTCACTGCTCGAACTCTGAATACATAGGTCTTACCTTGCTGCAGGTCACAGACCTTGAAAGAACAGAAGAAACATGTGCCGGGGCTGACAGTATCCAATCTCAACGAAGCAATGAGCAGATTGGGGTCTGTCTGCATTCATGTTCCTCTGAACACTGAAGTGCAGAATTCAATGCTATTGACAAGGTTACAGCCTGGGGATGCTATTGAACACAATTCTCCAGGACCACACACTATTCGAAATGTGGTTTCTGGCTGTGGAAATCATCCTTTAGACATTCCAAAATGGAGCTGCTCTCTTCTACATGCGTATACTGCCATCCATATCATGGCTGGGCTCTAAGGCATTCATTTCCCCATCCAAAGGAGACTACACCATGAAACTGCTCTGCAGAGAGCACTGCTGCCCACTTCTCTATCAGTGAGCTTCACTGCCTGGCACAGATGCCACCTTCCTTGAAAGAAGGGTGCATAGATGTCTGTCTAATCCACAGCAAGAGACTTCTGGGTCGGGAAAGGTGAGCGCACTCTCCAGAGCATGCAGGACAAGGACTCAAAGGCACTGTCACAACTGACCCAGTGACTAGAAAAGGTAAAGGGTTAAAGTTAAATACTTGGAAAATGAGGATAAACTAATTTACATTGTGTGTGTGTGTGTGTGTGTGTGTGTGTGTGCCCCTATGGATGTGTGAGTGCAGTTGTGTGTGCATGTAAGTGCAGGTGTGTATGCACATATATGTGTATGAGCATACTGGTGTGCATGTGTGAGATGATGTGAGTGTGCACATGTGCACATGTGTAGGCACAGGCATGCATCCTACACATATGTGTACATGTGTGAGTTCAAGTTTACATATGTCTATATGAGCATGCACTTGAGCACAAGTATAAAAGTGTGTGTGCATGTGTGCCTATGTGTGTATGTGTCATAGTGCAAGTGTATGTGTGTGTGTGAGTGCTGGTGTGAAATTATGTGTATGTGTATAAATGCAAGTGTGTATACATGTACCTACATGCATATAAGTGCATATGCGTGAGTGCACTATGCAGGTATATGTATATGACAGTGCAATACATGTGCGTGTGAGTTCGTGTGTATATTTGTGCATATGTGTGAATGCGTGTGAGAGTGCAAGTGTGCATATGTGCATGTGTGGACTTCTCTCTGTGTGTACACGTGTGTGCACGTGTGTATACTGACAGTGGAGGCATGATGCATGTGCACGCATGTGTATGAGACTGTGAAGGTGCCTATGTCTGTATAATAAAATTTATGCATACAAGTGTACATATGTGTGAGTTCAAGTGTCCACCTCCTCAAGGCGCTTTGCTGCCCTCTATTGGAGCTTCCTGCTCCTGCTCTGTACAATGGTGGTCCCCATGGTATCCAAACCGGCTCTCCCAGAGACTTCCGGCCAGTTTGCTACAGAAACACGAGTTTGAAAGCACAAACCCTCACCTTTAAGTAGCGATTTGGAGTTGCTGCCTCGCTGGTGGTCTTCCACTCCCCAGAATCCTCTTCCTTAAAATCCACAAAATAGCCAGAAACAGGACTGCTGCCGGAGTACACCGGGGCTTTCCACAGTATGACCAGAGATGTGTCTCGGACCTCACAGAACGTCAAGTCATAGGCGGGACCTGAAAAGTCACCGAGCAGCAGTGGAAAACTCAGTCAAACCTAATGACCATCGTCGCCACTCCAGAGACCCTGCAGCCTGAAGGGGGCACCCACCCCCATCACTCCAGGGACTCTGCACCCTGGCGTGGGCTGCGCATCCCCACCATTCTAGTGATTCCCCTGCCGCTTTGGCAGGGGCTTCCCCGACACACATCACATATATCCGCCTCACATTCACGCATCACTCTGCAGACTGTCTCACCAGGTTCTGGGGCTGTCCAGGCCTCACACTTGAAGTGCTCACTGGGATCCGATGGCTGCCCGATCCCAGCCAGGTTGGTAGCAGCGATTTTGAACTCATACAAGGAGCCTTCGGTCAAACCTTCCACCTGCGTGCATTTTGTTTTTAGTTAATATAAGAACTGATGGCTCAGTCACAACACACAGGGGCAAAGGAGGACTCATGATGAGTATGCGAAGAGAAATGTAAGCGGAACGGACAATGCTGGAAAATCAGAGTACTTGTCACTCCAAGAGGCTGGCTCTACACCTAATACGTCCGCCACAGTCATGTGCTCAACTCCATGATGGCTCGCCATCAGTCTACCAGACTGATGTGGTCACCTCTGGACAGGTAAGGAGCTGAGCTGAGAGAGGAGGCCCACAAAGAACAAAGCTGGTGTGAGGGGGCCATCTTCAAGCCCTACTCAGCCTCTGCCCTGGGCTTGGTGGGATTTAACAAGGGGTTAGCGAGAGCCGTGACTCCAATCTGACTAAGTAATGGCAGGATAACCTATCAGTTGCAGTCGCTGAACCTGCCACCTGTAGTCACCACGAAATCTACTCCGAATGTTCAAATGCTTGCTGAGTGGTCATGGTTTTCAAGTGGCTGTGGCCTTCATTCCTCACTGAGCTTTGGGGTCTCCACCAGTCACGGGTAAGACACTAAAGAAAGCCTTTGACTCAGCAGCTTGGTAGGATGAAAGCCATATCCAGGTCAGAATATGGATTTCCAAAGTGAGACCTTGGTGGTTAGACTGCTTTACTCCCCGGAGGACAGAGTATCTCACACAGAGTGGGAAGCCCGTTCTGCCAGGGACACAGGTCCAGTAAGGAGCCACTGGAGGCTAAGGGTGAATATTGTCACACCAAATCTGAGTTTAAGTCACATACACCATAACATGTATGTGTGTAAATATAGTTTAAATGACACATAGTTACATTATATTATTTTACATTATATAATTATATTATAAAGATAGTGTGTACTATATTATATAAAAATACTATAAGAAAAAGTATATTATATATTATAAAGATAAGGTATATTATATTATAAAGTATGTTACATCACATTATAAGGATAAAGTATATTATATTATAAAGATAAAATTTATCATATTATTTAATTATAATAAAAGGTAAAGTATACTATATTATATAATTACATTATAAACATGAAGCATGTTATATATGTATGTATATATAATATATATATAAAGTATATCATAAAGCAGAAACTTCTAAGACATATTTAACTGCTAAGGACTCTTCCCAAATTCTCCTTCTCCATTGTGTCTGCTCTGATCAGTCTTTATGTGTTAGGGTTGAGATGAATTCATTCATTCATCACTCCTCAGATGAGAAGTCCAAGGCTCAGACAGTTGAAATCACAGTCAAGGGCTTACATCTGCATTTGGTCCTCTGTATCTGGGTGTGATGTGCATGGGGGTGGGAGATGGGAACCATTGGGATTTCTAGGAAAGGGTGGTCTGGGTGTGATGTGCATGGGGGTGGGAGATGGGAACCATTGGGATTTCTAGGAAAGGGTGGTTATCAACTTATCCACAAAGAGCAGAGTGCCCTCTCGTTGGCATTTGCTGGGCTAGATCCTTCCCCGAGCGCCAGGCTCTGCTCCTAGGATGGAACACATCCTTCCTGCCAACCAGGGCTGTTCATTAACCAACTATGAAATCTGCTCAATTATGACCCAACCTCTTTACTGCTTCTTAAATTCCCAAGATCTATGTTATTCCAAAACACCATGCCCTCTTACGTCTAGGATTTTTAAACTACTAGTTCTTCAGGATCAAGGGGCCCCAAATCCACTGAACTCTGAAACTCTGAGCGAAGGAGTCCATCCAAAATGCCTAGGCAGAAGCAGAGGCACCAACGAAACCAACCGTTAAGATCCTCTCTTTGACAGGCGAAGAGTTGATCTCGTGCCAGTTCTTATGATGCACTTCCCGCTTGTCTAGGTAGTAACCTATGATGGCAGAGCCACCGCTGAACTTGGGCACTTTCCAGCCCAGGGTCATGGAGTGACCGTCACAGTTGAGAAGGGTAATCCCGTAGGGATGAGAGGGGACAGCTGCAAGAACACAGAAGCGAGACAAGTCACCAAGCGGTCGGCTCTGGAGTCACAGGGGAACAAGGCACAGGCAGCTGTCCTGAGGACACACCTTCCCCTTAACTGTCACTGCCTGTGGTCCCTGCTTCCTTTAAAGGGCCTGACGCTTTCGTCTGCATTCGTGGCTCTTTCTAAATGCAATGGCCAATATCTTGACAATAGGACAGGAACTCGTTTAAACCTGTTGCAGACCTGGAGACAGTAGGTGCCCCCCACCCTCACCCCAGTGCCTGAGGTTAAACAAATAGAGCCTCCAATCTGCCTGTGTGAAGAACAATCACTGTGTGGCCAGAAGGGGGCAGCACAATCCACTGTGTGTGTTCTAAGTTCAGGGATGAAAACATCTGCTCAATGTGGGTACATAGCTCATGTTTCCCCTTTTGGTCATCATGTCACCTTCCCCAACAAGCTTAGGAGTATGCCCCTGCATCTCTCTCTCTCTCTCTCTCTCTCTCTCTCTCTCTCTCTCTCTCTCTCTCTCTCTCTGAGGAACCTGGTTCATCATCTGTGGAGATAGAAGTCAGGAATTCCCACTGAGAGTAAACACAAGCCTCTGGCTTCCTGCGTTAGATAAGAGGCAAGTAAGGAAGAATGTGAATCCTTTTGGGGAGGGCAGAGAGGTAGAAAGCAGAACCAGATGTTCTCTAGGCCTAGCTCATCTGGGAGCTAGTCCTCAGACAAGTTCCACAGTCCTCAGACTGTCCTCAGGAGGCCCATAGTACATACAGGCCTTTAATCCCAGCATGTGGAAGGCAGAGACAGGTGGATCTCTGTGAGTTCAAGGCCAGCCTGACCTATATAGTGAGTTCTAGGTGAGACAGGGCTACATAGAGAGATCCAGTCTCAAAAATAATGAAAAATAAATAAAGGGATCCCAGGAATAATATTGCCAGGAGGGTGTTGCAGGATATTTGGTCACACTGTGAACATGGAGATTGTATTGTTTACTGGGAAAAACCTGTTTCCAGCTGTGATATGGCTCACCCTTAGCACACACCTTTAATTCCTCTGGCTGGGATATAGACATGCCCCTAGTACACACCTTTAATCCCAGTGAAGGTAAGGTTAGTTTGCAGAAGGAAGCATCCTTGTTGAAAGTGACATCTAATTGAGTGGCAGACAAAGTGATGAATCAGAGAAGATTTGACTGAATAGGATCCGCCCAACTCTCAGGAGAAGAGAGAGGAAAGAGAGGCAACAGAGCGAGACATGCAGAGGAGAGGAGAGAGAGAGCAGTTTACCAGGATAGTTCTAGAGACACGGATTGCAGAGAGAGAACAAGCCAGGCAACAGGGAAGACAGAATGACCCAGAGAGTGAGAAGGAGCCAGGAGATTCGAACAGATTGCTAAAGTGAATGAGACCAAGCAGAGAAACTCAGGAGAAGCCAGATTGAATCAGTCAGCTCGGGGAGGTGTTTTGAGTCAGAAAGGCTGAGTTGAACCAGCCAGCCAGAGTTCAGAAAGAGCTGAAAACATCCCAGGACTAGAGTACATTGTATGGAGGCTAGAAGCATCCAGGGTGAGGCCTAGGACAGTACAGGAAGGCAAGAAGCCTCGAAGATGATAATTATATCAGGAGAATAAAAGTCACTCTTGCAGGAGGAAAACCCTAACTTCTAGAAATGAGATAAAATTATCTGGAGTTCAAAATAAAAGCCTGAACATGTCTCTTGAGAATAAAAATATAATGATATAATGGAATATGCAGCTATGGCATTCATATTTTAAAGTGTTGCTCCTGCTTCTGTTCAGGAACAGAGTGAGCTCGACAAAAAAGCTACAACAGCACCTGTCATAGATCACCTCGTCTAGGGACAGCAACAAGGTCTTGGCACCACTCAAAGGGCAAAGGCTCAGGATCTCTGGTGCAAGCTGGATCACCAAGCTAGTCCTGTCTGCAAGCTCTGGCTTCAGTGAGGAAACTCTGCCCCCAAAATAAAATGGAGTGTGATCTGGGAAGATATCTCAGGCCTCCACATTCTCATGCACTTGTAGATGCACAAGCGCATATGCGTACGCGCACACGCACACACATACACACACACACACACACACACACACACACACCACAGACACGTACAGAAAAACTGGATCAAAATAATAGACATTTTAAATATTCATGGATAGAACCAGAAAGTGCCATGAAAGCCACATGTGTTTGGTCCTAGCAAATATTTTCAAGGAGGACATATGGAGTAGACATTATTGTAATGTCTTCCATATTTAATTGGCATGGTGTTGGCATACTCCCATTGTTAACAAGCCCCACCCTCACCTCTGCCACCTTTGTTTAGATTTCGGCGTGGCAAGTGTTTATCCATGCAGAAATCATAGACCTAAACAGAGACAGGAGAGCCCGTGAGCTACGTACTGAGGGCTGCCTGGACCTTGATGACCTCTGACTCCTGGGAGTTCTCGCTGGTCCCCACGGCATTCACAGCCTTAACCCGGAAGATGTACTGCTCACCGGTGGTTAAGCCGTGTACCACGAACCTGAGGAACATGATCAAGAGTCACACAGCACAAGCCCCAGCTTCCTGCTTCCTACAACTGAAATAGGTGTAATTGGGGGTCCATCACAACATTTCTCACTCGGTCTAAAGACGAGGCTACTTTTCCAGTAAACTATACACATCCACCCTTGTTTTCAGTGTCATAATTGAATTCGATAGAGTAGGAAAGTAAGCCAACAATATTGATTATACTGCACTTGGTGTGAGAGTCTGAGATCCTTCCTGCCTAAGGTCTTACATCTGGAGCCTCTCTAGACTGAAGCTCTGCTGCGCCATCTGTCTCCTGACACCCAGGAGGTCTGTGTATCACAACTGGATGCAGGGCAGGTATTCTGCAGTGGGTAGAGGCTAGGATCTCAAATCCACACAGGCTGAGCGCTGGCTTTGACACCGGCCAAACCATATGCCCCTTGTCATGTTCCTTGACACCTACAAGGCTGTGTTTTCTCTCCTGGGGAGCAGGGATGCCCAGTCCTCACAGAGCTGCCATGAGTGTCACATGGAAAACAATTCAGATAAGCCTTGGCCCTCCTGCCTTGCATACGGCAGCTTCTGTTCAGGGAGTATCAGCAGCTGTTACAACTCTACAGTCAATACAATGTATCAACGTCGTGCAAACCCCTCCCTGACGATGCCCCGGGTCTCTTCCTCTGATGCATCTTTCTCCAGTTGCTGACAGTGTATACTGATTGACTGTCTAGCTATTATTCATTTTTTTTTAAAGATTTATTCATTTATTATATATAAGTACACTGTAGCTGTCTTCAGACACACCAGAAGAAGGCACTGGATCTCTTTACAGATGGTTGTGAGCCACCATGTGGTTGCTGGGAATTGAACTCAGGACCTCTGGAAGAGCAGTCGGGGGCTCTTAACCGCTGAGCCATCTCCCCAGCCCGCTATTATTCATTTATACGCCTGCATTTTAAAATTACACCTTTTTAAAAGGGTCGTTTTTAAGTAAAGATGATAGAGCTGCTGCTGAGAGCCTCCATAGCGGCCACAGTGACACAGGCCAGTGGAACACGTGTTGCAGGAAGTGCAAACCCAGACAACCTATGTGTCCTGGGGGTGGGAGGGGAAGCAGAGGAAGCAAATTTTCAAACGTAAAGACTCTGGCTTCCCACTGCAGAAGACATGGGTCTCCCTTGCACTGCTCAACCAGGGTCAGCATTCCCTATCCCAACCCTATCGGAGGCTAAAGGACAAAATTGCCCTTATGTGAGCAAAGCAGAATTTACCCTGCAGTGTGGTAAGTACTGAGGTGTCTCTCTGACCCCACATAAATCAAATTTAAATGATAGTTATTGTTATATATTGTGTACATATTTTTATTGTGGCATTGCATACTATACATTTATATAATGATGATGATGATGATGATGATGATGATGATGATGATGATAATAGAAAAAGATTGTTTTTATCAATAGACAAGTTTTCTCAATGATGTGACCTACTCATGCCAAGTCAGTACTTTGGAATGTCATACCCCAACAAGTGACTAAACAAAGGGAAGATATCTGAAGGGGACTGTTGACATTCTACTGTGGTCTCTCAAGCTCCAGGAGACCCACTATGTCCAGTGCCGTGCCTCTGTGACAGAAGGTTGGTTGCTGGGTGATGGAGGAAGTCACCTGTTATATCCAATGGGTTTATGGTTACATGGCTCCCACATGTTTGTTCCCGCCACACAGCAGTCCACATAGTAGCCCAGCAGGTCTTCTTCATGCTTTGGTCTGTCCCACTGGACCACGACAGATGTCTTTGTATTCCTGGAAGCAAGCACTCGGCCAGGTGCAGAGGGAACCACTGAAGGAGAAATCAGAGGGTGGGAGACAAGACAAGAGTGTAAGCCATCCTGGAGAGCTACCTTGTCCCCAGGGAGTAAACGCCAGGTTTAATATTCTACAAGGGACTGAGTTCTAGGTGGAGTTGTGGGACTCGGGCATCTTTCTGGATCACCTGACTTCCAGGAAAGGAATTACCACTGGGAAATCATCGTCTTCATAGGGCTGACAGAGGTTCTAGTGCATGAAGGCTTTGCTCAAGGGCCATGTTTGAAATAAGACTTAATAATCTCTTCTGGGGACTCTGCAAGAGTAGAATCACAGTGTGACCATCTTATCATCTCCCCAGACCCCATAGGCTGTGGTCAAAGATCCTCTCTGGTATTACCAACCATTCCAGAGCCAACTACCTCAGTATATGCTGTCTTAGTTAGGGATCTTATTGCCGCAATGAAACACCGTGACCAAAAAAGGCAAGTTGGGGAGGAAAGAGTTTATGTGTTTTATATTTCCACATACTTCTATTTATCATCCATGGACGTAAGAATGGGAACTCTAACAGGAAAATAACCTGAGGCAGGAGCTGATACAGCGGCCATAGAGAGGTGCTTCTTGCTGGCTTGCTTCCGTTGGCTTGCTCAGCCTGCTTTCCTGTAGAACCCATGACCACCAGCACATGGATGGTGCCACCCACAATGGACTGGGCCCTCCCCATCAATCACTAACTAAAACCCTGACCTGCGGCTGGTTCTCATAGTCGCATTCTTTTCAGTTGAGGATCCCCCCTTTCAGATAACTCTAGTTGGTGCCACGTTTACGTAAGACCAGCCAACACACATGTCCTGTGGTTGTTAATTATTGTCACTTCATACATGTGTCATTAAGTAAAGAAAAAAGTGTCATAAAATAAATACGGAAGAATAAAGGCCTCTCCTCAGAGACTACAAATGTGTGTATCTGTGGTCCTGGATTTGAGTTCTAAGTGCCTGGGGGAAAATGGGTGACAACCCAAAGAGGATCTGAAGGTAGTCTGGGCCTTCATCTCCAACACCACCAGCTCACTGTCATCCCCAGATTTCTTAAGACCTTGGACAAAGGCTCTTGGTCCCATATTGAACTTGAGTTGGAAGAGGTGAGTTGGGTCTCAACATGGAGGCCCATGATCCCAAGGAACCAGAACAACCGAGGAAGCTGATAATTGGTGTCCTGAGCTTTGAAACCACAGATGACAGCGTAAGAGAACATTTTGAGAAATGGGGCGCACTTACAGACAGGATGGTAACAAGAGATCCCAAACAAATGTTCTGTGGCTTTTGTTTTGTGACCTACTCTTGTGTGGAAGAGGTGGATGCAGAGTGTGCCCAGCCACACGAGGTTGATGGACGTGTGGTGGAACCAAAGAGAGATGTTTCTAGAGAGGATTCTGTAAAGCCTGGGGCCCATTGAACGGTGAAGAAAATTTTTGCTGGTGATATTATAGAAGATACAAAGAAGATATGGAAAATATAATCTGAGAGACTACTTTGAAAAGTACAGCAAGAGTGAAACCATAGATGTTACGAAAGACCAGCAGAGTGGGAAAAAGAGAGGACTTGCTTTTGTAACTTTTGATGACATGATGGAGTTGATAAAATTGTTGTTCAGAAATACAGCACTATTAACAGGCATAAGTGTGAGGTGAAAAGGGCCCTTTCTAAACAAGAGATGCAGTCTGCTCCATCACAGAGAGGTCGTGGAGGTGGATCTGGCAACTTTATGGGATTTGGAGGAAACTTTGGTCAAGGAGGAAACTTTGGTGGAAGAGGAGGCTATGGTGGTGGAGGCAGAGGCAGTTATGGAGGTGATCATGGTGGATATCATGGGCTTGGAGGTGATGGTGGCAGCTATGGTGGTGGTCCTGTTACAGTAGTAGAGGAGGATATGGAGGCGAGGGACCAGGATATGGAAACCAAGATGGCAGATGTGATGGTGGAGGAGGAGGATTTGATGGTTACAATGAAGGAGAGGATTTTGGTGGAGGTAACTATGGTGATAGTAGGAACTATAAAGACTTTGGAATTACAGTGGGCAGCAACAATCAAATCATGGACCCATGAAGGGGGCAGTTGTAGTGGCAGAAGCTCAGGCAGTCCCTGTGGTGGTGGCTATGGATCTGGAGGTGGAAGTGGTGGATACAGTAGCAGAAGGTTTTTAAAATAAAACAGAAACGGCTACAGTTCTTAGCAGGAGAGAGAGCGAGAAGTTGTCAGGAAAGCTGCAGGTTACTTTGAGACAGTCATCCCATATGCATGAGAGGAACTGTAAAATCTGCCACAGAAGGAACGATGATCCATAGTCAGAAAAGTCACTGCAGCTTAAACAGGAAGCCCTTCTTGTTCAGGACTGTCATAGCCACAGTTTGCAAAAGTGCAGCTATCGATTAATGCAATGTAGGTCAATTAGATGTACATTCCCAAGGTCTTTTACCTATTGCCGCTTTGTATTTTTTCTTTTCATTATGTCAGGTACACTGCTCTGGAAATTGTGGTAGTGATACCAGGAATTAAAACTTAAGGAATTTTTAACTTTTTCAAAAAAAAAAAAAAAAAGATGTGGTACAAAGGAGAGAAAGAGGCTAGAAGTGCCCTGGTGCTCAGAATGAGAATGTCCATCCCCAGGTTCACCCCGTGCAAAGGCTTTTAGGGTTCAGGAGGCCTGGTGAGAGGGCTATGCTTTAGGGTGGACTGCAATTTCAAGTTCCTGTGACCTGTAACTGAAACTTTCTGAGTGTGGTCTTCAAACCAGATGAGCAAGAAACTGCCATATGTACAGGGTTGGCCATGGGCTGAACCTACATTTTGACCCATCGCTGTGTTACTGTGTGTGATGGTATCGTGCATCTAATCCCAGCACTCAGGAGACTCAGGACAATTACTATCAGTTTAAAGCTAGGCAGGGCTACATAGTGAGACTCTGTCTCAATGAACATACTAACAGACCACTTGTTGGTTTTATGAGAAGAGAGGCCTTTGGGGAAATGCTGAGTGCTGACCACAACATGGAATAGCCCTCTATCCCTTCTCAATGCACTTCTGACCGTGCACAAGGTCACACACGTGGCACTCCAGCATCTTCCACTGAAGTGGTGCCGGGGACGCCGTATTTTCAGCCTGTTATGGAGTCTGGTTATGTGTCATAACTTACCAATCATGTCCTGAGCCTGAATAGGTGGTGTTATCTCTGATGGGTCACTCAGGCCATGCTTATTGGCTGACAAAACCCGGAACACATAGGACTTCCCTTCCGCCAAGTCAAAGACAGCATACCGAGGAGATCTCACTGCTGTCTGGGCATTGACCCTCTGCCAGCTGCCACTCCCGACTGCCGACTGCAGGGGGAACAGGACAGGAGGTCAGGGTCTCATCATGGTGAGTGAGAAGATAATTAAAGAAACTTTTCAGTACCTCTCAATGAGTCATAATTCAGTTAGAAATTTGCCATTCTTCAGCTACTCATGGTGGTGGCGTGACATGACCTATGTATTCCCAAGGGCCTAGGTAATGAAATGGTGAGTTCACATTGTCTAGACCATGGAGCTAGTTCATTGAGTAAAGGCCTTTGGGGAATTATATTATCTTGTTAAACTTGGTGTCCAAGTTCATAAAAACTAAGAGAGAATATGTGCTATAAGGTAGACTGCTATATCTTACAAAGTCCAATGTGGCTCTGTGTGTGTATGTGTGCCTGTGTATATATTTGTATGCATGTAGTGCACGTACGTGCATGTTTGTGTGTGTGTGTGTGTGTGTGTGTGTGTGTGTGTGCTTGGCTGTGTGTATATTTGTGTGCAAATGTGTGCATGCATGCATGTGTGTGTATGTGTGAGTGCCTGTGTGTGTTTTTGTATGTGTATACTTGTGCATGTGTGTGTGTGCATCTGTGTGTGTGTGCATGTGTGTGCGTGTGTATACAGGGCTGTAATGTCCGATGCATTTGTCTTTAGATATATCCAGGTGAAGCCTCAAGCTGGTCAAGCCCACAGTTCCCTCTACAAGATCGCTACCCAGTGGCCGCATGGCTTGGATGCAAACACTGAGCCTCGATCTGGGTTTCTCGGAAAACTGTCGTCCTCGGGAGAACTGGAAGGCAGATGCAGGTGTGCAGACTCTAATCCTCCCTAAACCATGAGGACATCAGGACCAAACAGCTGAGCGACAGCACTGTTACACAGGTGACAAAGCTCAGGTCCCACAAGTCCCCATGCAAGAGCAGGTCCCTGTGGGAGACCAGCCCCCAAGCAGGTCTCACCTCTGCGCTCCACTACTTAACCTCCTCTTACACAACAGGGATCAGACTCTATGGGGACCAATGGGCCCACAGCCCCTAAGTAAAGGACAGAAATCAAGGTAGCTGCCCGAGAGCTGCCTTCTTGGGAGCTTGGCCTGAATACCTTCTCGATGAAGTACATTAAGGGCTCCTTGCCACGGGGAGAAGGAGGATCCCAGCTGAGGACAACGTAGTTTCTGCTGACCTCTGAAGCCTGGACATTGGTGGGAGGTCCTGGAATCTGAACATCACCTGTTTAAAAAAAAAAATGAATGGAGTGAGTACTGTGTGGGAACACTTAGCCATTCCCCAGCACAGTCCATGGCACAGAAGAATGTTCTGGTGTGCTGGAGGGATGGCTAAGTAAATTAAGAGCAGTGACTGTTCTGCCAGAGGCCTGGACTTGTTTGGTTCCTAGCTCTCATTTGGTGGATATCACTCCTGTTTCAGGGGACCAAGTGTACCTCATCTGACCTCCAAGTGTACCACCCACACACATGGTACATATACACATATGCAGGCAAAATACTCATACACGTAAAATAAAATAGTGGGTTTTTTTTTCCTTAAAGCCTACCCTGGTATGACCTGCTACAGTTGGCCATTTCCATGCAAACAGACCCCAGGATTCTTTTGACAAGTTCAAAGCAAAACTACTCCATTAAAGAAGATCGCTTCATTTTTATTTCTGATAGAACAAAAACAATAATTAACAAAACAACAGTTCCTAGAAGTCTCATCCCAGAGTCTTTTAGATTTTCTACAGGGCAGAGAAAAGGGTTCTTCTAGAAGTTATCACCCAAACCAGGATCTTGCCTCTGCAAAGGCAGCAGGCAACATTGCCACAGAGCCTACACAGGCCACACCTTGCTGATGTCTCCATACTGAGTACTGAAGTCTTGCCTTAGTTCCTGAGGCATGTTGCTCTTTCCTCCCTGCAAAGGTCCACAAACATTTGCGAGCACTGTAATCTGTGCCTGTTTGTTTAAACTTCAGCAGAGATGGTGATAAGCCCTTCGCAAATAACTGTCAAGGGATATTTATGATCAAAGACATCTGGTATACCCACGTCCCCTCTCACCTAGCTATCTTTTTAAATACACGTGAGGTGGTAAAAAAGAAATTGTGTTTGAATTCATGAGAGACTTTCACAGGGACAGAGGTTTTGCCAAACCCAAGTTCCCTTTAATTGTTATACAAACGATGAGGAGTTTCAGTTAGATTAGCACATGATTAAAATGGTTTGAACAGTCCCCTGGACATCTCTCCGCCCTTTGCAATATTTACTTGCTCCCTTGGGACTCAGCTCCAGGCGGCAAGTTAAGCAGCCACATGGAAACAGCACAAAACAAGATTGAGTTTCACTGTGCGAGTCCCTTCACAGAGCACAGCTCGCTCTAGAGGGTTCAGCCTGGTCTGGAAGCATACCGGTTCATGGGTCAAATTTCACCAAGGAGTCAGCATGTCTACAGGAAAGTGGGCAGTCAGAGGGTGGCTGAAGGAATGGGAGCAGCCCAAGTCCCCACTAGTTGTATAATGACCAAAAGAATCGAAACAAGGACACCAGTGAAAAGCGCAAAAAGAATTCTGCCAAGCTCCCTGAACCAAATCACTCCTGGTGGAGCAAACCAAAGGACATATCATATACGGTTCCCACCATCCTGGAGCAGACAGGCACTGCAAAACAAATGTCACACTTCAGAGCTGAGATCTACTGTAGAGTTTTGGGTGCACAGCCTCTAGGAGTAAAGAAAGTGAACGAAGGAACACACGTTATTGGAAGCCAAGACAGGAAGTAAAAATCCAACCTTTGCAAGTGGAGAACTCCCAGTGAGGATGAAATTCTTGACTCATTAGGACTTTCTACACAACTTTGGGGCAAGCAAGCAGCAGATCTGCACAGACCCTAGCCGCTGACACAAGGAAACAGGTTGGGAATGGCCTAAGAACCACAAATGTACTGAAGAGATCCACAGAAACAAACCTAGGGTGAGGGGAGAAGTCTGTAGAGATACAAGGGAAAAGGAAATGACCAAATATATCTCCCTGTGCCTTTTGCTGAGTATAGCTGGTTAATTACAAACGCCCTTGGCCTCTGCTCACTTCCTACCAGCTCTCTTGGGCCTTGACCTAGTTAGGCCATGGTTAGGCTAGATGGAGATGTGAGTACATGTATCACTGTGCTATGTACTCCTGTATACCGACATACTTCTCAGACTAAAATTATTTTGATAACAAAAACACAGCATTGTATAATACATATATGTGTTATTTTTATCTTGTTATTACTTAAAATGTTTCCATATCCATCAAACCTTTTCCCCCTCGGAATAAACACTCCCCAGTTACAATCTAGAATGCTAAATGGGAACCCAGACCACATCTAATTCCACAGTCATTGAAAGGTTGAGCTATGGTTTAAGCGTGGGGCTTCTGAGTTGTAATCCTGTTTTTTTCCATCTCTCAACTCAAGAAAGCCATCATCACCCCCAGAAGAAGTTTCCTTAAGTTGCTGAAACCTGAAGTTGATTGGGAGTTTGTAGGGCCCTCAAGAGTCCAGAAGTCAAGAGGATGAGAAACCAAGGCCAAAGGCTACAATTTCCAGAATAAAGGATCAGCTGGATATGCAGGGGACAAGTTTTCTGTCCTGAGTTAGTTCACAGGATCTTGAATATATGGAGTCAGTAGAATGAAATCAGTCTTGCAGAGGTAGCAGGATCAAGATGTGTGCACACAAGCCTGGTGTCCTGAGTTCAATCCCCGGAAACCACATGCTCTAATTTTATTTCTGTAACTATGATAAAAACCTTCTAACCAAAAGCAAAGGAGAGGACTGATTTCTCAGCTCGTAGATTACAGCCCATCAAAGAAAGATGTCAGAGAGAGAACTCAAGTAAGAACTTGGAGAGACTCTGGAAGAATTGTACTTACTGACTCATTGAAGTTCTTGCTTAGCTTAGCTAGCTAGCTCTCTTTGATACCCAGAATACCCACAGTGGGCTGGCTCCTCCTACATCAATTAACAACCAAGACAATCCTTCACAGACACATCCACAAGCCAGTCTTATCTGGGCAACACCTCAGTTGATATTTTGTCAAGTGACCCTGGGCTGCCTCAAGTTGACAGTTAAAGCTAATGAGGATGCCACATAACGGTGGAAAGAGAGAACTAGCCCTGCAAAGTCATCCTCTGGCCTCCACAATCATACAAACAGCAACAATAACAAACCAGAGCTAGGAAGGAAAGGAGGCAGTTAGTGTCAGAGCTGTGATGGGTGTGTGTGTAACACTGGTGTGATTCCTCAGCACTGTGTGGATGGGGGAGAAGGAGGAAAAGAGGAAGGAGTGTTAGATTCTATGACAAAGGATAGAAAAAAAGAAAGAGCTTGCTAGTAGCAAACGTTTGAACTCAGACATGACATGCTTGAAAACACTATGGAATTTCCTTAAAGCTTAGTTAAGGCAAATATTCACATTTACATAGCTGAAGTAAATAGGCTGTCCAGGTTAGTCCTCAAGTGTTCCCTTGACACAGTCAAAAATCACCTGAGAAGAGATTGAAGAGCTTCAACCACACTTGAAGAACTGCCTCCATCAGATTGACCTGTAGGAATGTCTATGGAACACTGTTTTGATTGCTAGTTGATGCAGAAGGGCCCCAGCCCACTGTGGGCGGTACTATCCCTAGGCTGTACCTTGATCTTGGAATGTGTGAAAAAGCTATCAAACTATGAGCTAAGAAGGAGGAAGCAGAGGGCATTTAGGTATTCCCTAGTCTCCCTCCCCCCCGCACCCCACACCTCCTTTCCAGTCAAGAAGCCATGAGCTAGTACACAGAGTTCTTCTACAGTTTCTGCTTCAGTTCCTACCCTGACATCCCACAATGGCAGACTGTGTAAGAAGTATAAGACAAAGTAAACCTTTTCCTCTTCAAGTTGCTTTTGGTTTAGGGTGTTCGTTTGTTTGTTTTTCATTGAAACAGAATAAAACTAGAATGCAAACTTACTCTCCAATCCTCTCCCCCTACACCAGAACCTTAATTCACAGCCAGCGTGACTGCAGACCATTGGAACTGCTCTTCTGTGCAAACAAAGCCTCACACCGGGGGTATCAGCCCCAGGAGGCTGAATACCAGCCTATACCAAGTGTCCCACCTTCTCTGTGTTGGGATCTTATCCTCCACCTTCTGAGATCAGCAGCATGAACAGATTCCAGCCCTGCAAATGCTCTCATAGCAACCATGAGTAAGGGTAGAGTCAGCTGGAAAGGGGGTACAGGGAAGGGGAAGGGGATACCTGACTGCCCTCTGCTTCTTCCTCCATAAATCAGAGTGGCTGTGCCCTCAGGCAGCACCTCACTGTGTCATCTCTGCTATGACAGTGGAAATACTTGGTTCACTCAACATTATTTTTAACTCAACAGCATTCTTTACTCAACACGCTCCCCACATGTATCTATGCCTAGACTAAACGGTGGCTCCTCTAGCCAGAAGGCAATAGCTGGAAGGTCCCTGCCTTTAGGAGTTTTATTAGGCTCTGCTGCTTCACAGAACTACAGGTTTCGCCACACGAGGCATTTACGAAGCGAGCTGCATACGAAGCGAGCTGCACCTTCTCACCGTGGTCTTTGTTATGGGGTGTGAATTCCACTGTCCACTCTGGAAGAGCAGGGCATTTCTCCACTAATCCTACATCCCAAGAGAGTGAAAGAGAATGCCATTGCCCCAGCATGCCAAACCTCCCATTTATTCGGGCCTGCTCATAGGAAGACTATCTTCTGCAGTATATATCAGAGCCATTTCTCAGTCATTCAAATGTCTATGTTTCGGTATGTCCTGCACTTGGCACAGTGCTCAACTGAGAGAGACAGACAGTTACGTAGGATTGTAAGCCACCCTACCTGAGCCATTTCCCTCTGCTGAATATTGACTAGGTATCTCTCATGGCTTTGGAGGGTTTCTAGAGATCTATGTTTGACAACGACCACTAGTTCCACTCGGGGTCACCTCTGCAGATTCCTGCAGGATCCCCAGGTACTTTCTGTGGAACTGTATTTTGTCTGAGATCAGGATTGAAGCACACTCCTTTAGAGACCCTGAGGCCTTCATAGGGTAGAAGACACAGTGTGAGGCTTCTCCTTTGGAGACTGCATACTGCACACCTAAAAGTCAATTCTGGTTGGCAACAGCCCTGGGAGGAATCTCCTCTAATACTTGGAAGAAGAACCAGGAAGCACCTCTGCCTCACTGGTGGCTTCAAGCTGATTTGCAGTCTTGTTTTAAGAGGAGGAAGGGGAAGAAGAAGAAGAAGGGGGGGGGACAAGAAAAGGAGAAAAAGAAGAAAAAAAGAGGGGAAGGAGAAGTATGTTATGTGACTGTGTATGTGCATGTGTATGTGTTTGTGTATGCCTGTGTGTGTGAGTGTGTGTGAGTGCATGTGAATGTGTGAGAGTGTATGTGAGAGTGTGACTATGTGTATGTGTGGTGTGTGTGTGGTGTGTGTGTGGTGTGTGTATGTGAGTGTGTGTGTTTGTGTGTGTTTGTGTGAGTGTGTTTGTGTGTGTGAGGGAGTATGAGAGAGTGTGTGTGTTTTTGTGTATAGTATGTGTGTGAGTATCTGTGTATGTGTGTGTGGTGTGTGTGTATGGGAGAGTATATATTGTGTGTGTAATGTGTGTGCAAGTATGTATGTCTATGTGTGTGTTTGTATAATGTGTGAGTGAATATGAGTGAATATGAGAGAGTTGTATGTTTGTATGTATGGTATGTGTGTATGTGTGAGTGTGGTATGTGTATATGTGTGATGTATGTGTGGTGTGTATGAATATATGTATATGTGTGTGAGAGAGTGTGAGCTTTTGTGTATATGTGTATTTTATGTGTGAGTGTGTGTGAGTATGTGTATGTATGTGTGATGTATGTGTGGTGTGTATGAATATATGTATGTGTGTGAGAGTGTGAGCCTTTGTGTGTATATGTGTGAGTGTGTGATGTGTGTGTATGTGTGTTGGTGTGTATGAGTATATGTATGCGTGAGTGTGTGAGTGTGTGTTTGTGTGTAAGTGTGTGTATGTGTGTGTGAGTATGTGTGTGGGAATGTGGGAATGTAAGTGTGTATGTGGTGTGTGTGTGTGCGGTGTGAGTATGTGTATGAGTGTGTGTGTGTGAGTGAGTGTGTATATGTGTGTGAGTGTGTGTGTGAGTATAGTATGTGTGTGAGTGAGTGAGTGAGTGTGTGTGAGTGTGTGTATCTGTGTGTGACTGTGTGTATGTGTGTGTGAGTGTGTGTGTGTTAGTGTGTGTATGTGAGTGAGTGTGTGTGTGTGTGTGTGTATGTGTGTGTGTGAGTGTGTATGTCTGTTTCTGAACAACTTTAAGGAGTTAGTTTTCTCCTTCCATTTTGAGTTCCAGAAATCAAACTCAGGTCACCAGGCTTGACCAGGAAGCACTTCTGTCTACTGCTGAAGTTTCTCTTAACTGTACTGTGATCTAGTCATAAGTCCAACTAAAATCTCAGGATGTCTGATTCACAGTGTGATACTCCTCTCAGTAGCCCCTCTTTCTACTGCCTAAGGGTGCATGTTAATGAAACATATTTGCAATATCAAGTTGAAGAAGAAAAATACAATGTAACAAATCAAGAATGCCATCTGACAGGGGAGTCCCAACCAATTTCAGTTCAAATGTTAGGGATAAAACTTGCTGAAAAGGTTAAAATAAAAAATATTCTTTCACTAAGAGGATTAGTAAAATGAGGAATTTCAATGGGACTGTTGATTCCAGAACTGGTGTAGAAATCCAGGTATGCACATTTATAGTTCTAGCACTCAGAAGGCAGAGACAGGAGGATGCCTAGGATTCCCTGACTACTTGGCAAGCTTCAGGCCACTGAGGTAACTTGCCTCAAAAAAGCGAGAGACAGAGACAGAGATGTGCAGAGAGACACGGACACACACAGAGATAAAGAGACAGAGACACACAGAGAGATACAGACACATACAGAGAGAGACAGAGACAAAGACTGAGAGGCATGAAGAGAGATAAAAACAGAAACAAAGACAGAGTACGAAGTAGTACCTAAGAAATGACAGAGCTGTCCTCCGGCCTCCAGATACACGTGTAATGTACACACACACATGCACAAAAAATATAGATAATAAGGAAAGGTCCAATGTCAGCAGAGAATCAGACCTCAGCTTTCCATGCAGGAGTCCCTAGAAGAGCGCATCCCAGATATGCACACTACAGCTTGATCATTGTCCCCTCTGCCCGAAGCCTCTCTCATGTCCAACTCGAATTCAGAAAGCTGAAGAAAGAGATCCTCACCTTCAAGGTCATCCTGGTAGATGACAATTTCTTTCTCTCCTTCCAAATGAATCGCTGTGAAGAAAAGGTGACAGTGATTTTGACATCCAAGGGTTCCCTGAAGGAAGTGCCCTTCTCCCTAACATGGGGCAAGCTGTGAGCTGACTCAGCATTTAGGCAACAAATTAGCTATCAAGTCATGACATCTGGTGTTTGGAAGTGTTCTGGTAATTCTCAGTACGATCAGCCCTTTGTAGAGGGTCAAAGGACTCATAATAAGGTGACTCGAGCGAACCACGATGAGGTTCCCACGAGGAAACTTGTGCCACAGAATTTAAAGCTGGACACAGAGTGGCTTGGTGTCAAGCCCTATGTCCCGCTCTATAGTGAAGCTGTGCCCTCAAGAGACAGGAAGCATGTGGTTGAGCATCCTAGATTCTGGTGATTGGTAAAGGTAAGAAGCACTGCTGTAAAACACAGCCTCTGCCTGGCTGCCTCCCATTCCTAAAAGAGCATCAATTGCCTCCAAGTCTAAAGACAGTGCTGATGGAGACGTCAAGAATGGGGAAACATTGCCCTGCCACACTCATCCTGGGGTGCCGTGCTTAAGGCTCCCATGCAGCGGGTAACAGAGAGAGAGCTATCTACACGCAGGTGTCCCAGACATTCTCAGTCACTGCTGGGACTTAAGTGAGCATACCTTGCAACCTTCTGAGGTCCACAGGGTCAAGGGCAGCCACAGCATCGGAGATCCTGGAAGGCCTGCTTATGCCGGCGTTATTGACAGCCCTCACTCGGAACACGTACGATCTTCCTTCGAAAAGTCCGGTGACAGGGTACTTGCAGATCTTTACTGGTGCGTCGTTGCACTGAACCCAGTTGTTAGTTCCCACCTCACATCTTCAAATGAAAAAGAAGCATAGAGAAAAGCAGCACATATGGGAATCCACCAAATACTCAGGGGTGTGCTCTTGTAGAGCAGTCGTCACAGGGGAGCACGCCATTTGGATATAAATTCACGCTGCTGAAATACTGACTTCTATTCATAGTGATACAATAAATCTTAAATAAACATTTAGTAAGTTCAATAGGTATCTCTATATGCATCCATAGAGAACAGGTGGACAGACCGACAGATAAGTGGATAGAGAGAGATAGATGATGGAGCTGATAGGTAGAGATAAGTCAGGCAGGATAGGCTAAAAGATGATCAATGATGGGTTATAGATAAAAATCATGAGAAGATGGGAAACAGCTGGAAGGTAAGGCAGATAAGGTGGAGATGTAAATAAATGATAGATAAGATAAAGTGGATAAGATTAAAATAGATGATAGGTAAGACAGACACATAGATGATAGATTAACAGACAGATACATTATCAGATAGATAGATAGATAGATAGATAGATAGATAGATAGATAGATAGATAGATAGATAGACAGATGATAGATGATCAATGAGAAAAGGGCAGATGACAGAAAGATAGCCTCATATATGCAGTTACATGGATAGACAGATAACTTCAACCTTTGTGACTTAAATAATTTAAAGTAATTACGGTTATCAAACATATTTACTCCTCCCAGTTTCTGCCTTCCCTCTCTCTTTACCTCTCTCATTAGAGAACAGGCTTCTAAGAGATGATAATAAAATATAACAAAATAAAAAATAAAGCAAAACTCATTACATCAAAGTTGGACAGGACAAGCTACATTGTTACTGATTCCTTTTGCAGCTGGGGTGGTGAAGCTTTGTGAGATTAGGCCTGGGGACTGACCGTCTCTGTCTCCACTATACATCTCGCTTGAGCTGAGCCAGGGCTGATGTCTTACCAAGGTCCAGCCTAGGTTACTGAAGAGTAAGATACCACTTTCTAGAACCCTTCCCATGCAGAATTCAGAAGACTTCTGAAAATATAGTCCTATCCAGAAACCCGGAAATGTGGGCAAGATTAGCCTTTGTTTATCATAGGCTGAGGAATTTAAATGCAGACTTTTATGTAAAATACTCAGGAGAAAAATGAAAGGTCAAAAAAATCAGTCTTTTGAGCTCTTCAAGTTATAGAGTTGAGCACTTGTGTTTAAAAATACCACCTCACTTGCCCTGATTGTCCTGCAGATTGGACTTGTGGGGTCTCCTATTGGCGTCATTTACCAATTACTTTATCAGTGACATTGGAAGACCGAAGTGGTACTAGCTCCTGAATGGTTCTGTCAGGCTGCAGTGATTTTACACGTCCAAATGCATTGCCTTTGTAAGGTCACCTGTGTTCCACCCCTATGGATGGAACACAGCACACACTCACTTGTCAATGAAGTAGCCAATGACGGGGCTCTCAGTAGTGGTGTTGGGTGGTTTCCAAGTCACAATAACATAGTCTCGGTTGGCATCATGGCACTGCAGATCCATGGGTGCCCCAGGAGCCCCTGTGACCAGCGGGTCAGCATCTGTGGTGGGGAAATGTGTTTGCATCCTCTACAAGGCGAGGTCACTGCCAAGCCTACCCACAGACCTCCAAACTCACATCCTCTCTGCTCAGTTTGGTCTTTATCTCTAAAGTATTTGAATGTGTTTATTAACCCAGAAGACTGATATCAAGAAATATAAATGTTGGTGTGCACTTAAAAAAAAAAAAGCTTAAACAAACCACTGAACTGAGAACAGGACCCCCGTTGAAGGAATCAGAGAAAGGACTGGAAGAGCTTGAAGGGGCTCGAGACCCCATATGTACAACAATGCCAAGCAACCAGAGCTTCCAGGGACTAAGCCACTACCTAAAGACTATACATGGACTGACCCTGGACTCTGACCTCATAGGTAGCAATGAATATCCTAGTAAGAGCACCAGTGGAAGGGGAAGCCATTGTTCCTGCAAAGACTGAACCCCCAGTGAACGTTATTGTTGGGGGGAGGGGGGCAAGGGGGGAGGAAGGGGGAGGGGAACACCCATAAGGAAGGGGAGGGGGGAGGGGGATGTTTGCCCGGAAACCGGGAAAGGGAATAACACTCGAAATGTATATAAGAAATACTTAAGTTAATAAAAAAAATTTCTTTTTAAAAAGCTTAGAATACTTAATCTTCTCCTCTGTGACTTTTTAATAATTTGACCCAAAATTAAAATTCAGTTTCCCCTAATTTTATCTGGTCACAGTGGTGAGCTAGCCTTTGCAACACCTAAGAAATACCAATGGAGATGCCTTGATAGCTCAGATTTCTTAGAAAATGTGAGGATTTAGCAGAAAAATAAGAATAACTTGTGGCCAAATGCCTGGGTCAAGTTTTCCCACACTGAAGGCCACCGTGGCAGCTTAGAAAGTCAATACACTGAGCATTTGATTTTCTTATCTAAAATCCATATTTATTCAGTAGCCATGGCTACTGTGTACCCACAGAAGTCTGAGCATTCTGTGCAGTCTGATATAAACCTCCCCAGTGTACTAAAGGACAAGGATTTATTGACATCAAGCCTAGTGTTTCGTCTCCATTCATAACCTCCAGAAAGTGATCAGAACGCTTGAACTCCCCCGGGGTTTGAGTCCTGTTCTTCCTGCTCGTAGTGCTGAGTAAGCAAGACACTCAAACCTGCTAGAAACCATTGCATTTTTATGGTGCAAAACACCTGCCAGAGACACACAGGAGAATGGAAGGTATCTTTTAATGACAACCCTAATAAAACCCACAAAACTCTGTGGGAGAGCCTGAAACCACAACCTTGAGTGCTTCTGCGATCTTGTGGGAAGTGCTGGCGTGAGAGGCATGTTTTTGTTCCTGGGGTGACATAATTTAATGGCAGAGCTCTCAGCGAAGCTCTGCTCTAACTGCCACTGAGAGGGGGAACAAAATATCTAACATCTCAGTTGCTTTTGTATCCCTCCACAACTGGAGCTGCAGGGGGATGAACAGAGGGGGCAGCTAAAAGTGACTGGCTATGCAAGACAGAAAGTATGGTGGCCAGGGGACAGCAGCCATAGCCAGGGTCACCCCAACAGGCTCAGGAAGGAGCCTGCAGAGGACAGCCTGGGTGGATCAGGGCAGAAGCAACTGAGATAGGAACACAGAGCACTGGGCTTTGTAGAGGGAACGATCTCTCTCTCTCTCTCTCTCTCTCTCTCTCTCTCTCTCTCTCTCTCTCTCTTTCTGTCTCTTTCTCTCTGTCTCTGTCTTTCTGTGTCTCTGTCTGTCTCTGTCTGTCTCTGTCTCTGTCTGCCTGTCTCTCTGTCTCTATGGGGGGGTGTATCTGTCTCTGTCTATCTGTCTGTCTCTCTGTCTCTATCTCTGTGTCTCTCTCTGTGTCTGTCTCTGTCTGTGTGTGTCTCTGTCTGTCTCTGTCTGTCTGTGTCTGTCTCTTTCTGCCTCTCTCTCTCTCTCTCTCTCTCTCTCTCTCTCTCTCTCTCTCTCTCTCTCTCTCTCTCTCTCTCTCTGTACCTCCAACAAAATTTAACCCTCGTTCCTCCAGAGGAGGCATAGCCAAGTTCTCTGAGCTTTGGTGTCTCCAGCTGGGAAACAGAACAACTTATGTCATCATGAGAATTTTAAATGGTCTGTGCAGATCATGCATGAACACACTTATCTATGCACACCTACATACGTGTACATGACAAGTGTTTACATGCATGCCATCATTGCTAATGCCTGGCACTGTGCCCAGAACATCAAGAACTTCTTTCTCCATCACACAATTAAGGGTAGCACCTCAATGAGGGATGAGCCTGTGTTGGAGGCTAGATGGAGGGCAGAGGATTCAGTCAGACCCAGGGCACTCTGCAATGTGCTGCTGTACTGCAACCATAGTAAACAGGAATTAAGTCTGCAGGGATAAAACTGCAGGGTCTTAGCCCTAGGTCAGACTGTCGCACCAGAGTCTAAAGGAGCGCTGCACCTCCATGAGTTGAGCATGCAGCCCAGTCACCCTGAGGGTCCTGCTTACTCACAACTCGGGGTCATAATGACTGACATGCCTTGCACTTCGGAGGGGGCTATTTCTTGTCAGGAGAGTGTGCCATGTCCAAGGCAGCCATCCACTTTCCTATGTCTCTTCCCTGTCCCCTCCTGCTTTGTAGCTTTTTTCCCATCTTTTTCTTAGACCACCTCCTCCCAACCCCGACTGAGGCACCTCTGACAAACATGAAAGCGCTGTGGTCACTGACTCCACCCCGGGACACGATCCTCAAGGTGTAAAGCCCCTCATCATCCTTGTTCAGGTGGCTGAAGGACAGCGAGGCCTGGCCTTCTCCGAAGAACATCTTGGTCCACTTGGACTCTTTCAGCAGCACATCTGAAACAGAATCAGAGGGCAAGATGGGTTCAGGTGCTTCCCCACCATCTGCTCCCAGAGGCTCCAGGATGATGTTCTAGGTCAGTGCTGGACTGTGTACAACATGTCAGCCATGTCCCCCGTCCTGAGTCACCATGACACTCACCATCCCGGTACCACTCGGCTCGCGGCTGTACCCTCTTCAGATCTGGTGTCACCAATAGTGTACACTTGAGTGTGACCGTCTCGCCCTCTCTTCTGAAGGTGACCCCGAATTTCTCCAAAAACTGGACATCAAAATGTGTATACGGGATCACAGATGAGAGAGGCACTGGGGCGGGAGGAAATACAGTCAGTCTTACGGTGTTTACAGCATAGGATTTACCCCACCTCAGCCCAAAGAGTGACTCTGGGCAAATCACACCCATTGGAGTTACAGAATCTTCTTCTTTAGAGTAAACAGTAGGACTGTTCTTATCCATGTGTCGTTTCACAGCGAGAGCACTAGCTAGATCAGGAGATGTCAACTAGAAGCAGAATAAACCCTGCAAATGATCCTGGTGGAGTGTATGTGCTTCAGAAGAAAACCAATAGGTTTTATTTATTCGGTTGTTGTATCTCTGGCATAGGGGGTTACACATGCTGTGTACACAGCCACTGTGTACAAGTGGCAAGTACTCTACCACTGAGCTATATCCTCAAGTCTTTGTTGAGCCAAGGTCTTAGTATGTAGCTCAGGCTAGCCTTCAGCTTGCACTCCTTTTGCTTCCGCATCCCAAGTATTGGGATCACCAGTGTGAACCACTTACCTGAAATGTAAAATTTTAAAACCAAAAGGCATGTGTGGTTTAGAAACGCATGCATGTAGGGAAAGTTCAGAAACTATCTGCAAAACGGAGATGGTGATTTTCACTTGGGAGGGTGGGTGGTGTGCTGGGAAGTTCTTACTAACTCCATGATAGCTCCAGTCTTTTAATGATAGCTAAATCATGGCAGAACTGTGTGTAATTTACAGGGATTGACTCTGTGCCCTGTGAACAAAAGTGCAAAACTGATAATACATAGAGATAGATAGATAGATAGATAGATAGATAGATAGATAGATAGATAGATAGATGTAGGTAGAGATAGATAGATAGATAGATAGATAGATAGATAGATAGATAGATATAGATAGACAGATAGATAGAGATAGAGAGATAGATAGATAGATAGACAGAGATAGATAGATAGATAGATAGATATAGACAGATAGATAAATAGAGATAGACAGACAGAAATAGATAGATAGATAGATATAGAGATAGACAGACAGACAGACAGACAGACAGACAGACTGACAGACAGAGATAGATAGATAGATAGATAGATAGATAGATAGATAGATGATAGATAGATAGATGATAGATAGATAGATAGATAGATAGATGATAGATAGATAGATAGATAGATAGATAGATAGATAGATAGATATAGAGATAGAGATAGACAGACAAACAGACAGACAAAAGACAGACAGACAGATAGATGGACAGACTGACAGAGATAGATAGATAGATAGATAGATAGATAGATAGATAGATAGATAGATAAATTTACATTTGCTGAAATGTGTAGTGAACACAAGACCATCTACTGTCACTGTGATCTGAAAGTATTTTGCAACTAACATAGATATGTCAGGTCTCTGTTCAGAAAGATAAAACTTTAATGAAAGAAACCCTGCAGCAAGGCAATCTCAACTATCCAAGTATTCAAGGTGTTCGGGACTCCAGACCTACAGACCTCCCTGTATCAACCTTGGCCTGCCTTGTGCTCCTGAGAGGTTTAATACCAGGCAAGGGTTGGATGTTGGCCCAACCCAATAAAACTCATGCACTGAATATATATTTGGTAGTTGCCAAAAGATCTAACCTCAGGAAATTCTTCGTGATTAGGCCTCATGTATAAATGGAACCGTGACCAAGACAAAGCCCACAAGGAAATTCAATTATGGGAGAAGCACAGGCCAAACTTAAACCTTGCCCTTAAACCATATGTGATCTACGTTTGAAGTAGGTCTTCTCTGGTGGCCTTCCTCACCTGGTCCAGGTCAGCACAGCTCTTGGGCCTCCCAGGGAAAGCCCAGCCTGGGTCACAGGGAAATGCATATCTTGTGACAGGATACCATAGGTCACTATGTCTAAGGAGTCTATTTGCTGATAGGGAGAGGCTGAATCCACTAAGTTCAGACTCCATTTTAGAGAACCCGACCTAAGCTTGAATTCAGGTAAACTTTCAGGCGGATACCTAGCATCAGTTTCCAAGTTACCCCCCCCCAACAAAACCCAAGCCTAGCTCCAGTCTCTAGGATCACCCCCAAGACCTGTGTCTCCAGATTATACCCCCAACAAGATCAGTGTCTCCAGGTTACTACCCCAACAGATCTGTATCCCCAGGTTACAAACTCACACCCCCTGCCTAGCAACCACCAATGCAGAGGGAAGCAGAAATTGTTTATGATATGACTCCTAGCACCAACCAATTATGTTCAAGGCCATGGTAGCTCTCCAATTAGACACTTCACACACACACACACACACACACACACACACACACACCGCTTGTAGCTTTCTATAAAGCCTTGCGGGACCCCCCCCCCAGCAAAACCATCCTACATGACAGTGTGCTTGGTGGCCCCTAGCTAGCTCAAATAAAAAGGCCCTACTGTGATTGCATCAGATTAGCTCCTGTCAGTTTTGGGGGGAATCGCTAACATTTTCCTAGTGCTACAATAGGTACACAGTGTTTAAAGGCAAGCAGATCGGTGTTGCCATTGACAACAGAGCAAGGGGCCACATGCTTCAGAGTACCACTCATGAGGAAGAGTTTTGCTGGGCTCTGAGGCAGCGTGTGCCATTCTCAGCATACCCTGGCTTTGTGTCCTGTTTAGGTCTCAGTAACTGCTCTGTGTGAATGGCCTAGGGACTTTCAGGAGCATGTAGCATCCCCATGCATGAGCTATGGTGCCACCATAAATCTGCTTAGGAATTTCTGTTCATTTCTTTTTCCAATTCAGATATATTCACTCTACAGATGATGGTTTTGGCTGTGTCTAAAAGCATCAGCTTTCGAGCAGAGAAAAATAGTCACACACTAACCCTGGCTGAGGGAAACCCAGAAAGGTATTAGAAAGTTTAACGAAGATTTTACTCTGAAAAAAAAAAACAAAAAACACTTCTCACCTCCCTGCTATGTCACTAAACATCTTTTGAGACAAAGACACCCAGGTGTACTTACATCCAATTGGGAGTCCTACTGAGTGGTAGGGCTCCTCATCTCCTCGGTACCCTGTGGGGGTAAATTGGGTAAATGTGGTGCAGAAAGAGACAGGCAAAGACAAAGGCTTTCCCCTACCCGGGGGCAGACAGCAGGAACGCACTTCTCACCACCACCGCAGCATTGGTAGACACTTGTCCATGGGGATTTGTTGCTACTGCTGAATAGGTCGCTGTGTCCTCAAAGTCGGCCCTTGGGGAGAGAAAGCACATTTGTGAGAGGCTCTGACACAGTCGACATCCTGAACTTGAACAAAGCATTCCTAGAAAGCGAACCCATCACTTGTGATTTATTAGAAAACAACGCCAGCTCTACCTTGGAACGCAGGGCAGGGCATAGTATTAATTATAGATACTAATGAACGCCTGACCCCAGCCTATGCCAAACCTGCACTCTCAGAAAGGACGGGTAGAAGTGCTTCCAGGAATTGTTTATTTCCCTCTCAAGGAGAAATCGCTGGTCTGCCTGACCTTGTTTTTCAGCCTAGCCTGTTGTTTTACTGGGTCACTGGGAAGCTTCTGGGACCTTGGGCCACAGAAGAACCCTTCCTGCTGGGACGATAAAAACCCATGTTTAGGAGAGTCCTGCCACTGTTCTAGAAAGAGAAGTTTCCTGCCTGGGGCGGATTGATCTCTCCCTGACTCAAGGTGTCCCAGAAGGTGGCAATTGGTTCTGACTTCTATGATGTCTTGAGACTGTGCCCGTCACTGCCATGTTCTAAATGCTTCTGATATCACAGCAACAACCCGCTGCTGAGAGCTCATTGGAACCCCTTGTGTTTAAGATCTGAGCAGAAACTCATGAGCCTTCCTAAGCATGGAGCACCCTACTGGTCAAGTTAAGCAGATCCAGAACCCCACCTCATCCCCCAGAAGGACTTCCAAGCCAGTAGCTGATGTTGAGAATTGCAAATGGTATATAATCTCCAGACTGGAATGACCCACACAGGCATCATTAAAACACTAAGGCTCAACCCCACCTAAGATATGCATATGTGTCTGTCCCAGGAAGACCATGACCTTAAAATGGCAAGGTCCTGAACTCTCTGAGTGCAGAGTTCCTGTCTCCCACGCCCATTCTTCAGAAGTGAGGTCACTTCTGTGCTTGTGAACTCACACCCTTTCGACTTCCCGCTTCATCTGACAAAAGAGAAGCAGGCAGCTTTCTGTAGTCTGATTTATGCCAAGTTCTCTGTTGGGTCCTTGTTGGGGATGGGGGGTGGGAGGCGGTGAGGGCAGGGGTTCTTGCTCTCACTTTCTCTCCTGTGTGTGCATACATGTGCTCACCCTTATGTACATATAGATACACATGTGTACATGCATACGAGAGCCAGAGGTCATCCTCCGGAATCCATCCTTTAGCTACCTACTTTTGATTTTTGAGACACGGTTTCTCGTTGTCCTAGAGCTTAGGATTAAACTAGGCTAGGTAGACCAGAAAGCCTGAGGTTTCCACATGGCCGTGCCTCACCAGCACTGGGATTCTGAGCACGTGCCCACTCTTTCATGTAGATTCTGGAAATCAAACTCAGGTCTTCACACTTGCCAGCACTCTATTGTCTGAGCCATATTTCCAATACCACAACCCTTAGCCACTGTCTTGGATAACATTGTCTCGGATCCTAGAATTTGGCGCTTGCAGAGATTGGAAAACAAGATCCCCATGGCTCTGAAGGTCACATTCCTGCTGCTGTTTCCCTCCAAAATGGGGGGGGGGGAATAGTACAAGTTCACTTTTGAGAAAGGAAAACTTTACCCAAGTCTTTCCTTAATTTACTTTAAAGTAAATTAAGCCAGCATTCCCAGGAACAAAGAAAGCCCCGTTCTTGGTCATCTAACTCTCTTCGATACAGCTTTTGAAGCTGCCAATATTTTCTTTGACCAAAGAATTTAATATCTCTAGGAAAGGGGAGAGAATTTTCGGACACCCATACCGCCTGCCAACTCCTTTCTTTTCTCTCGGGAGTTCAACTCACTTTTGCTATGTCAGACGTGACGTCTGGCCCCCTTTCAATGCCACTGCCTGCAGAAATCAACCCAGCCCCGTCCATCTGGACACTCACAACAGCACATAGTGTTCCGTTCACCTGGGAGGAATGACTGCCAGCTGCCACCCATCAGCCCAGGGCAGTGCTGACCTGATCTGGGTCAGCTATGCAGTTTGAAATTCTGCAGACACTTCTACATCAGTGCAAAAGAACAGTGTAAGGTACAGCAGAAAGTTCCTCATTGGATTGTGGATGCTCGCCTCACTGACACCCACCTCTGCTAGCAATAGCACAGCCAATGGGGAAAATGACAGCTTTCTGACCACGGGCATGGCTGGAGGTCCTGGGAAGCTAATGGAAAGAGGCAGTCTCCTGCAGTGACCAACTGAGCCTAACAGGGGCTAAAAGGTGGCACAGAGGAAGCTTGGAAGTAGGAACAGGACACCCACAGCAACCACCCAGCAGAGAGCAGAGTTCATGGGGAAACTTGGGCAGGACTTCCAGGAGGATCCCAGAGGGGAAAAAAAGACTGCCCTTGGCCCTGGAGATCACCCCGTCCTGAGAGCTGAAAAGAGGATTAACACCTGAGCCAGGGAGAGTCCTCAGAGGCGTGTGGACATAGACGGTACCTGGGTGTCTGGTCAACAGCGTAGATCGCACCATCTCCAGTTCCGTCAAGAGTCCTTCCTGTTAATATGGTGGTTTCCAAACCAAGTTTCATTGCTCACGCTGCGAATTTCATCTACGTCTAAACCCATAGTAAATGCCTGTGCTCGGCCATGGCACGTCCTGCTTGCACAGCTTAGGACAGTGCTGAGAACTCTGTACGGTACGATTTATATAGTACGTCATCTGTCTGTGCCTAGGCCTCGGTCAAGCTTAGACCAGCTCTGTTTAATTGGGGGATGTCCTTTGAGTTCTAGGTAAAATCTTGTTTCTGTTTATAACTGCTTTCCTCCTGGCAAGTCAGGGTCATTCTCAATACTGGTCAATATGAACGAGCACAGAAAACATGGTCGCCGAGGCTGTAATAGTACAGCGTGGCACGTTGGTACCCTGCACTGCCTCGAGTCAGCTCTCAATCCTCATCTCTCAACGTTATCCCTCTCTCCAAAGGAATCTGTATTTGTAAATTCCTAAAGTGCTTTATAAGGGTGACTTTGATGATCGTGACAACGTATTTGAAAAAGTCTCAAAGTTTTATAAACGAGTATGAGCTATCATCATCACTTAAGGTTCATTGGCTCCATCCCTGCACCTAAAGTTGGGAGAGCGTCCCTGCTCCCCTGCACAAAGCTGCCTTTCTTCCCCAGAACTCCTGCAAGCAACGGGGGCTTCCAAACCCTCTGAGGTGTTCCTGAGTAAGGAGGAGCTGATAGGGCACAGAAGAGACAAAGCTTGTCATCAAGTGGACCACTGGTGACAGGAACAAAAGGTTGAAGTGGTCACCAGCAGCCTCTCCTCAACTCCCAGCTTGCCCTTCATGCTGGGGCATGAAGATGGGACAGCGCCACCTAACGCATTAGCGCTGATTAGCTCCTCTGTTCACCCATTAGCACTTCTATCCCTGAGCAAGGGCACAATGGCAGGAGTTAGGAGAGCGTCTGTCTGAGGGGAGAGATGCTTCCTCCTCTGGAGCTGAGCCACAGTGTGCACCTGTGCCTAGGAAAGCAAGCTCAGACGGCATGGACCACAGCTTCCTTTCCATCAGTAAGCAAAGCCATGACCTGCCAAAAGATGAGACCCCCTTGGTTTATGACACCTGTTGTCTAGAACTGGGCGCTTCCAGGTGAGTGCCGGGTGGGCAGGGTGCAGGTTAGAGCTTCTAGGATCTTGCTTTGTCTTGTCCGTTGTGCTCCTGGGTGTTTTGTCGTACACAAAACATTGGAACAGTGGTATACGTGTACACAGTGAATACCCATGCATGCACAGAAGTGAACACTGTAATGTTCTACCGCTGGGTGTGGTAGAATTGTAGGAAACAGGGTGCCTAGGGCAGGGGTAGAACGGGAGGCAGAGAGGACGTCTGAATGATTCTGGGAACTGCACCAAACTCTGACTTCACCGAAGGCTTAACTTGGTGAACTCTGACCTCATCCTCAGCGTGTCCCAGGTGGACCTTCCGTTCCCTTCTGCTCCTCGGGGCCTCACAGGGAGTGTTCAGCAAACCCAGATTCTAAATCTAGCCTTTGCTTCATGCTGAGAGAACTTGAGAGGTTTTACTTTCTGTTGGGATGGGTTCCCAGAATAGAAGGATTTTTTTTTGGTCTCAATTTTACTTCCATGGGGGCACATTTGCCTCTCAAAGTCTCAGTGTAAAAACAAAACAAAAAAAAAAAAAAAAAAAAAACCCGCCTCAACAGGGCTTCCTTTGAGAATTAATGAAATTTTATCTTTTCTAAAGATGGGCGGGCAGCATCGTAAGTGATTTCCTCATTGGTGGTAGACAGTAAGTAGAAATCTGACTCGGGGTTTAACTCATCAGACTTTCCATACCAAAGTCAGAAAGGAGCTTAAGAAAAGTTGAGTCACGAAAGCATTCTGCAAGAGCAGATGGTGGTGGTGGCCACGCTGCAAACAAGAAATGAAAGGAGCTGTTCTAAATGCTTCTCACAATCAGAGGGAAAAAAATCCTTTGTGGGAAAGGGGAGGGGGGAGAAGGAGGATCTCTTTACAGCAGCCAGATGAAAATGTGTGAGTATTTGTACCATGGTGCAGGCTGCAAGTTCAAGTTCAAACAGTACCAAGGAGTTGTTAAGTGACTTCAGGATTCAGCTGCAGGAGCTGGAGTGTATCCGTAGGAGTAAATGTCACCTCAGAATACAAGGAAAAGCTCATTCCACAGCCAGCTAGAGAGGAGGACAAGGCATTCCACAGCGCGGACACACCCCAGATCAGATGATCTGTAGCTCAGCACTTTGGAAAGAACAGCTGAGCTGGGCTATAATTTGTGGGGTTTCCTAACGCTCTTTTCCTGGAGAATATGCAATTCCCTTGTTCTGCTAAGGGCGTCCCAGGAGAGAGAGGAAGAAAACGAAGAGATCTGTTGGTCTTGGCAAGTGTAAGTCAAGAGACCTGGGTTTCTGGATCATTCCATCATGGCCTTCCAGGGCCGATTAGCTTAGTTCATTCTGGGTGTTTCCGTCACTGTTTAAAGCCAATGTTATTCTGGATGTAAAGTCTGAATAGTGCCAACATTGGGTCAGGGTGTGACTATTTTCATGCTCATTCAAATCCAACCTACCCAGGCCTGCCGGTCAGACAGCACCTACCCCAGGGACCAGATAAGCTGACATCAGTGTTGTCCCCGAGAAAACTGGCACAGGATTACTGCCCACTGACCCTTGGATGTCAAGGGAAGAGCTGCTGTCCACAGAGTGCCTGTGCTCTGGAGACCGCCCACCCAACTGACTTCTCCCTGAGCTGTATGCTTCCACCAGGGACACGTGACTACCCGAAGTCTTCCAGTTCCCTCTCATTCGCTACTCCACATATGGTTCCTTATTCTTGAGTTTCAGCGTGAGCTTGATACTGGTCGCCTTGGGGCCCTCCCATGGGGATCCTGTCTGTTCACCTCAGCTTCTAAGACCCCTTTTAGCTTCAGCCAAGCTAGCTAGCATCCTCCCTGTTCTGCAGGCTCCCTGGGCTACAGTCCTATCTCTAGTCACCATTTCTCCTTCCCCTTTCAGCCCCAGCACCTGTGCACTTCAAGAGACTGTTGGAGATTCTTCACTCAGACACCCAGATCCTACCCACTACCCTTTCACCTTGGAAACTCCACCCGAGAAAGTTGCCCCCGGTCCCCATTATCCATGACCTGCCACCCTAGACCTAGTTCTCCCCTCGTCTGCCTGTTATTCAGCTATCGTCAATACAGGACACCTCCTGGATGCCAGAGAGCAAGTCCAGTTTTGGTGGCCACCTCCGTACCACATCACCTAGAACAGCACCTTGCACTCATTTGGCTTTCAATGAACCACAGAAGAAACCAATCAACTATGGGGCTAGGAGTCTGCGCTTATCAGGGGGGCGGGGCTTCCAGCTTAGCAGGGACTGGACAGCTGTGGAGGTGTGGCTCTTACACAGGGAAGGGAGGGGCCCACAGTCCTGCGTGGCTCAGGGACAGCACTACACTGTCCTCAGGCCACCAAAATGATCTCAGGGAAGAGGCAGTCTGCCCCACAGAGAAGCAAGAGTCACAAGGAAGCACATAGGAAGAGGAAGAAAAGCTGAGAAACGGAAAGAAAAATCTACCTCAGCTGCAGGGTCAGGCCCTGACAGAAGGCTTCCAGTCAAAGCAGGTTTCTGTTGGGGCAGGGCCTCAAGTACACAGCCCAGTCATGTGGCTCCTTCCTCCATTTTTAATGGAGCCCCTTATCCATTTCCATCAGTGAATGGCTGGTCACCCCAGCCTCCTGCTGCAACTTGATATCCCAAGGCAGAGTGGTACCCACTGGATGGGGTCGGGGGTGTTGGGGGTGAGGGGAGGAGGAGGCAGCAGGGGCTTCTCATTCTCTTAGAAGTCGGTAATGGGGGAGGACTGGGAGGAAAAGATGTGGGGGCTGCAATTGGGATGTAATGAATAAATGAATAGTGAATGAATGAATGAATGAATGAATGAATTAATAGAATCCTGCTGGGTGTGCTTATCTACTATCCCTCCCCCGGAAGCTTCCTGCTTTGGCTTTCCATCCATGGACCACACCCTCTTCTTGGCTCTGGTGCCCTGCTCCAGATCTGCTAGGGGCTGAACATACTTCTCCACTGTCTGTCTTGGAATGAATGAATCTACCGTGCCATGGGGAACAAACATCAGAATCATTTCATCTTCTACAAAACCCAATACAGTATTAAAATATTTTAGTGAAGAAGAAAACTTTTCATTCTAAGCAAACATCTAGGCAAAAATACAGGAAGAATGAGTCTGTCTGTGTGTGTCTGTGTGTCTGAGTGTAGCCTGTGTGTGCCATCCTGTGACTCTTCCCGTCACCCCTGTCAATCAAGCTGGCCCAGACATCCTGATTTCTCTGTCTTGACCTCCCGAGTATAGGGATCAGGGTTTTACCACCGCTCCCAGCCGGCTTCTGCTTTAAGTTTGTACATGGTTATAGCATGCGGCCCTGACACACACTGACTGTTATCCTCACCTGTTGATCTCCAGAGTGTGCACTCCGTACCTGCTCTCAATCCGGTACTTGCCTGGCTCCCCTGCCTGGCAGATCAGACTGCCGTCTTTGTACCTGGTGGAGGGAAGCATTCATTCAGTATACAGGCAGATATGCTTTTGCAGTTTTGTCCCAGGCTCCTTTGCGCTCTAAGAAACGTCAGTTCCTCTTTCCCCGCCCACTAGGACAAGGCGCTCTGATCTAGCTAGCCCTTCCACAGGAGGCAGGAGTTGTGCCATCCAAACAGACATATCTACTTGAACCCACATATCTTGTGAACTCAGAAGTTATTGTTCCATTTAGAAAGAAATGTAGCTAATGCTAGCCAGGTCCCAGCCTGGTCTAACAGGCTACATTGTAGTTGTGGAGCCTATGAGGAAAATATCATAGAGTACATGAATCCTTAGTTTTGGAAGCTCCAAGCCCCTTCCCCCCAGCCTGTAAAGCAGAGCTCAGTCACCCACAGGCTGTACTACAGCTGGGCAAACCTTGGTATCCCTCCTTGCCTCCTAATGCCATGGATGGGCTGCGCTACAAGGTGGCCAGACTCCTCCCCTGAGAGAGCCAGGGCACAGAATTTCCTTCCCTGCACGAGCCCTCCTATAAATACAGCAGATACAAGGACTCTGTGCATGAAGTCAGCAGCGAAGCCAGTGCACAGATGATGGCCAAGGCAACAGACATAAATGTCTAGTCAGGGAGCAAAACTCTTCCACAAGATGTTCTGAAAGAGCAGTCAATGTCCCTAAAATCTGAATGGCAGAGCATTAATTAGACAGGCATTTTGAATGCTGTGCATGCTTTCCCCCACATGGACTTGCGTGGGTCTATACAACAGGCTCAAAGGCATGCTCTCCTCCCATGCGCATAGCTCCTGAAGGAAAGCATCCTCCATGCTGTCTCTCACCATTGCACCACAGGAGTGGGGAATCCTTGTACAGTGAAACAGAGCCTCACAGACATCCGCTCCCAGATAGTGTGGGACCTTAACCTCACCAGGATCTCAGGGGCCCTGCTCAGCCGGTCTTCAAATGAGCTTCTCTCCAAAGCCAGATTGTCTGCCACCTACGGGCAGAAGGGAGGGTGGTCAGAGAGGGTGTGGCAGGAGAAGCCCACTATTGGAGAAGGGCTAGACCATTTGCATGCAGACAAACTCTCCTTCTATACACCCCGAAGAGCTTGCAGGTCCTCCTACCGTCTGCTCCAGGAAGTACTTGTCCAGCTTGTTCCGAGCCTGTGTCCGTGCCAATTGTACGTTCTCCTCCAGCTGGGCCAGCTCGCTGAGGAAACGCTGTCTCTTGGCTTCTCCGTAAGAAGCTGCTAGAGACCGGTACCTAAGAGAACCAAGAAGCTCCATTGGTCACAGGACAAGTGGCACGGACAGACTAGAAGGATCTTCTCTGCGTATCCATCCCTCAGTGTTAAGGGATAAAAGAAGATGACGGGGGAAAGCAAACAACTTTTTCTGCTTATGCTTGCCTCTTTCTTTTCGGCGTGTGCTAGTCCACACAGAAAGTTATAAAGAACAGCAGAGTGTGGTCTGTTAATATAGCTATACACAATGTATGTCCCTTGCTCTCTTTGGCATGAGAGACAGGACTAAAATACTTGGGCGCTCCTTAGAGTCCTTCAGGAGCAGGCGCGTGTGGGGCACTGGAAAGGATCCTTGCATTAGAGGTTGAGGGATCACAGTGACACACCAGTCTTACATCTGGGGGATCAGAGCCATCCCTTCCTGTCAAAGCCAAGGACCAATATATACAAGACTGGACTGGTGTCTACAGGACTGGTAAGCACTGGTGCTAACACTTAGGACTGGTGAGAGTGGGATCATACAATGAACGATCCTGGGCTCCCGTCAGTGCTCAGCAGGGCACCATTCATCCTCCCCGATACCCTGCAATGCAGTGGCATCATCACCCTGAACCCTGGAATCACTCCTAGGAAGACTAGCCCAGTCTACTCTCAAAGGAAGAAGTGACCTCAAGATCTGACGTGGGACGTCAAGTCTCACAGGACTAGGCTCATCCTCTCCCACTGAGGCCAGACAAAGGCAGCCCAGTTAGGGGCACTGAGTTCACAGACAGGCCACTGCTTTAGGGACAGCCCCACTCCAATTGTTGGGGGACCCACATGAAGACCAAGCTGTACATCTGCTACACCTGGGGTGGGAATGGGGGGCTGGGTCCAGCCCGTGTATGCTCTTTGTTTGGTGGTTCAGTCTCTGGAAGCCCTGGTTAGTTGACTCTGTTGGTCTTCTATGGAGTTCCTATCTCCTTGAGGGCCCTCAATCCTCCCAACTCTTCCATAAGACTCCCCAAGTTCCACCCAATGTTTGGCTGAGGGGCTCTGCATCTGTTTCAGTCAGCTGCTGGGTGGAACCTCTCAGAGGACCCCCACCTCTCAGAGGAGAAGAGAAGGGGGATATAGCTAGAGGGACTGCATGAAGAGAAGATGGGAGGGGGCAGTGATTGGGATGTAATTGAATAACTAAGAATAAATTAATTAATGGAAAAACATCCACTTTTATAAATAAATGAATGAATGAATAGGTCTGACAATGGAAAGATTCCTACATGAGTAATAAGAGTAACAGGCCAGTGGGGTCAGTTCAGGGCTAGTCAACCCCACGCCTACACCCACAAAGAGGACTGACCTCCATGGTTGGCTAAAAGCTGCAACAAAATGGGATCAGGCGTCAGGACTGAAAAGCAGACTCGAGAGTCAGAGAACCCAATGCAGCAAACACTCCAGGTGTCATGAGGATTTCCATCAGCTGACCCTGGGCGCATAAGCAACAAGCCAAGCATCCGGGTTAATGATGATCACGTTCCTCACACTACAGTGGAGACCTGAGGGCCGGGAGCTTGCGTTGGATACTCAAAGTCACACTGGACTATAGCTCTCAGACCCGTAAGGACACAAGCCAGATTTCCAAGGTCCAGTCTCCAAACGTAAACACATTCAGAAGATTCCTTTCCAAAACAACTGAGCACTTAAAACTCCAGATAGTTTGGATGCCCCGTGTAGCCCAGGCTGACCTTGAACTCACTAAGTAGCCAACGATGACCTACACTTCTGATCCTCTTGCCTCTACTTAGTTACTGAGGTTACAGCCATGCACCCAGATCTGTGTATGTGGGATCATGGATGGTGTCCAGAACGCTGTGCATGCGAACTGAGCTGCACCCCCCCAGCCCACAGAGCTTACGTCTGGAAGTCATTCTTTAACACCAGAAGCCTCAGTTTACAATAACGTTTACACAGTTTGCGGGTACAATATGCCTAAGGCATTTACAAGCTAATTTGTTGTTTCTTAAAGAAGGATGAATAAATTTCATATGTATAATCCCTACATATAGCATGCTTCATGCCTTTCCTTTGAAGGAACTCTTTAGTTACAAGACATTTCTAGTAGGTCCTTGAGTGGGCAGCGTCCACATGCTTTTGCATGATGAGCCATTATCTTAATGCAAGACGTGAATTCTAAATTACAATTTCGTTGCTTGAATATTCCCATAGGATGTAGTTCCTTGTAAGAACTGTTGGTGCATTTTATTCTTTAGAAACACGTTTGTAACTAACCAAAGAGTAGTGTGAGAATTACTAGATGCATGCTTGAAATAGTCTTTTAACTTTGACATTGCTGAGAATTCCTAGGAACACGAATTTGCTATCTCTGGATTTTAAAAAAAAAAAAAAACCACCAGGATCTGAAAACACTAAGAGTCTTGCTTTCAGTTCAGTGCATGATACAATTCTAAAATATATCATTGTCCCTGAATAAGCACTCTTTTTAAACAACTGAAAAGAAGAAATGTCCTTTGGGTTCTTCATCACTGGCCCGGCTACTCCATCGTTACGCAACATTCAAGTGAAGCGTGCTTACCAGACTCTTGTGCGTCCTTCTGATTTAAAGAGATTTTTTTTTCTTTTTCAGAAATGTTAGGGAGCAGTTGGAGAGATATACAATGGTTATGAAATATTCGACTGCTCATTTTATCCTCGTTAAGACTTATTTTTAATTATTGTGGGTATTGTGTCCATGAGTGCCAGGAGAAAAGCCAGGGGCATAGGGTCCCCAGGAACTGGAGCTCCCGGTGGTTGTGAGCCTCCTAGGAATCAAACTCAGGTCCCCTGTAAAAGCAGCAAGCGTCTTAGCCATGTAGCCATCCCTCCAGCCCTCCTCGTGTTAATCTGGAAAGACCAAAGTACAGCCAACAGCTGTTCCACCATCACCTGGATGGATTTTGTAACTTTAGGACTGACATTTTTGGCTGGTCCTTCTCTTTCCTATGACAGTGCACCCTCGTGAGCCAAACGCCATTGAAATCTAAGATATGACAATTTATAGGACCCTTCACAACCCTCGGTGTTCACAGAGACAGCTGTTTAAACACTGGCTACCTCCTCTGGAGATGACCTTGCTCCAAGGGACAGCGGCCCTGTGATGGAAACCCAACTGTGGAGTGTGAGGTCTGAGGCACCTGATGCTCGAGCTTAGAGAAAAACGGGGATCTAAGTGCAGAGGATAAGCCAAACAAACATCTCGGCCCCGGCCAGTAGAATGATGGAGATTCGATCCAAATTCTTTGTGTGTTGGGACTGACAGCAATGGTAAAGAGTAAATGAAGGAGGGGAGAGCATTCAGTGTTGGTTGTTGGCAAGCCGGGCTTCTCTTGGTTGAACCTCCCCAGCTAGCACCCCCACCCCCACACACACACACACACACACACACACACAGAGGTTCTCTCACACACAGTTTCCCTGCACAGCAGCTGACAGAGGATACAAAGAAGTTACCTGTTTTCATTTTCAACTTCCTCCTCTTCTGATGTGCTCACCCGCTTTGCA